>NC_052147.1:39313967-39657390 GCF_902713615.1 Scyliorhinus canicula | reverse complement strand
GCAGAAAAAAAACCCGAATGCTTACTGGGGTCTTCGTTGTGTTTCACCCTCATTGAAACTTGCAAGTGTACTGAATTGTGAGGAGGATAATGATAGAATTCAGGAGGATATCGACAGACCAGTGGAACGGGCGGACAAATGGCACATGAAGTTTAATGCAGAGATATGAAGTGATTAATTTTGGTCAGAAGGACACCAGGAGACAATCTACTCCATTAGTACGATAAAGCATATAGCACTAATAATGGGGCTCTCGACTGCACAACACTAGTTCAGCCATAGCTGGAGTATTGCATCCTGCAGTGGAAACTACATTTTCTAGAAGAAAGTGAAGGCATAAGGGAGAGTTTAGAAATTATTCACCAGAATGGTTCCAGGAATGAGAAACTGCAGTTATGCAAAAAGTTTGAATAAGTCAGGGCTCCTCTTGGAAAAGAGAACGTTTAGCGGAGATTTGATAGAAGTGTTCAAAATCATGAAAGATCTGGTCTGAGGGGCTGTTTAGCACAGGGCTAAATCACTGGCTTTGAAAGCAGATCAAGACAGGCCAGCAGCACGATTCAATTCCCGTACCAGCCTCCCCGAACAGGTGCTGGAATGTGGCGACTAGGGGCTTTTCACAGTAACTTCATTTGAAGCCTACTTGTGACAATAAGCGATTTTCATTTCAGAGTAGATAGGGAAAAACTGTTCCCATTGGTGGGTGGATTAAGAATGCGAAGGCACAAATTTAAGGCAGACAAGTAACATCGCATGAGAAAAAACCTTTTCATATAGCTAGTTATGGTTAAGGTCTGGAATGCACTGTCTGAGAGTATGGTGGAGCCAATGGATCTGCGGTGCACTGTCTGAGACTGCGATGGAGACAAGGGATCTGGAATGCATTGTCTGAATGAATGGGAGAGACAAGGGATCTGGAATGCACTGTCTGGGAGTGCGGTGGAGACAAAGGATCTGGAATACACCGTCTGAGATTGGTAGAGACAAGTGATCATGAATGCACTGTCTGAGAGTGTGGTGGAAACTAACAGCCAGCTTCTCCGTTCCTGAGACTAAGTGTTGATGCCAGGGCAGGATTCATAGACTTCTAAGCCAACAAAACTGGCACCGCACCTGGACCGATTCAATGACCGTTAAGAAGCTAGCACCGTGGAACATGGTTGATTCCAGTGAAAAATGGTGCAGGATTCGGCAAGTCCATGATTGGCACCCAGGAGGCTGACAAGCTGCAGCCGCATATACACACTTCCATTGCAACATGCACCACCCCAGCCAACGAGATGGCACTAAACGCGCGGCCTTGAGATTCACCGATGCGGAACTACAGACCCTGCTGGGCGATCCTGTACCCTGAGGGGGATGGAGGATGACAGCCGACGCCGTTCGCCAGGCATGGACACAGATGGCACAACACAGTCCAAACCGACCTGCAGTGCCAGGATAAGCTGCACAACCTCCTCAGTGCAGCCAAGATGAGTAGGTAGCACTGTGTCCCTAGTACCAATCCTGTCCCAAAAACCCGTAACTCAAACTCCCCCCCCCCAAACCATAGGGCAGCCGAACCCCAACCCTGCACCATGTGATGGCACCCATACCGGCCTCCATGGCCAAGAACCCTGGCCATTGAAGCCACCAGCTACTCACCCCTTGGGCTGCATGCATCGGACTGTCTAACAATGTGCATTTTCCCTGTGTGTGTGTCCGTGCCCCCCCCCCCCCCCCCACCCCACCCAGAAGAAGGCCACTCATAACTGCCGGGATTAAGAGGAGACTGGAAGGGTACCGCCAGACCTGCGGTCCCCCATCGCAGCAGAGCAGAGGGCACTGGGCGTGGTCGGTGGGCCCTAAGAAAGAGCAGTCGCTGGGGTAGAGGTTGGCATTGGGTGAGGAGTGAGACTCTGCTAAATTGTAGTTCCCCATGTGCATATGTCACCCTACCCCACCACCACACCCATTACCACCCACCCTCACACCACCCCCACAACCACACCACCCTCACATCACACTACCCTCACATGCGCACCACCCTCACAACCCAGCTCCACCACAACCACCATCCCTCCATCCCCACCTCTCTCCCCAAAACACCCTTACCCACCCCCACTCCCACCCAGCCCAGGATTCATTCATACATCTTGTCTTGTGTCTTGCAGGAGATGCTGGTGATGGGGTGTGCCCTTCTGGTGTCCCCTGCCCCCGACCACAGCCACAGCCAGAACCCCAGGTGCTGACCAGCGACGAGCAAGACACCGACAAGGACGAGAGCCCTAGACCCCCATCCCAGGACATCCCGGAGCTTGAGTCCGAGAATGACACTGACTTCCCATTACAGCTGTCTCCAACACCCTCCGCCATTCCAGAGATACTCACCTTGATTGGGCGCCTAAGGTTCCTGGGGTTCTAGCTGGTGAGCACCACACACATGCTCTGGTACAGCAGGTGAAGATAGGCACTACCGAGAGGGTGGCTGGTTAGAGGATGGGATGACCCCAGGGATTAGCTGCCATCCAGAAACATTTTGAGTTCTGGAACAGACAGTCCCATCAATTGTGGAGATGCAGTCGCAGAGCCAAGGACTACATGAGGGATTGTCGGCGAGCATCCAGTTCCTGCAGGTGCAGATGGGGGAGTCCAACCCTGTGCAGGAGCAGGAGCTAGTGCCGACCATCCGTGCCACCAAGGCCAAAACTGCATGGGCAGCGTCCACAGCGGAGGCCTTGGGGTGAAGGCTTTGGCCATGGATCAGCATGTCCAAGGCCTGGGGCAGTCGGTGCAGGCAGTGACTGAGGCCAAGGATAGAACTGTCCTCTCACAGACAGCCATGTGCCAGGGCCACCTGGACATTGCAGCAATGTTTCTGTGCATGGCCCAGTCACAGCGGGCCATGGCTGAGAGCGTTGGCGACATTGCCCAGGTGCTGGTCGACGTAGCGCAGTCACGGAGGGAGGTGACCCAGTCCGAGAGGGAGATGGCACAGTCACTGGATGATGTGGAGCACACCCATAAGGTGGTGAAAATCATAGCGTGATGTGGCGCAGTCCCAGTCAGAGGTTGTCCACTCCCTGTGTTCCCATGACCACGAGAATGTAGACCCTGGTTGAGACAGCAGTGGGCCTACAGGTTGCAAGGGAGCCTCAGGGTTTAACTCTGCTCACACCCCCATCCCATGGACTAGGCTGAGGGGGCTACAGAACACCCCAAAGGAGGAGAAGGTAATGGGGTCCGTGCCGTAACACCTGCAGGGAGATTCTGGAACACCCACAGCACTTCAGACTTCCCCCCCCCCCACCCCCCCCCCCCCCCCCCCCCCCCCACCCTCCTGTCCCTGGCGGATCATATGGGCAGCAGGCAGAACAGAGTGACAGCACGCAACCTGAAACACCTGAACAGCAGTTGGGTCCATCCAGACCCGGTCGCCGCAGAAGACGGCCAGCAAAGGGGACCCAGGTCACAGGGAAGGAATCACATCAGGCAACATGCCTCAATAACTACCGGTGGCCTTGACATCTATCATTATGAAGTGCTTCGAGTGGTTGGTCATGAGACACATCAACTTCATCCTCCCCGAAAGTCTTGATCCACTGCAATTCACATACCACCACAACCGGTCCACAGCAGACACCATCTCCCTGGCCCTACACTCACCTTGGAGCATCTCGACAACAAGGACTCCTAAATCAGATTGCTATTCATTGACCACAGCTCCGCCTCCAACATTAAGAGGCTGGTTTAGCACAGGGCTAAATTGCTGGCTTTGAAAGCAGACCAAGGCAGGCCAGCAGCACGGTTCAATTCCCGTACCAGCCTCCCCGAACAGGCGCCGGAATGTGGCGACGAGGGGCTTTTCACAGTAACTTCATGTGAAGCCTACTTGTGACAATAAGTGATTTTCATTTCATTTCATAATCCCAGCCAAGGTCATATCAAAACTCCAAAACCTAGAACTTAGCTCCTCCCTCTGCAACTGGATCCTTGACTTTCTGACCCATAGACCACAATCAGTAAGGATAAACAACAACACCAGCTCCATGATAGTCCTCAATACCAGGGCCCTACAAGGCTGCCTACTTAGTCCCCTACTGTACTCCGTGTACACACACAACTGTGTGGCTGCAACTCCATCTATAAGTTTGCTGATAACACGAACGTGGTGGATTGGATCCTGAACAATCATGAGTCAGAATACAGGAGGGAGATAGAGAACCTAGTGGAGTGGTGTAACGACAACAATCTCCCCTTCAATGTCAGCAAAACTAAAGAGTTTGTCATTGACTTTGATATCGTACACACCCCTGTTGTGTCATACACACCCCTGTCCGTATCAAAATATGGTACACACCCCTGTCTGCATCAATGGTGCCTAGGTGGAGATGGTTGACAGCTTCGAATGCTTAGGTGTGCACATCACCAATAATTTGTCCTGGTCGACCCATGCAGACGCTATGAACAAGAAAGCACAACAGCGCCTATAGTTCCTCAGGAAACTAAGGAAATTTGGCATGTCCACATTGACTCTTACCAATATTTACAGATGCACCATAGAAAGCATCCTATCTGGCTGCATCACAGCCTGGTATGGCAACTGCTCAGCCCAAGACCGTAGGAAACTATAGAGTCATGAACACAGCCCAGTCCATCACACTAACCTGCCTCCCATCCATTGACTCTGTTTACACCTCCCGCTGCCTTGGGAAAGCGGGCAACATAATCAAAGACCCTTCCATCTGGGTTTTTCTTTCTTCCAACTTCTTCCATCGGGCAGGAGGTACAAAAGTCTGAGAACATGCACTAAAAGATTAAAAAAACAGCTTCCCCACTGTACCCAGACTGCGAAATGGCTCTCTTATGGACTGAACTGATTTCTTTACACATCTTCTCTACTTAGTAGTACTATACTCTGTATGCTTACTTGGTGCCTGTGCCTATGTATTTATGCATGTCCTATGTTTTTTAATGTATGGAACGATCTGCCTGAACTGTACGCAGAACAATACTTTTCACTGTACCTCGGTAGATGTGACAATAAATCAAATTCAATTCAATTCACCTCCCCTCCTGATGTACCTTCTGGAGATCCACCTAGACGTAGCGTTAGGGCACGGGAGGCCAGAAAAATAGACACTAGTTAAGTTGACACAGTTTAGCGATAGTGCCGAGGACACGTCTCTGTATATATGTTTTCATATTAAACACCTGTGCACAATGTTGCAACCTGCCTCCGTGCTCTGTGAGAATGGTGTGAGGGGTGGGCTGGTCTGGGCTGGCCACAGAGGGGAAGCGGAGCAGGGGAACGGATGGACATTGGGGTTGGGCTTGGCCCAAGAACTGCCGTTCGGCAAGTGCTCACTGCTCCGGTCCACATCTCCGCCACCCCAGGGTATTGATGGGATCATGTGATGGAATGGTCACCTCGCATGCAGAGATCACCCAGGTGGACAGTGAAAAGTGCCACTGTGGGCAGGAGTCAGACGTTGTCAAACGATGTGGAGCACGAGAGCTCATTGTAGGGCGGGCTGTCATCATCCTCCATCCCATGGACCATACACGCTGTTACCGCCAGCCCAAGGCCCGCACCCTGTAGTGAGACAGATAAGTATCATGGAGGTGGTTGCAGGCATGGAGGGTGTGTCGAGGTGGGATGCGGTATCCGAGCCCCTGGCCAGTCCCCCCAGCTAGTCACTGAACCTGGAGGCGGTCAGAGTGTCCCATGCACGTTGGTTCTGGCACACACATTGTGCAGCCTCCCATGCCTGTCCGAGCCCCATGTCCTGCCCATCCTCCCCCTGCCCCGCATCTTCCTTGACGGATGAGTATTGATGTTCATCCTCCTCGTCCAGCATGTTGCCCCTCTGTTGATCGATGATGTGGAGAAAGCAGCAGGCCACAACAATGTGGGTGACCCTCCCAGCACCATACTGGACGGCCCCTCCAGAGCAGTCCAGACACCTGAACCCCATCTTCAGGATACTGAAGCACCGTTCGATCACACCCCTCGTCGCTGCCTGGGCGTCGTTATAGCATTTCATAGGTTATAGGTCTCCGCATCCGTCTGTGGCCTCCGGGTAGGTGTCATCAGCCACGACTGCAGCGGAAACAACATGTTGCCTATCTCCCTGCCCATCTGCCTCCTGTTCCTCTGGGGCAAGCTCCGCTGCTGCATGGTCCTCGTCCTTGAGCACTCAAGCTTGTACAGCCACAGTGCAACCACCAGGGCTGAGGCGACTAGGAGGAAGGCCACCATTGCTAGTTGAGTTCCCATATCCATTGTCTGCAGGGAGTGAAAGGGCACATGTTAGCATCTTGTGTACCCACATGCCCAACCAGGTCCACCGGGCTACACGGTGGTCCGGGTTGCACTGGTGACCCTGTCCCCACATGTTCCCTCCCCTCCCCCCATTCCTGCACCGCTGGCCCCATCGGTACCTGGCATCCTGGGGGTCTCTAGCCCTGGTGCCTGTCCTTGCTGCCAAGCATAACATCGGCTGGGGAGCTCCCCCTGCAGGGGCTACTTTGGACGTTGTCCTTGGGTGCGCCACGTGATGCCCCACCAGCATGTGGCGGCTTGTTGGGTGGGGGTGGGTGGGGTGGTATGGCAGAGGGTGGGGTGTGGGTGTGGTGGGGGCACTCTGCAGAATCAGGGGCCAAAGTGTGTGGTCAGTGGGGTGCGCATCAAGATGGCTATCTCACAGGTCACAGCAATGGCCTGGACACCAGCCCAGTCCCATGGGGGTAATCTCGGCCCCATGGCCTGTTTCCCCATCACCCTGCCCCGGCCCTGGCAGGGCCATCCCCCCCACCCACAGCCAGCCCAGTCAATGTAAGGCAGCCCACGGTTGCCCCTCTCCAGATTCTGCCCCCTCTCTCTCCCTCATCAGCCACGTCGCCTATTTCCCGATTTTTAAAAGCACAAATGTAGCTTGCCATCGGGAATTCACCCCAGTGGCGATGGAGCATCACAGAGGCCCCGGAGAATACCAGATTAGGCCCATTAATGGTGTGCAAATAGCTTTTACTGCACATGCAGAGTGGAATGGATTGAAACCGCCGTTGAGGCACCGGAGGATTGTGATTTGGCATGAATCCAACATCCGCCACGATTTTGGCGTCAAAACTAATTCTCCACCCAATTGCCTTTCCCGATTTCATCATCAGCCGACGGAGAATCCAGCCCAAGGAATCTAGACTGCACTGTCTGAGAGTATGGTGGAAACAAGTGCCAGGATTCTCCGTCCAGCGACACCAGAATCACGAAACATGTTGGGCGGAAAATTGCGGGAGGTGAAAATCTTGGCTGGTGCCAGGTGCCCACCCGAATGCCATGTTCTTGTGCCTCGACAACGGCATCAGTGTATTCTACTCCACACGTACAGTAAACGCCGTTGGCATATCACTAACGGGCCTGACCTGGTATTCTCCAGGCCCTCACTGATCCTCCACCTCCACCAGGAGGAACTACCAATGCGAGTATCGCTTGTGGTCTCAAAAATCGGGAAACAGGCTCAGTGGCTGATGAGGGAGAAAGAGGAGGGAGGAGAGGTAGAGGCGCGACTATGAGCTGCTGGGCCTGCCGCTGACAGGGCTCGCTGGGGGGCTGGGGGGATGATGGGGAGTGATTAGGGGACCGCTATGGTGTCAGGGTGACCCTACCGGGACTAGCATTTGCAAGGCAGCCATCTTGCAGCGAACCCGCCTGACCGCCCACCATGGCCCGTGGTTGCGCAGAGTGACACCGGCGCTAAGGGTACCCCCACCCCACCACCCTTGCACTCTGCCCCCGCCCCTATCGGCCCCACCAACTCTTCTCCAATGGGGCAACATCCGCTGGCGGGGCATCACGTGGCACACCCAAGAGCAATGCTGACAGGAGGGCACCAGATGGGGCTCAGGAGCATACCATTGACATGGGTAGGGCCAGCTACCTGTACCACTGCCAGTAGGGATGGGAGCCGGGGCCAGAGGTCCCCATAGTACTGGGGACCAGTGTGGGGCCACCATACAACCCATTGGACCTGGCTGAGTACGGGGGCTCATACCATGCTAACATGTCTGCCTTTCACCCCGGCAGGCAATGGCTATTGGAATCCAACCAAGAATGGTGGCTTTCATCCTGGCTGCCGCAGCCCTGTGTGATGCACTGAGGCTGTACGAGCTGGAGCTGCTCGGGGTGGGCCCGATGGGAAGGAGCCACGGCATGAAACCTTGTGCATACTGGCAGCCCCTGTCCTTCGAGGACCTGCCGGTCTCGGCATGCTATCGAAGACTCAGGCTGAGCAGGGAGACCATACGGCACATCTTCAGGATCATGGCGCACCTGGCACCGCGGGGTGAGAGAGGACACCCGCTCCCGGCGGCCGTGAAGGTGATGGTTGCCCTGAACATTTACGCCATGAGGTCCTTTCAGGCGCAGAGTGGGGAGTTGTCTGCAATCGCACAGACCTTGGTGCACTGGTGCATCCGTGCATCACTGAGGGCCTGGGACAGCGCATAAGGGACATCCTAATGGTCTCCAGGTTCACCAACTAGGGGTATGGCCAGAGGTACGGACACCCCCTCCAAACCCTACAACCCCCCCTCAGCTGACCACCCACTTCAATGACCACCCTCCCTATGCCACCTCCCACCCACCTTACAACCCCCTCCGTGATTCTTACCTCCCTCACTATGGGATGCGGCCCCTGGGCTGGCAGTAACAGGGGGTCTCGTCAATGGGATGAAGGATGATGATGAACCGCTCTGGGATGAGCTCCGGTGCTCCGTGTCATCTGACACCATCTGACTCCTCAGCCATGGTTGCAGATTCCACCATCCCCTGGGTGATCCCTGCATGCGAGCTGACCATTCCATCACAGTCCCATTGAATCCTTGGAATGGAGCGGGGCCGAATAATGGGCCGTGAGCGGTGGCTGAACTGGGTACCTGACCTGAGCCCACACCCCCATCGCCCCCCTGTCCCCTCCCAGGACCCCCTCTGCAGCCAGCCCAGCCTAGCCTATCTCTCACACCCTTCTGACAGAGCACTGAGGCAGGTTGCAACATTGTGAACAGGTGTCTATTATGAAACTGTGAACATATATATGCAGGTTTATGCCCCAGCCCCAGCCCCTAACGTTATATTCTGTGCTGCACCTGTACCAACTTAATTGGTCTCTACCTTTCTGGTGTTACGGGCCCTAATGCTGCATCAAGGTGGGTACCCCGGTGATACATCAGGAGTGGAGGAGGCCTGCTGTGGTTACCACCCTGTGCTATGGGTCCGCTTTGGTGGCCGTCCTCTGGAGCAACAGGGCCCGGATGGGCCTGGCAGTCATTTGGCAAAGTGGCGTAATACCACTACGAGGGGAGGGGGAGACCGAGGTTCTGTGTCACCGGCACAAGCCCCATCAGCTCCTCCCCCCTCAGGGTGACCGATGGCCCCCGGGCTACTCCTTGGGATCGGGGTGTGATCGGAACTATACTTTGAGGCTCCCCTGCCACCTGCGCTACTAATCCTGGAGGCCCACTCCCATCTCAACCAGGGTCTCAATGCCCACGGCAATGGAGCACAGGAAGTGGACCATGTGCCTGTGAGACTGTGCCATTGCACCCAGTGACTGTGCCACATCCCTCTGGGACTGGGCCAGCTCCCTCTGGGACTGTGCCACATCAACCAGTGACTGCGCCACCTCCTTCTGTGACTGGCCCAGGTGGGCCAGTGCCTAGGCAATGCCACCAGCACCCTCAGCCGTGACGCGTTGTGAGTGGGCCAGGTTCTGGAGCACCATTGCAATGTCTAGGTGGCTCTACTACATGGCTGACTGTGACTGGGCAGAGTGCCCCAGGTCTTGGACATCCTAACCCATGACCGATACACTAGCCCCCAATACCTCCACAGCGGACGCCACCCATGCGGTGTTGGCCTAGGTGATGCACATGATCGTCACCACCTCCTACCTTTCCAGGCGGTTGGACGCCTCCAACTGCATTGCACGTGTTGGATGGTTGCTTGCTAACAACCCATCACGTAGTCATAGAACATAGAACATTACAGCGCAGTACGGGCCCTTCGGCCCTCGATGTGGCGCCGGCCTGTGAAACCATCTGAAGCCTATCTGACCTACACTATTCCATTTTCATCCATTGTCTATCCAGTGACCACTTAAATGCCCTTAAAGTTGGCGAGACTACTACTGTTGCAGGCAGGGCGTTCCACACCCCTACTACTCTCTGAGTAAAGAAACTGCCTCTGACATCTGTCCTATATCTACCACCCCTCAATTTAAAGCCAAGTCCCCTCATGTTGGTCATCACCATCCAAGGAAAAAGACTCTCACTGTCCACCCTATCTAACCCTCTGACTATCTTATATGTCTCTATTAAGTCACCTCTCAGCCTTCTCCTCTCTAACGAAAACAACCTCAAGTCCCTGAGCCTTTCCTCGTAAGACCTTCCCTCCATACCAGGCAACGTCCTAATAAATCTCCTCTGAACGCTTTCCAAAGCTTCCACATCCTTCCTATAATGTGGTGACCAGAACTGCACGCAGTACTCCAGGAGCGGCCGCACCAGAGTTATGTACAGCTGCAGCATGACCTTGTGGCTCCGAAACTCAATCCCCCTACTGATAAAGGCTAGCACACCATATGCCTCCTTAACAGCCCTATTAACCTGGGTGGCAATTTTCAGGGATTTATGTACCTGGATGCCGAGATCTCTCTGATCATCTACACTACCAAGAATCTTGCCATTAGCCCAGTACTCTGCATTCCTGTTACTCCTTCCAAAGTGAACCACCTCACACTTTTCCGCATTAAACTCCATCTACCACCTCTCAGCCCAGCTCTGCAGCTTATCTATGTCCCTCTGTATCCTATAACATCCTTCAGCACTATCCACAACTCCACCGACCTTCGTGTCATCTGCAAATTTACTAACCCATCCTTCCACACCCTCTTCCAGGTCATTTATAAAAATGACAAACAGCAGTGGCCCCAAAACAGATCCTTGCGGTACACCACTAGTAACTGAACTCCAGGATGAACATTTGCCATCAACCACCACCCTCTGTCTTCTTTCAGCTAGCCAATTACTGATCCAAACCGCTAAATCACCTTCAATCCCATACTTCCTTATTTTCTGCAATAGCCTACCGTGGGGAACCTTATCAAATGCTTTACTGAAATCCATATACATCACATCAACCGCTTTACCCTCATCCACCTGTTTGGTCACCTTCTCAAAAAACTCAATAAGGTTTGTGAGGCATGACCTACCCTTCACAAAACAGTATTGAGTATCGCTAATCAACTTGTTCTTTTCAAGATGATTATAAACCCTATCTCTTATAACCTTTTCCAACATTTTACCCACAACCGAAGTAAGGCTCACAGGTCTATAATTACCAGGGTTGTCTCTACTCCCCTTCTTGAACAAGGGGACAACATTTGCTATCCTTCAGTCGTCCGGCACTATTCCTGTCGACAAAGACGACATAAAGATCAAGGACAAAGGCTCTGCAATCTCCTCCCTGGCTTCCCAGAGAATCCTAGGATAAATCCCATCTGGCCCAGGGGACTTATCTATTTTTACACTTTCCAAAATTGCTAACACCTCCTCCTTGTGAACCTCAATTCCATCTAGCCTGGTCGACTGAACCTGAGTATTCTCCTCGACAACATTGTCTTTCTCCAGTGTAAACACTGACGAAAAATATCCATTTAACGTTTCCCCTATCTCCTCTGATTCCACACACAACTTTCCACTACTATCCTTGATTGGCCCTAATCTTACTCTAGTCATTCTTTTGTTCCTGATATACCTACAGAAAGCCTTAGGGTTTTCCTTGATCCTATCCGCCAACGACTTTTTGTGTCCTCTCCTTGCTCTTCTTAACTCTCCCTTTAGGTCCTTCCTGGCTAACTTGTAACCCTCAAGTGCCCTAACTGAGCCTTCATGCGTCATCCTAACATAAGCCTTCTTCTTCCTCTTGACAAGTGCTTCAACTTCCTTAGTAAACCACGGTTCCCTTGCTCGACAACTTCCTCCCTGCCTGACACGTACATACTTATCAAGGACACACAGTAGCTGTTCCTTGAAAAAGCTCCACATTTCGATTGTACCCATCCCCTGCAGTTTCCTTCCCCATCCTATACATCCTAAATCTTGCCGAATAGCATCATAATTGCCTTTCCCCCAGCAATAATTCTTGCCTTGCGGTATGTACCTATCCCTGCCCATTGCTAAAGTAAACATAACCGAATTGTGATCACTATCACCAAAGTGCTCACCTACATCGAAATCTAACACCTGGCCGGGTTCATTACCCAGTACCAAATCCAATGTGGCCTCGCCCCTTGTTGGCCTGTCTACATACTGTGTCAGAAACCCCTCCTGCACACACTGCACAAAAACTGACCCATCTGCAGTACTCGAACTATAGTATTTCCAGTCAATATTTGGAAAGTTAAAGTCCCCAATAACAACTACCCTGTTACTCTCGCTCCTGTCGAGAATCATCTTTGCAATCCTTTCCTCTACATCTCTGGAACTATTCGGAAGTCTATAGACAACTCCCAACAGGGTGACCTCTCCTCTCCTGTTCCTAACCTCGGCCCATACTACCTCAGTAGATGAGTCCTCCTTTCTACCGCCGTAATACTTTCCTTGATTAACAATGCCCTCTTTTACCATCTTCTCTGTTCTTACAGAAACATCTAAATCCTGGAACCTGCAACAACCATTCCTGTCCCTGCTCTACCCATGTCTCCGAAATCGCCACAACATCGAGATCCCAGGTACCAACCCATGCTGCAAGCTCACCCACCTTATTCCGGATGGTCCTGGCGTTGAAGTAGACACACTTCAAACCAGCGTCTTGCTTGCCGGTTCCCTCTTTCGAACTGTTAACCCTATTCCTGACCTCACTACTCTCAACATCCTGAACACTGGGGCTACAATTTAGGTTCCCATCCCCCCGCTGAATTAGTTTAAACCCCCCCGAAGAGCACTAGAAAATCTCCCCCCCAGGATATTGGTACCCCTCTGGTTCAGGTGAAGACCATCCTGTTTGTAGAGGTCCCACCTACCCCAGAATGAGCCCCAACTATCCAGGAAACCAAAACCCTCCCTCCTGCACCATCCCTGTAGCCATGTGTTCAACTCCTCTCTCTCCTTATTTCTCACTTCGCTAGCACGTGGCACGGGTAACAACCCAGAGATAACAACTCTGTTTGTTCTAGCTCTCAGCTTCCACCCTAGCTCCCTGAATTTCTGTCTCAAATCCCCATCTCTCTTCCTACCTCTGTCGTTGGTACCACGGCTTGGGGCTGCTCCCCCTCCCCCTTAAGGATACCAGAAACACAATCAGAGCCATCACGAACCCTGGCACCTGGGAGGCAACACACCAACCTTGAGTCTCTTTCGTTCCCACAGAACCTCCTGTCTGTTCCTCTAACTATGGAGTCCCCAATGACAAGTGCTCTGTTCCTCTTCTCCCTTCCCTTCTGAGCAACAGGGACAGACTCTGTGCCAGAGACCTGTGCCCCATTCCTTACCCCTGGTAAGTCGTCCCCCACAACAGTATCCAAAACGGTATACTTGTTATTGAGGGGAACGACCACAGGGGATCCCTGCACTGTCTGCTGGTTCCCTCTCCCTCCCCTGACAGTAACCCATCTACCTTCTTCTTTTACCTACGTGTGACTACCTCCCTATAACTCCTCTCAATAACCCCCTCCACCTCCCGAATGATCCGAAGTCCATCCAGCTCCAGCTCCAGGTCCCTAACGCAGTTCTCGAGGAGCTGGAGTTGGGTGCACTTCCCGCAGATGTAGTCAGCAGGGACACTCGAGGTGACCCTTTCCTCCCACATTCTGCAGGAGGAACATTCAACTGCCCTAGCCTCTATTCCCACTGAACTAACTTCCCAACTACTGAAAACTAAAAAAAAAACTAAACCTTGTTAGTTTAGCAATCCGATGGACAGAACTTCTTTTTTGGTGAGAGGAGGAGGATGGGTGGGAGACACTACGTAAGTAGTGTTTCGGGTAAAGCTGTCACTCGAGAACAGCCCCTTCACAAACCACCTTCAACTTACGCTGACCGTACTGCACGTGTGCAAATCTCCCCGGAACAGCCAATCAGAAGCTCTGCTCTGCTGCCCTTTGCTGGATGCTTGCCTTCACTTGAACTCCTCGGGTCACTTGCGCAGGTACACCTTCAACTTACGCTGACCGCACTGCACGTATGCAAATCTCCCCGGAACAGCCGATCAGAAGCTCTGCTCTGCTGCCCTCTGCTGGATCTGGCTGTACATCTGCATTTTCATCATCGATGGGACCGCCCTTTCCAGAAGCCAAGATCTGTCCAGATGGCAGCTAGTCAATTGGGTCCGGCCACCCTCTAAACATCCGCCTCCTTTTGGGTTCCTCTCTGCGCCACAGCACATGTGTGTTGCGCACCAGATAGTGCCCGAGGAGCCTCTTCACTAACTTGCCCAACAGAGGTGAGTGCTTCTAGGATGGTGGAGGGTGCTGGAGACAGCACTGACTGTGGAGATGCTGTGGGGGTAGTGTGGGGGTGGTGTGGGGATGGTGAGGGGGTGGTGTGGGAGGTCATACCACACATGCCAGGGGAACTGCAACTCAGCGGGAGCTCACTTGTTCATCCAATGCTGACCTCTACCTCGGCAATTGCCCTCTATCCAGCCCCAACAACCAGGTCCAGTGCCCGCCACTCCACTGTGGTAAGGTTGCACAGATACGGCGATCTGCCTCCGGTTTACTCTCTCTCCCGTTGGTTATGTGCCACCTTCTTCTGGGGTGTGTGGGGACAGAGAAAAGGCAAAGTATTAGGCAGTCGGACGCATGCAGCACAGGGAGTGGGCAGCTGCTGGCCGTAGCCAGTGCACTCGGCCATGGCAGCCATTAAAGGTGCTGGCATGTGGTGCAGGGTGGTGAGCAGGCACACTGCCAGCGGGTGGTGACCAGTCGCCCTCTGGATTGGTGGGGGGATTATGGGTATGTGGGACAGGCGTTAGTGCCAGAGGCATGGTGTTGCCTACTCACCCTGGCCACCCAATCAGGTCTAATGGGCTACATGGCGTGGGGAAGACAATGGATCTATAATGCACTGTCTGAGAGTGTGGGGGAGACATTGGATCTGCAATGCACTGTCTGAGAGTGTGGCAGAGACAAGGGGCTGAATTTTCTGCCAGCCGGATTATCCATTGCGGCAGCAGCACACCCATGCCCGTGGGTTTCCTGGCGGCTTGGTTGGCCACAATGGGAAATCCCATTGGCAGGGGAAATGGACAATCCCACTGCCGGCGGGCGCATGCTGCCCAGGAAAACATGATTGGCAGACCAGAGAATCCAGCCGAAGGGATCTGGAATGCACTGTTTGAGAGTGTGGTGGGGACAATGGGGGCACGATTCTCCCAGCTCGTGCCGGTAGAGATTTGCCACAACCACGCTACGCCGCCCCAACGCCGCAGCGCGATTCTCCGAGGTACGGAGAATCTGGCCCGTGATCGAGGCTCACTGATCAGCGGGCAGGCCTCTCCCCCCTGGGCCTACTTTGTTCTGCTTCCGGCTCCAGGACCCCCGTGCCATGTTGGATCGGAGCCAGAGCATTTCGTGAGTCTACCGCGCATTCGTGGGTTAGCGCTTCGCCACTGCACGTGCTTGGTTTGGCGTTGCCCCCAGTCCGCACCAGGATGTAAGGCTGGGGTGGAGTGGACCGCTCCAGTGCCGTGCTGGCAGCCTGATGGGGCCAGAATCCCTAGTGCCCACGCCCGTTTCGCCCCGTCGTGAAACACGACGGCATTCACGGTGGCGCGGACACTTAATCCCGCGACCGGTGAATCGCGCCCTGGATCTGGACTGCTCTGTCTGAGAGTGTGGAGATATGGATCTGGAATGCACTGTTTGCGAAAGTGGTGGGAACAATTGAGCTGGATTGCACTGTCTGAGAGTGTGATGGGGGACAATGGATCTGGAATACACTGTCTGAGAGTGTGATGGGGGACAATGGATCTGGAATGCACTGTCTGAGAGTGTGGTGGAGATAATGGATCTGGAATACACTGTCTGAGAGTGAGATGGGGGACAATGGATCTGGAATACACTGTCTGAGAGTGTGGTGGAGATAATGGATCTGGAATACACTGTCTGAGAGTGTGGTGGAGATAATGGATCTGGAATGTACTGTCTGAGAGTGTGGTGGGGGACAATGGATCTGAAATGTACTGTTTGAGAGTGTGGTGGGGACAATGGATCTGGAATGCACTGTCTGAGAATGTGGTGGAGATAATGGATCGGGAATGCACTGTCTGAGAGTGTGGTGGGGACAATGGATCTGGAATGCACTGTTTGGGAGTGTGATGGGGACAATGGATCGGGAATGCACTGTCTGAGAGTGTGATGGAGATAATGGATCTGGAATGCACTGTCTGGGAGTGTGGTGGAGATAATGGATCCGGAATGCACTGTCTGAGAGTGTAGTGGAAATAATGGATCTGGAATGCACTGTCTGAGGGTGTGGTGGAGGTGATGAATCTGGAATGCACTGTCTGAGAATGTGATGGGGACAATGGATCTGGAATACACTGTCTGAGAGTGTGGTGGAGATATTGGATCTGGAATGCACTGTCTGAGAATGTGGTGGAGATAATGGATCTGGAATGTACTGTTTGAGAATGTGGTGGAGATAATGGATCTGGAATGCACTGTCTGAGAGTGTGATGGCGATAATGGATCTGGAATGTAATGTCTGAGAATGTGGTGGAGATAATGGATCTGGAATGCACTGTCTGAGAGTGTGGTGGAGATAATGGATCTGGAATGCACTGCCTGAGAATGTGGTGGAGATAATGGATCTGGAATGCACTGTCTGGGAGTGTGGTGGAGATAATGGATCCGGAATGCACTGTCTGAGAGTGTAGTGGAAATAATGGATCTGGAATGCACTGTCTGAGGGTGTGGTGGAGGTGATGAATCTGGAATGCACTGTCTGAGAATGTGATGGGGACAATGGATCTGGAATACTGTCTGAGAGTGTGGTGGAGATAATGGATCTGGAATGCACTGTCTGAGAATGTGGTGGAGATAATGGATCTGGAATGTACTGTCTGAGAATGTGGTGGAGATAATGGATCTGGAATGCACTGTCTGAGAATGTGGTGGAGATAATGGATCTGGAATGCACTGTCTGAGAGTGTGATGGCGATAATGGATCTGGAATACACTGTCTGAGAATGTGGTGGAGATAATGGATCTGGAATGCACTGTCTGAGAATATAGTGGAGATAATGGATCTGGAATGCACTGTCTGAGAATGTGGTGGAGATAATGGATCTGGAATGCACTGTCTGAGAATATAGTGGAGATAATGGATCTGGAATGCACTGTCTGAGGGTGTGATGGAGATAATGGATCTGGAATGTACTGTCTGAGAATATAGTGGAGATAATGGATCTGGAATGTACTGTCTGAGAGTGTGATGGGGGACAATGGATCTGGAATGCACTGTCTGAGAATGTGGTGGAGATAATGGATCTGGAATGCACTGTCTGAGAGTGTAGTGGAGGTAATGGATCTGGAATGCACTGTCTGAGAGTGTGGTGGAGATAATGGATCTGGAATGCACTGTCTGAGAGTGTGGTGGAGATAATGGATCTGGAATGCACTGTCTGAGAATGTGGAGGAGATAATGGATCTGTAATGCACTGTCTGGGAGTGTGGTGGAGATAATGGATCTGGAATGCACTGTCTGAGAATGTGGAGGAGATAATGGATCTGGAATGCACTGTCTGAGAATATAGTGGAGATAATGGATCTGGAATGCACTGTCTGAGAGTGTGGTGGAGGTAATGGATCTGTAATGCACTGTCTGAGAGTGTGGTGGAAATAATGGATCTGGAATGCACTGTCTGAGAATGTGGAGGAGATAATGGATCTGGAATGCACTGTCTGGGAGTGTGGTGGAGATAATGGATCTGGAATGCACTGTCTGAGAATGTGGTGGGAACAATTGAGCTGGAATGCACTGTCTGGGAGTGTGGTGGAGATAATGGATCTGGAATGCACTGTCTGGGAGTGTGGTGGAGATAATGGACCTGGAATGCACTGTCTGAGAGTGTGGTGGAGATAATGGATCTGGAATGCACTGTCTGAGAGTGTGCAGGAGATAATGGATCTGGAATTCACTGTCTGAGGGTGTGGTGGAAATAATGGATCTGGAATGCACTGTCTGAGAGTGTGGTGGAGATAATGGATCTGGAATTCACTGTCTGAGAGTGTGGTGGAGATAATGGATCTGGAATGCACTGTTTGGGAGTGTGGTGGAGATAATGGATCTGGAATGCACTGTCTGAGAATGTGGAGGAGATAATGGATCTGGAATGCACTGTCTGAGAGTGTGGTGGAAACAAGGGATCTGGAATGCACTGTCTGAGAATGTGGAGGAGATAATGGATCTGGAATGCACTGTCTGAGAGTGTGGTGGAGATAATGGATCTGGAATGCACTGTCTGAGAGTGTGGTGGAGATAATGGATCTGGAATGCACTGTCTGAGAGTGTGGTGGAGATAATGGATCTGGAATGCACTGTCTGAGAGTGTGGTGGAGATAATGGATCTGGAATGCACTGTCTGGGAGTGTGGTGGAGATAATGGATCTGGAATGCACTGTCTGAGAGTGTGGTGGAGATAATGGATCTGGAATGCACTGTCTGAGAGTGTGCAGGAGATAATGGATCTGGAATTCACTGTCTGAGGGTGTGGTGGAAATAATGGATCTGGAATGCACTGTCTGAGAGTGTGGTGGAGATAATGGATCTGGAATGCACTGTCTGAGGGTGTGGTGGAGGTGATGAATCTGGAATGCACTGTCTGAGAATGTGATGGGGACAATGGATCTGGAATACACTGTCTGAGAGTGTGGTGGAGATAATGGATCTGGAATGCACTGTCTGAGAATGTGGTGGAGATAATGGATCTGGAATGTACTGTCTGAGAATGTGGTGGAGATAATGGATCTGGAATGCACTGTCTGAGAATGTGGTGGAGATAATGGATCTGGAATGCACTGTCTGAGAGTGTGATGGCGATAATGGATCTGGAATACACTGTCTGAGAATGTGGTGGAGATAATGGATCTGGAATGCACTGTCTGAGAATATAGTGGAGATAATGGATCTGGAATGCACTGTCTGAGAATGTGGTGGAGATAATGGATCTGGAATGCACTGTCTGAGAATATAGTGGAGATAATGGATCTGGAATGCACTGTCTGAGGGTGTGATGGAGATAATGGATCTGGAATGTACTGTCTGAGAATATAGTGGAGATAATGGATCTGGAATGTACTGTCTGAGAGTGTGATGGGGGACAATGGATCTGGAATGCACTGTCTGAGAATGTGGTGGAGATAATGGATCTGGAATGCACTGTCTGAGAGTGGAGTGGAGGTAATGGATCTGGAATGCACTGTCTGAGAGTGTGGTGGAGATAATGGATCTGGAATGCACTGTCTGAGAGTGTGGTGGAGATAATGGATCTGGAATGCACTGTCTGAGAATGTGGAGGAGATAATGGATCTGTAATGCACTGTCTGGGAGTGTGGTGGAGATAATGGATCTGGAATGCACTGTCTGAGAATGTGGAGGAGATAATGGATCTGGAATGCACTGTCTGAGAATATAGTGGAGATAATGGATCTGGAATGCACTGTCTGAGAGTGTGGTGGAGGTAATGGATCTGTAATGCACTGTCTGAGAGTGTGGTGGAAATAATGGATCTGGAATGCACTGTCTGAGAATGTGGAGGAGATAATGGATCTGGAATGCACTGTCTGGGAGTGTGGTGGAGATAATGGATCTGGAATGCACTGTCTGAGAATGTGGTGGGAACAATTGAGCTGGAATGCACTGTCTGGGAGTGTGGTGGAGATAATGGATCTGGAATGCACTGTCTGGGAGTGTGGTGGAGATAATGGACCTGGAATGCACTGTCTGAGAGTGTGGTGGAGATAATGGATCTGGAATGCACTGTCTGAGAGTGTGCAGGAGATAATGGATCTGGAATTCACTGTCTGAGGGTGTGGTGGAAATAATGGATCTGGAATGCACTGTCTGAGAGTGTGGTGGAGATAATGGATCTGGAATTCACTGTCTGAGAGTGTGGTGGAGATAATGGATCTGGAATGCACTGTTTGGGAGTGTGGTGGAGATAATGGATCTGGAATGCACTGTCTGAGAATGTGGAGGAGATAATGGATCTGGAATGCACTGTCTGAGAGTGTGGTGGAAACAAGGGATCTGGAATGCACTGTCTGAGAATGTGGAGGAGATAATGGATCTGGAATGCACTGTCTGAGAGTGTGGTGGAGATAATGGATCTGGAATGCACTGTCTGAGAGTGTGGTGGAAATAATGGATCTGGAATGCACTGTCTGAGAGTGTGGTGGAGATAATGGATCTGGAATGCACTGTCTGAGAGTGTGGTGGAGATAATGGATCTGGAATGCACTGTCTGGGAGTGTGGTGGAGATAATGGATCTGGAATGCACTGTCTGAGAGTGTGGTGGAGATAATGGATCTGGAATGCACTGTCTGAGAATGTGGAGGAGATAATGGATCTGGAATGCACTGTCTGAGAATGTGGAGGAGATAATGGATCTGGAATGCACTGTCTGAGAGTGTGGTGGAAACAAGGGATCTGGAATGCACTGTCTGAGAGTGTGGTGGAGATAATGGATCTGGAATGCACTGTCTGAGGGTGTGGTGGAGACAGGGATTTGGAATGCACTTGCTGAGAGGTGGTGCAGACAAGGTCACGTGTGGCCTTGAGAGGCGAATGGCATTATTACATGAAAAGCAATACATACACGTCTACCAGGAATGGGCAAGGGAGTGGCACCAGATGAATAGTTCCTTCAGAGGGCTAGCAGAGACAAGAAGGGCAGAATGGCTCTAACCATTCTATGATTCTATAAGGAATGAAGTCCAGGTGTGTCCTCCTCAGAATCACAAATACTCTTATCTTCTGAACAACTGCTCACATCGGTGTGCCCAGCTGTGCTGTGTTCTGTTGTTGCTGAACTTCCGACTCGAATCCAAATAGACTCCACCGGCGTAAATGGCGCAGTTACTGTCCCTCTGCGATCCAAAATGGATGGCGAACACTTGGGATAGTGAAGTCTCAGGTCAGGCACAGCTCTTTAAAATGCTACTCACCTGAAAACCACGAGTCTTGTATCACCGAGCCTGGGTGGCAAGAATATTTATCTTGCGATGTAAGATCACACACAAGTTGCTTGTATCCGATTTCTCACCCATTTATTGGTTACTAGTGCTGGTGGATTACATGGCTGCATCAGTTAATCCCGCACACACTGGAGTTTAGTTGCAGCAAACTGCACCCGAATAGCCTGGATTTAGTCAAATGGCCTGTGTCCGTTTAGAGATAAAACGACCTGTTTATTGGACAAAATAAACTTTACGTTTTCTGTATCTACTATGTTCCTTTTGTGGGGAACACAAATTGGATATAATTTGAATTGTTTTTTGGAGCAAGAAAGAGATGGATGAGGGGCTTTCCCCATCCAGTCTGCACATTGGCTTTGTAACTCTGAGAAAGGAATCTATATATATGTTTAAACCCTCAGCAGCCTGCCTGTTTAGATATCCAGTTTAACTTTAATCAGTTTGTCTCGTAGTGTTTTGCACCCGCTGCATTTCTACCTGGAAGCTACACATTGTCACTCAGAAATAATCGAGTGGTGAACCTTAAACCTAGGCCATTTAGTACTGGTGAGAGTGGGCAGCGGACCCGGAATGTTGTAGCAGCCAGGGGAGGGCCAACTCTAACCCCAGGTATGAGGATTGAGTGTGGATCCAGTTCTTCAGGAGGTGAAAGGTCTCACACACTGACTTCTGACTTACTTCCACCAGGAGTGAGTCTTTGAAGTTGCGCTTTGAAGTTTTACAGATGGCCCTTCTTGTGAATGTCACCAATTTTAAAAGATGCCCTGACCAGCCAATGTGGGAGGGACTTTTCCAATGAAACCCATTTCCTGAATCAAGAATAGCGAGTTTGAATGGTTAAAAAAAAGCCTGTTATTTCTGATTTCTGCCTTTGTAGTTTGTGAAAATTTATACCTGCATCAAGAGACAGAAAGATGCTTACCCCCCCCCCCCCCCCCCTCGTCTTCTTCAACCCCACAGCAGCTTGACTCAAAATGCAAAAGAACAAAAAGAGGCATGCAGCTGAAATGCGTGCTGAGTGGGATGGAGCGTTTCGACTCTGTTCCCCTCGCCTCGCTGCTGACGAGCTTCAATCACGCAGGTCTGTACGTCTCGGGCTGTGGGCGAGCTCCATGTTCACCAGCGGCACGCACCGTACAACGTGATTATCCAGCTCCGCTAACAGCCTCTTCCCGATTCCTGGCTGCACTCTCCCTCCTCACCCAGCACCCTCCATCCAGCTCACCCTCCTCCCCCCTAAAAAAACCCCTCTAACCACCCCCCCCCCCCCCCCCCTGTCTCAACCTCAGCGATTTCAGCCAAGGGAGAGCAAGGATTAGACTGGAGAGGGGGTGCGGAGCGGGGATGCTGCTGCTGCTGCTGCCTTCGAGGGTATCTCTCTCCCTCTGTCTCTCTTCCACCGGAGCGGTGACATCTTTCCAGCCTCCTCCAACCCCGGATCCAGCGGTGAGGCGGCGTCTGTCCACGTCCTGAACTTCTCCTTTCAGTGGTTGGGTTGTGTGTGTGTGTGTGTGAAACGTGGCCCATCCAGCTGTGTGTGTGTGTGTGTGTATCTGTGTGGATGCAAAGGAGGATCGACTTGGATGGAGAGAGCCCAGTGAAAATCCTCCAGCCTGAATCACAAATTGTGTTCAGCTTGTGGCTGCTGGTAGCAGCAGAAGAGCCTTCAGCCCGGGGTGCTGGTGCTGGGGGGAGCTGCCCATACCTTGCTGGCACAGTGGACAGAATGGATGGAGCCGGCCCGACAGCATCGAGCGCCTTCCCTTAATTGATCTCCAGGGAGCCGCCGTGAGTTACTTTTTAAAGCACCTGAGCCCACCCACCTCTCTCCAAAGCCCCTGGGCTTCCTCCACCGACTTTTCCATGGGCTTGTCCCGGCTCCCGGAGCCTTGAGAAAGGCGCTTTCGACTGGATCTCTTGACATAAGCACCGCCATCCCATCCCCGTGGGGGCCCTCCCCGGATTGCTCGTCCTGTGACAGAGAGAGAGAGAGAGAGGGTGGGATTGGGAGGGTCACCCCCCCCCCCCCCCACTACCCCCACTGAAGCCGGGCTTGCTGAGGCTGGGCTGAAGAACACAGCACCGAGACTAGCGCCTCCGAGCTGGATATGTTAACACCAACGTGAAGATGGATTTTGCTTATCTCCTCTTGTGGCTGCTAACAGTTCTACTCGAAGGCATCGCTGCCCAGGGAGTGTACGGTAAGTTTGCAGCGGCAACGATTTCCTTTTAATGATCAGCGTGAAAAATGTCCTTTTTTGTGTGTGTGACCACGCCGGGGTATCTTTAAAAACACTTGCAGCAATTTCACACTGCATTCTGCAACATAGAGGGGGATAAAACCCTGGGCGGGGAGGGAAGCTGCCCTATGCATGGGCGAATGCTGTGATCGTGTTTCTGATGTGCACCGTGTAGATTCTCATTGACGTATTGATTTCTGCATAGTTGTTCCGTTGTGGTAAATGCAAATACAGATCTTCAATGGGGAAAATATTGATGAGGCGTCGCTTAATCACTGGCCCATTGACGACTGGGCACAATGCAAACGTTTAGAAACTGCTGCCCATCAATAAACTGTGGATTTGGCCAGTGCTGTGCCTGGGAACTCTAATGCTCCGGAGTAGAAGCAGACATGTGTGTGCAGTGTATGTGATGTTGCACATCCTCCCTGTGCAGGGAGAGGTTTGAAAGAGCTGGAGTTTGCCACGTGATGATGTGAGCCCGTCCCCAAACTTGCGGGTGTGTTTGGAGTTGAGTGAATGACAGAGGGAGTTGAAGTGGATGGTGCACTCGCTGGGTACACCCACCCCCACACTCCCCCGTGCCACCCTGCTGTCCGAGGCGGGGTCTTTCTGCTTGACCTGCCCCTCTTGTGCCAAGTTTCTAAAGTGCGAGGTTAATTCAACTGGCACCAAACTAAATCGTCCTGTGTGAGCAACTCCACATGTCTTGGGAAGTAAATGGGATAATTAAAGAGAGGGATGGGGGAGGTATACGCCTATGTGTACCCAGATTTAAGCACCCCCCCCCCCCCCCCCCCCCCCCCCCCACATAGCCTCCCATCCCTCCTCTCTTCCCATCCCTCCACGGCCCCAGTCCACGGTCCCCACTCCCACGGTGTCCACCCCCCACTCCCATGGCCTCCACCAACCCCGGCCCCACCTCCACTCCCATGGCCTCCACCACTCCCATGGTCCCCAGTACCCCCGGCCCCACCTCCACTCCCACCCACCACCCCCGGCTCCACCTCCACTCCCATGGCCCCCAGCACCCCCGGCCCCACCTCCACTCCCACCCACCACCCCCGGCCCCACCTCCACTCCCATGGCCCCCAGCACCCTCGGCCCCACCTCCACTCCCATTGCCTCCACCACCCCCAGCCCCACCTCCACTCCCATGGCCTCCACCACTCCCATTGCCTCCACCACCCCCAGCCCCACCTCCACTCCCATGGCCTCCACCACTCCCATGGCCCCCAGCACCCCCGCCCCACCTCCACTCCCACCCACCACCCCCGGCCCCACCTCCACTCCCATTGCCTCCACCACCCCCAGCCCCACCTCCACTCCCATGGCCTCCACCACTCCCATGACCCCCAGCACCCCCGGCCCCATCTCCACTCCCTCCCACCACCCCGGCCCCACCTCCACTCCCATGGCCCCCAGCACCCCCGGCCCCACCTCCACTCCCACCCACCACCCCCGGCCCGACCTCCACTCCCAAGGCCTCCACCAACCCCGGCCCCATCTCCACTCCCATGGCCTCCACCACCCCCAGCCCCACCTCCACTCCCATGGCCTCCACCGCCCCCGGCCCCACCTCCACTCCCACCCACCACCCCCGGCCCGACCTCCACTCTCAAGGCCTCCACCAACCCCGGCCCCATCTCCACTCCCATGGCCTCCACCACCCCCAGCCCCACCTCCACTCCCATGGCCCCCAGTACCCCCGGCCCCACCTCCACTCCCACCCACCACCCCCACCTCCACTCCCATGGCCCCCAGCACTACCGGCCCCACCTCCACTCCCATTGCCTCCACCACCACCGAACCCACCTCCACTCCCATGGCCTCCACCACCCCCGGCCCCACCTCCATTCCCATCCCCCCCCCGGCCCCACCTCCACTCCCATGCCCCCCACCACCCCCGGCCCCACCTCCACCCCACCCCCGACCCCACCTCCACTCCCATGGCCTCCACCACCCCCAGCCCCACCTCCACTCCCATGGCCCCCAGCCCTACCTCCACTCCCACCCACCCCCACCACTCCCGATCCCCACCTCCACTCCCATGCCCCCCCCCCCCACCACTCCCGATCCCCACCTCCACTCCCATGCCCCCCACCAACTCACCACTCCCGATCCCCACCTCCACTCCCATGCCCCCACCCACCACCTCGGCCCCCACCCACCACCCCCGACTCCCATCTCCACTCCCATTGCCCCCCTCACACACAGATGGAGAAATGCCTGTCACCAACCGCAATGTGAATTGGGAGTAGACATGACTGTTGCCATTTATGCACATTGAACCGCCGATTTTGCTAATGATTTGACAGGAAAATCGCTGCCGCCTCCCCTTCCCCAACATCCTCAACTTGCTAAATGAACAGGCCCCGTGATCCATGTTCCATGCAATGGGTCTGTGGAAATAGCTGGTCTCGTTGAAAGAGATTGTCTAGCAATTATTTCCTCAAAGACAGTTTGTCCAATTGTTAAACTCCGTGAACGGTCGATTTGCAAAAGCGCTTTAATCCCTGTATGGTTAAAGCCACCCCCCCCCCCCCCCCCCCCCCGGCCCCCCACACACCAGAAATACCCTGAGATGTGCGATGGAGGTGTTGGGCTGAGTGCGTGGCGAGCCGAGTCCACCTTCACGTATATCCATATTTAAGGCGGTGCTGAGTGACAAGAGATAATGGACGTGACCGGTTAAGGCTGCAGCGAGCAAACACACGCGACCCGGCACTTCCAAAGCAGAGAGATGTTAAAAGTCGGTGTCTGGGCGAGGGGAGAATAAAGCTGCGAGAACTCCCGCCAGCAGTCGGCACCTATCTGATCTGATTCTGCAGCCGGCATGTTAACGAGTTGCCGCGGCCCCTGTGGTGAATAAGCAGATTAATGTCGGGTAATTGGTGGGTGCCATTGTGAAGCGATCAATGGGCCCGGCATTTCGAGCGGACTGGATCCATCCGTCCTGTGTCCTTTTTGTTTGCAAATCCCTGATCACAAACTGTCGTGAGCTTCTCTCCTAACGACGGCGCTGTGATCTACCCGAGGAGACTCTCTGTGGGCCTGTGCATTTCCACCGATCCGGACCAATCACAGGCTGCTGGCCCTCGTGAGTTGAGCAACGAGATGTCAGTGGTTATGTTAATTTCGCGCGAGTGAAACTGACATGTCTGTCCCCCCTGGTGACCAATCAATATTGAAGGATAATAGGGATATGAAATCTGTGAAGAAGCACAGTAGGAACTGTGCACATTTTAACCCCCCCCCCCCAACACATTGTAAGCACCTAAACAAATTGTACTGACATGAAAAATAATTCTTGAAATGATAAACCACGAAGTGATTCATTGTTTAAAGCTTGCACGTTTACTGGAGACTCCTTGCTTTGTAACTGTTAGAAATACCCGGTTCGGGAGTCGTGACAACAGACGTGTGTTTGGAAGAAAGATCAGAGTGCTGTACTTGTTTGCACAGAGACACGTATTCAATGCACAGGATTTCAGGTGTTGGCAGGTGTACCTGTTGTGTTAGCAGCAGAAGTGAGGATGACCACTGGCTTCTCCATCTGGATCTCTGATCAAGTCTATTTAAAGGGGGCGGCAGAGAGGTTCAAAATGACAAGTTGAGTGAGTGGGCAAATGAGTGGCAGAGGTGGTTATCCACTTTGGTAGCAAAAATGGGACGGCAGATTATTATCTGAATGGCCATAAATTAGGAGAGGGGAATGTGCAAGGAGACTTATATATCAGTGGCTGAAAGTAAGCATGCAGGTGCAGCAAGTGGGAAAGAAGGTAATTGGCCTTCATAGCGAGAGGATTTGAGTACAAGAGCAGGGATGTCTTGCTGCAATTATACAGGACCTTGATGAGGCCTCACCTGGAATATTGTGTGCAATTATGGTCTCCTTATCTAAGGAAGGATGTTCTAGCTGTAGAGGGAGTGCAGAGAAGGTTTACCAGACTGATTCCTGGGATGGTGGGATTGGCGTATGAGGAGAGATTGTGTCAGTTAGGATTGTATTTGCTGGAGTTCAGAAGAATGAGGGGGGAATCGCATGGAAACCTGTAAAATTCTAACTTGACTAGACAGGGTGGATACAGTCAGGATGTTGCCGATGATGGGGGTGTTCAGAACCAGGGGTCAAGTGTCTGAGGATACGGGGTAAACCATTTAGGACTGAGATGAGGGGGTATTTCTTCAACCCAGAGAATGGTGGGCCTGTGGAATTAACTACCACTGAAAACAGTTGAGGCCAAAACACTATGTTTTCAAGAAGCAGTTAGATATAGCACTTGGGGATTAGAGGCTATGGGGAGAAGGTTGGATCAAGCTATTGAGTTGGATGATCAACCATGAATGTAATGAATGGTGGTGCAGGCTCAAAGGGCTGAATTGCCTCCTCCTGCTCCTATTTTCTATGTTTCTATGGCCTTTCACCTGAGCAACATTATTAGCAAAACCATCAGGCATTTGTACACTGATTCATTGAGCTACTCTGCCCTAAAGAAAAAAGCCAAACAGAAGTTACAAATATAAATCACAAAATCCCAGGTTGCTTGAGCAGATGATAAGTCACCGACTGAAAAGTCACCGACCAATAACTCACCAATTGGAAAATTCCTGTGCTTTTATAGGAACTGACTCTGCCCACAAAAAAACTTCCACATGGTGAGAGTATCCTGAAATTGGCCACTTACTGCACCCTCTGGGAAAATCTGATGAGCCAGGTCTGTTGGAGGTTGTCAGATATCTTCAACTGAAGTAAGTCGTGGATTCAAGTTTAGTGACTGCACTGTTTGAAACTGGGCTCTGCAATACTTTCATTTCTGGATATCTGCCCAGAGGCACCTTTTGTTCTTGCCTTGAGCTCTATGTCCAAAAGGCCAGTCTGACACACGGTGCTGCAATCCCGACTATAGGCGGAGCAGGGAAGCAGGTCCCAAACCCACCCCAGCTGAAATGGGGATTGTGCTGTTGGCACCAATCTGATCCACACTGGATGTCCAGCCAACTGGCCCTCCAAGGAGTCCCAAGTTACTGTGGCAAAATCCAGTTTTACATGGACGTTGTAGCCTGGAATTATGGATTATGAATTATGGAGCTTTCAATTTCTTCCCATCACATGGCTAACCAGGAATTTCTGCCACACTCACCACCTGCCATTGACATATGTTGGAAGGATTCACACGTTAATACCCAACCTGCTTGGTCACATTATGAACGCACCTTCCTTGGCCACCAAGTCCTGGGGTGGGAGTCGTACCTTGAACAATTGGCTCTAAAGGCAGGGACACTGCCCACGGCGCCTCAGCACCACACTTCCTTCTCTCACCCACTAAAATGATTCAAAGCTTTCATTACCTTTTAGATTACTGCCAAATTTCAGAACAGTTTGTGTTGCAGAAGTAGAAATCCAATGAATGGCATCAAACATCTAATCTTAGGTTGCATTAACTACAGAGAGAGAGATTTATTCCATCCATTAAATTCAATCCTACTGCTGTAACCCATATATGGCATTCTATTTTTAGGTAACAGCTGGAAGTGGAGGTATTTAAGATAGTTAATTGCACAGAAAAGATGAATGTGATGAATTAACATAAAATTTATTTCAAAAGTAGGACAAAGGCCAGAAGTTCAAACTGGTAAAAGACAAATGTAAATTTCAGGACTTCAGGAAGATCTTTCCATCCAGAGTGATCAAAGCTGGAGTTAACTTCCAGATAGAGTAGCGATGATAAAAAACCTTTCATTCCCGAACCAATTGGATTCTGTAGTGGGAGGACGTCGTCTTGGTGGATTGCCATGAATATCCTAGAATCACCATTGCAACATGAAATCATGCCAGTCCATGCTGGTGTTTGTGATCTCCATGAGCCTCCTCCTACCCTTCGTCACCCTGCCCCATACGCATATCCTTTGTTTCCTTTATCCCTTATTATTCAACTAGTGTAACCTCAAATGCATCTATTTGCCTCAAGTATGGGCAGTGACTTCCACATAGGCCATGGACAGATTTTGACTGGAGCATTCTTGTGATGAAACTGTGCCTTTTTAAAGAGATGGTTCTAAATCGAAAAGTCCAGGCAATATTAGCTACTTTTAATATACCAAGGCCAGAGAGCAGTTCTAATTGCTTGCACATTTCAAGAACCATGTCAATGGCTCGCGTTAAAGAAAAAGAAAAATCATTGTTTTGCATCTGTAACATATATGACGCCTAATGTGTGATGAACATGTGCCTAGACACAAGGGCATGGGATTGATCATTACCAATGAAGCAATGGCACTTCGCACTGATCTCAAAGAGGGCTGCTCACTAAGATTTAGCAATCTCCATGGTGTAAACTTTACCTTCCCCAATGTCAGTTTGAATCTAGCAACATGTCAAGGGAACCTCTAGGCATCCAACAACAGTGATGTCATCAACATGGGTAATCAGCCAATTAAATTGAAATATTCTTACAGAAAATAAACTAGAAATAAAATGCGCTGATTTATCTTTCATTTTTAAATCAATTTTACAGAGACTGAAATAAATGACTGGGACATAGACATGGGAATAAGATAGAAGCTAAATTATTAGAAATAAACTTGTTCATCAAAGTATTTTTTAAAAATCTGTAAGTTTTTCAAGGTCAGGAAGGTCTTTCAGCAGTAATTATGTACTTGGTTCACTATTGAAAATCCATCTCATTTAACAATGTGTAACTTTTGTAAGGGTTTCTACTGCTAGGTTAAGCGTGTAAAAGGGGAAGTTCTCATCAGTTCAGTGATATCAAATTAATTGTGGTCTGTGGGGTCTTCAGTAACGCATCAATGGAAAAGCACAGAATCACTGACAGTATCTTCTGGATTTCCATGTTTAACTGCACATGTGCAGATTCCAGAGGCTGTTGTCAACCTTAGAGAAGTAACGATGATGAACGCTGGCAGTTTTGCCATCATCACTGCCGCAAAATCCCGGCCAAGATATGCAATCATCTTAATAGTTCTGTATTGTTTCTTTAGCAAAGGTTAGTTGGTGACCTGACTGATCTGTTTGTTATTCAGTGTCACAAATGGGGAAATTCAATTAATAATTTTTCCTTCATTAAATTTAGATGCAAATACTATCTAAGCACCAATGTAATTTCTTGCAAATGTTTTCAATAGTGGAAGGTTATGGAAATTTCAGTGCAGAAAGAGATCACTATGTTTGTGTTCTTGATGGTTCTACATTGAGGCCAACTACCCCAATTCTATTCCTAAGACTGGACTTTATGTTATGAAAGGAGAGCAACATTTATATAGATAGCCTCCTTCATAACTCAGGCTGTAAGCACTTTACAGCAAAGGAATTAACTTTGATAAGTCTCTATTGTAATATAGGAATCACAGCAGACAATTTGCGCACAGCAATGTGCTAATGATCAAATAATCTGTTTTACAGATGTTAGTTGAGGAATAAATATTCGCCCGGGGTCACCTGCTCTTTTACGAAATAATATCCATAGGATCTGGGAGGGAAGGTGGTTTTTAATATCCCCCAAAATGCAGCACCGCTGACAATACAGCATGTCAACAGTATTGCACTGAAGTGTTTGCCTAGATTATGTGGTCAAGTCTCCTGCAGAGTGGTGCTTGAACCTGTAATGCTCTGACTGAGTCAAGAGTACCATCCACTGAGTCATAGCTGTTGGTAATGTGTGCCTTTGAGGCATAATAATTAGGACTAAGGTACCGTGAAGTTGTAACCTTTTATTATATCAGAGTCATGCAGAGGGAAAAAGCAAATGGAAATAGGTCAAAACATGAATACATGAAATTTATATGGAGAGTTTAAGAAAAATTAAAAATCAATGAATTGCCATTATTGATTTCTTTCCCCATTAAACTGATTTACTATATTTAATGTACAATTACCAAAAATAATTGAATTGTAGAATGATACCACTCGGCCCATCATACCTGTGGAGGCTGTTTAGTAGAGCTATTTATTTAATTCCATTACCCTCTATAATTTTTCCCTTCAATTCACTTTTGAATGCACTCCCAATTTCCCTTCAGGCAGTTTATTCCAGATCACAGCCTTTCACTGTGTAAAACTTAAAAAAAACTGTTTCCTCATGTTGACGTCAGCTTGTCAATCACCTTAAATCTGTGTAATAATAATCTAATAATCTTTATTAGTGTCACAAGTAGGCTGATATTAACTCTGCAACAAAGTTACTGCGAAAATCCCCTAGTCGCCACTCTCCGGCGCCTGTTCAGGTATACTGAGGGAGAATCCAGAATGTCCAATTCACCGAACCAGCACATCTTTCGGGACTTGTAGGAGGAAACCGGAGCACCTGGAGGAAACCCACGCAGACACAGTGACCCAAGCCGGGGATTGAACCTGCGTCCCTGGCACTGTGAAGCAACAGTGCTAACCACTATGCTACCGTCCCTGTGATTACTGTCCCTTTTAACACTAGAAAACATTTTTCTCGATTTACTCTATCAAAATCGTAAATGCTTTTGAATCCCTTCATCAAACCTCCCCTTAAGCCTCTCTGCTCCATGAAGAACTTCTCGAGCCTCTGTCTTTCATCCCTGGTATCATTTGTGTAAATCTCCTTTGCCACTCTCCAGAGACTTCACATCTTTCCTAAATTATAGTGCACTAAATTGAACATGTACTTCAGCTGAGACCTAACCAGTATTTTATAAAGTTTACTATAACTTTGCACTCTATGCCTTTGTTAATAAAAGCAAGGCGTTTTTTTTAATCACTCTTCTCACCTTTTCCTACCGCATTTAAGGACTCGTGTGCACACAACCCTAGGCCTCTTTTAAAATAATACCATTTCATTCATACTCCTCACTTTTCAGACCAAAATGTATTATTTCACACTTCTCCGCATTAAATGTCTTCTTCCACAGGTCTGCCCATTTTACCAGCCTATGCCCACCTCATTATTTACTACATTTCCAAGCTATCATCATAAACATCAACAGTGCTAACCACTGTGCAAGGTAGCACAGTGGTTAGCACTGTGGCCTAACAGCACCAGGGTCCCAGGTTTGATTCCTGGCTGGGTCACTGTCTGTGCGAAGATTGCATGTTCTCCCCTGTATCTGCGTGTGTTTCCTACAGTGCTCCGGTTTCATCCCACAAGTCCCGAAAGACCTGCTTGTTAGGTGAATTGGACATTCTGAATTCTCCCACTGTGTACCCAAACAGGTGCTGGAATGTGGCGACCAGGGACTTTTCACAGTAACTTAATTGCAATGTAAGCCTACCAGTGTCAATAAAAAGATTATTATTACTATTATTTAAAAAATCTCTGAAACATATCCATTTTGTATCCAAATCCAGCATCTCAATGTATATCAGAAGCAGCAGTGGGCCTGATACTGTTGCTTGAGGGGAACCACTGTAAACAGCCTTCCAGGCTGAAAAGCAATGGCTCACTACAACTCCCAGCTTTTTGTCCCTTAGCCAACTTTGTATCCAGGCTGCCACTGTGACGATTTTGCATTCAAATCTTGTTTCCATACTGACCGCATTTCTGTTGTCTTACCTGCAATTGTTATTCAGGTAGTGGTGCTATGCAAACACTTTCTGCAATCAGTGGAATACAGACACTGTAAACACACTCTTGCAGTTATTCTGGCATCTGTGCGGATTGCATACTCAACAAATGAGTTCCAAATTGTAGTTCTAATTGATACAGAGTGTTGGCAGTTAAACACATACTATTCAGGTCTTGAATGCCTCTCCCAAGCCGCGGTTGAAAACTGCTATTATGTATCACCATAATCTCTTGCTCACCCCTTTTGTGTAAATGTTTCATGGTGTATTCATTCTACTTGCCTCTAATGTGTCGGAACATGAAGGGGAATGGTGCATCCTGTGTTTAGCTGGATTGCAGAGAAGCAAGTTGATGTTCTGGTTGGTGGGACCGCTCAGCAATAGGGTTTGTTCTGTGTCATGCAGTGGCCAGGGGAGGTTGCAATGCATTCTCACACAGTTTGTGGTCAATGTGATTGCTCACCATGCCAGATAGAAAGGAGTTTTTTTTCATTGCTGTCTGCCTGTTCGGGACTCAAGTCTATATTTCTTAGCCATTTAGTTACTATTGGGTTACTAGTCTGATGGGGAATGATGCCTTATGGTCAATCACAGGAATACAGGAAACATATAAACATATGACCAGATGTAAGCCATTCATTCCATCGAGCATGCTGCAATGCACTTACCAAATGGCTGAGGTAACTACAATACCATCTTCATATCTTTCTTCCATACACTTGATGTCCTTGCCCTGCAATAATCTATTGATCTCAATCTTGAAAGTTCCAGTTGTCCTAACATTCGCATCTTTTTGGGACAAAGAGACTCCCATATTTCTATTACTTTGTGTGTGGAAAAATATGCTCCCTGTTTTGCTCCTATATGACCTAGTTTTAATTTTAAGGACCTGTTCTCTTGTCTGGATCTTCCTGCTACTAGTTACTTTCTATAGACCATGTGGAATTCTTTTATTGATTGTAAACACTTTAATTGGGTCACACCTCAACCTTCTACACTCAAAGGAATAGAAGTCAAATTTATGTAACCAATCCATTAAATTGACCATTTTAAGCCCTAATATCATTATGCTACACCACTTAAAATGCCAATATATCTTTCCTGACATTTAGTGTGCAAACTGAAACACTATTCCAGATGTAGTCTGACCAAGTTCGTATGCAACTGAAGCATCACTTCCTCATTTTTATAATCTAATCCCCAAAAGCCAATATTCTAGTTATTCTTTTGATTACTTTTTGTACTCATGCTTTTAGTCAATTGTATATGTGTACATCTAAATTCCACTGATCCTCCACAGTTACAACTCATCAAAGAGCAAAGATACTGGGTGGGATTCTCCATTCCGCCGCACCCGTTTTCTGGTGCGGCGTGCCCCCGCCAGCAGCAGGATCCTCCATCCCACTAGCTGGCCAATGGGGTTTCCCATTGTGGTCACCCCACGCCGTCGGGAAATCCGCTGGCATGAGTGCGCTGCCGGCGATATGGAGTATCACGCCGATGGAGAACCCAACCCACTGATTTTCTTTGTCTTTCTCAGATACAGAGTGCAAGATCTCACATGAATTCCATCTGCCACAGTTTAGCACTCCCGCTATGTTCCTTTTTAACTTCAAAGTCCTAACTACACTACTTATTTTGCCCTTAATGAAGTGTCACCTACAAACATGGATATACAACGCACTATTTCTTCATCCAAGTCATTGATCTATTACGTGAAAATATGAAGCCCCTGTACAGATCTAAGAGGAACATCACCTGCCACATTTTGTTGATCAGAGACCAATCCTACATCCCTCTGCGTCATACTTATTTTCTGTATATTACCATCCCTCATGTACCACAAGGTTACCTCCAATTCTGTGTTGTTTTTGCTAATAGTCTCTTACTTGCAATCTTATCAAGTGCCTTCTTGAAGTCCAGTCCATGGAGATAACATCAGTAGACACTCATACTAAAACAAAATACCACGGATGTCCTGCAAGAGCCATCAGTCCACATCAACTGAAATTAGGGTCTGGTTAAGCACAGTGGGAAAAATAGCTGGCTTGCAGTGCAGAACAATGCCAGCAGCGCAGGCTCAATCCCCGTGTCGGCCTCCCCGAACAGGCGCCGGAATGTGGCGACTGGGGGCTTTTCACAGTAACTTCAGTGAAGCCTACTTGTGTCAATAAATGATTATTATATTATATTATTATAAGTAAGCAGATTCATAGTAGGTTGGGGTCCTGACTTTCAGATTTTTGTATTATAACCTCTGGCACAACTCCGACCCACCCATCTATTAGAATTAAGATTCAGACCCTATGGGTTGGGAAGAATGCATGGACCTTGACAAATGGTCAGTGGGTGTGGATGTCAAAAACCCAAACTTGGAAGGGCCATTTGAAATTGGGTCTAAGTTCAAACAGAACCCATTTGTGACTGTTGCAAAGGCCTTAGCCCACATTTGTCACAAGTTGGTAGAGTAGATGGAAACGATCTTGAAGGGAAGATAAAGTCTGTACAACAATCATTATCAGATTATTTTTAAAGCTTTGAAATCAAGCTGCAGCTGTCAGTGAGAATTATAAAAGCACATTAAGGGCCAATATTATTTCATTATGAATGTATGGCTGAGTTCCAAAAGCTAAAATTAATTCAGCAAGGATTTCCTAACTCACAATTTGATTGAAAGTTAAAGGAGTCTATTTCATCTGGAACATGAGTGTTTGTTGTTTTTATCAGAGATTAAACATTTGACATTTAAAAGCTTTGAATGTATTTCATGAATGAGAATTATTTTCCCTAGTCCGTATGTTGGAATAGGAGCTGTATTAGAGAGTAAGAAGTTTAGTTTCATTTCATCTCCACATGGCTCCTGAGGTCTATCCATAGGGGATACTGAATTAATGGCATGGGGGTGGATGAGGGACATGAATTGGCTTAGAGGGTATGATTATTGTGTTTCAATTTCCTCATTTATTTCTTTTAATGCTATGGGATGGAAACCATCAGATTCTTGAGGTTATGGACCAGGAAGAGAGGCATCGCAACTCGTTTATTTTTCTAACCACCTGTCTGTAGGCAGAGATATTTTAATTTTTGAAATAGACTGTGGTGTATTTCCCCAAACTCTCTGTGAAGTCAAATTCAAAGTGACTTGCAGCTAACTCTCGTTCAGGATAAATCACACATTCAATTTATTCATGCATTTAAACTCCGGGGATGGTTGTTGCAACTACATACGCAGGCACAGTAGGGAGATAGGAAAGAAAAGAGATTCACAACTTGGAATAACTTTTTAAAAAAAGAAACCAAAGAAATGGATAATAATTGAGGTGAATATCAGAGTCCAGTGAGGATTCCTTCAAGTTCAGGCAGGTTCAGTTAGCTGAAAGCAGAAGTTGAAGAATTCCTTTAAGGTTGGTGGCAATGCAGAAGGTGATGTTGTCTCTCAAAAAGTGACGACAGGAACCTTCTGGCGAATCAGGCTTTGAGGAGGTTTGGATTTGAGACAGGCTTGATTGTCAGCCTCGAGTCTGGCTTTGATATTGACAGACTAGATGCCTTAGTGTCCAGGAATGTAACATTAAAACTTTCCAAAAGCCAAATGTGGCGTTACTCATTAATAAGTGAGTTTCAGTCGAAGAATAAGTTTCTATGCCTCTGGTTAAAATCCATTGTTCAACTTAGGAGATAGTGGTGTTTATTAGTGCCTTCACATGTATGATGTGTTTTGATGACTCTCTTTGTTTTAAGTCCAGGCTGGGGAGATGGACTGTCTATTGCTTCCTTGTTTCATTGATTGTAATGGGTCTACTCAATGACGGGTGTGCGACTCCACAAAGATGAGGGTTATGCTACGTTCTGTAATTATTGTGGCTGTTTACAGAACTGTAGCTAACTTGTAACCGATGTGATCTGTAGTAGCCATGTTCTTGGTCCAGCCAAGTCTGTTTTTAAATAAGCAGAAAGTAAGGTGTAATTTAAACCATTTATAATCTCTTTCATGTCTTTCATGACACTATCGTAAGCACCACCGATTTTGTTTTCACATTTTGAGCATATATGTATTTCACTGTTCCTCCCCTTGATTAATTTTTAGGTTGCTTTTGAACTACTGGTAGTGTCTTCTCTTCTTCTGTGAAAATGGATACAAAGTTCTCGCTTAAGCAAGTAAACATTCCCGTAAATATTATAGACACATCTGCATCTGTTTTAATTGGGCCCACATTTCCCTTAATCGCTATCTTTGTCAATAGATACTTAAAAGGACCATTTGCTGTTAACGTAGAGATCTCTTGGAAGATATTTTGTATTCCCTTTTTCTACCTCAAATTACTTCCTTTGTACAAATGTGTTGCTTTTTTTTATAGCTATTCCAGTCTGCTGAATTTCCACTTTTATCTTTGCATTTAGAGAACCTTTTCATTTTGCTTGATACTGTCTCTTACTCCTTTTGTTGACCATGGTTGCTTAATTACATGAGTGGAACCTTTGCACTTTCAATGTATGTACTGGTCTTGTTTGAGAGCCAGCACCTATTTGAATACTGCCCATTGTTGAACCCAATGCACTTTAGCCATTTTCCTTCTTACCATGAACTTCTGCAGGTTGTCGTTGATGACTGCTAAACCTGACACTGAGGGATGAGATTATTTTCACTTGACATCACATAACCCTGAGAAATGAATGACTTTAACATGTCGGTAAAGAAATGCCCTGTGCTGATAGGCTGAGGGAATTTAAGAAAGAAAAAACTTGCATTTCGATAATGCCTTCCATATGAGTATACCCCAAAGTGCTTCATAGCAAATTAACTACTTTGAAGTGCAATAAATTGTGTAAAACAGGAAAATGCCAGTTAGTGCAGAGTAAGGTGCCACAAATAGCAATGAGGCAAATGTCGAGAGAGACTGTTTAAGTGGTGTTGGTTGAAGGCTAAGTGTTGGCTGAAATATCAAGAGAAAGCCCCTCCTCTTTGAATATTTTCACAGGATTTTTTTTTACATCCAACTGAGAGGGTAAACAGGTCCTTACTGCAATGGCTCATTCAAAAGTTACATTTCTATCTTGCACAGCTCTGCTGTGCAAATGTCTTAATCCAAATCATGTGCACAAGGTGTGGGGTGGAACTTAAACCCACAATCCCCTGAATTAGGTGCTACCACTGAGCAAAGGCTGACACCTAGTTGATCAACTCCACCACTACCCAAACACAGATTTGGGAGATCTTGGTGTTGGTCCAACATGTAATTAATTGTTTATTTGGAGGGAACGATAGAGTTCTGTGGAGACCTTTGAGCTCTCCAAATATCTATCCAAAAATGGGGGTCGGCATACATACTGACATACAATCACCAGTGTGGCTAACGCTGGTAATTCATATTAAATTGGTGTGGCACACTTCATTGAATAAATCAATTATACAAAGGTATCTTTAACCACAAGGAAAGCATTTAAAAACCTATCAAATTCATTTTCTTTGGCATCTGATGCAAAGAGTTAATTTACCTCATTGTGAGTCACTTTGGCTATGGTATCATTGTAAGGATCCCACTCTGGATCAGATGAGACACCCTGGGCGGGATTCTCCGACCCCCCGCCGGGTGGGAGAATTGCCGGGGGTCGGCGTGAGTCCTGCCCCCACCGTCCTCCCAATTCTCCTGCCCCCCAAAAACCAGCGTGGCGTGAGTCGTGCCGCCTGCCTCGGAGAATGGTGGGGTCCGGCGCAACTCAATGGGTGGCGGGGCTGCCCGAATTCTCCGGCCCGCGATGGGCTGAAGTCCCGGCTGCCTGTAGCCGGTCCCGCCGGCGTAAATCAGGGTAGGTCCCTTACCAGCAGGACCTGGCAGCGTGGGCGGGCTCCAGGCTTCCTGGGGGTCGCGGGGGGATCTTCCCCCGGGAGGTGCCCCCACGGTGGCCTGGCCCGCGGTTGGGGCCCACTGATCCGCGGGCAGGCCTGTGCCATGGGGGCACTCTATTCCTTCCGCATCGGCCGTTGTGGTCCTCCGCGATGGTCGATGCGGAAGTGAATCCCTGTGCGCATGCGCGGGGATGACACCAGCACGCGCTGGCGCTCCCGCGCATGTGCCGACTCACGCCGGCCGGCGGATGCCCTTCGGCGCTGGTTGGCGTGGCGCCAGGCCCCTATCCCGCTGTCCGGTGGGGCACAAACCATTCCGGGACGGCCCTAGTCCCTGAAGGTGCCCCCCCCCCTCCTTTGTTTCCTAATCATTCCTCCACAACAAATAATCTTCTTATCCATCCATTGAATTGGATATTTTACTTTCTTTGAATGATCCAGTGACATTGTGTGAATTAAAAGCATCCCATGATTTTATGATATACGAACTAGGAGCAGGAGTAACCCGTTCAGCCCTTCCCAAATGCTCCGCTATTCAATAAGATCACAATTGATCTAATTGCAACCTCCTGCCTACCCAGATAACATTTCAACCCTTCGTTTATCAAGAACCTTATCTCGCTGTGCCTTGAAAACCCGGTCGGACCCCCGTTCCCCCCCCAAACAGGCCGCCCACAGATGGATGCATGCCGAGGTCCCACCGGGTGAGACCACAATGGACGGTGTGGGTGGGACCCGGATTTTTTTGCGGCCACTTGGCCCATCCCAGGTGGAGAATTGCCGGGGGGGGGGGGTGCCCACATAGTGCGGCCCACGACCGGCGCTGCACCGACCGCGCCGGCGCCAATGGTGCCAGAGAATCGGCAGACCAGCGTCGGGGTGGCGTCGCGCGTTTTGCGCCCGGCCTGCTGATTCTCCGGCCCAGCGTGGGCTGAGAGAATCCAGCCCATTCTGTTTCAATCAAGTTACCTCTTATTTTTTTAAACTTCAGCAGATATGGGCGACACAGTTGCACAGTGGTGAGCACTGCTGCCTCACAGCGCCGAGGTTTTGGGTTCGATCCAGGCCCTGGGTCACTGTCCGTGTGGAGTCCGCGTGAATCCCGCCCCGACGCCGGCTGCCGGATTCTCTGGCGCCGGTTTTTTGGCGGGTGCCGGAATCGCGGCGGTGGGCCGTTGGCAGCGGAATCCCCGCTGATTCTCTGGCCTGCGATGGGCCGAGTGGCCGCCCATTATCGGCGGGTGCAGCCGGCGTAAAATACACCAGGTTCGTACCGGCAAAACCTGGCTCTGCGGGAGGTCTGCGGAGTCCTCGGGGTGTGCGGCCGATCGGGGCCCACCGATCTGCAGGCGGGCCTGTGCTGTGGGGGCACACTTTCCCTCCGCACCGGCCGGTGTAACAGTCCACCATGGCCAACGTGGAGAAGAACACCCCTGTGCATGCGCGGGGAGGACGCCAGCACATGCTGGCACTCCTCCGCATGCACCAGCTCGCGCTGGCCAGTGGAGGCCCTTCAACGCCGATTGGCACAGCGCCAAGCCCTTCAGTGCCGGCTGGCGTGGCGCCAACCCCACCGACGCCGGCCTAGCCCCTGAAGATGCGGAGGATTCCGCACCTTCCGGGTGGCCCGGTGCCGGAGTGGTTCACGCCACTTCTTGGCGCCGGTACGGCCCACGTCACCGGGTAGGGAAGAATCCTGCCTGTGCTGTTAGGTAATTTGGGCATTCTGAACTCTCCCTCTGTGCACCTGAACAGGTGCCGGAATGTGGCGACTAGGGGCTTTTCACAGCAACTTCATTGCAGTGTTAATGTAAGCCTACTTGTGACAATAAAAATTATTAATTAAAATCAAGATCCTTGAATGGAATGTTGAGGCACAGATCCAAAGTTTCTACCATGGGTGTTAAATCTCCTAGTATAAATAATTTGCATGTTATTTCTTCGCACGTGAGTCTCGATCTCACCATTAATGTGGGATTTGAACAGACCACACACTAATAAGCTGCATTCTTCACATTGGTCATGGAAGCACCCATTCCACACTCTATCCTCATCCATCCAACTGTCATTGACATGCACAAAAAAGTAGGGGACTAGATTTTCTACATGGTTTTCCATCTGAAAATTGCCATTGGCTTTAATTTTGTTCTGTTGACCATGTAGGTCAGTAACAATCTGAATCTTGTCTTTATCTATCGTGTGGATTCCACGAGAATTGTTTTTGAACCTTTCCATCCCACAGTGGAGTTACTGGGCACATTGAAATTCATGGGTATTTTGTCCACGTTGTCGTTGCGGCACAATGGGTACTTGTGATTTTGCTGCTACCCAATATAGATCACAGGAAACTGGTCATTTTGACATTGAGGTCTTTTGGTAGCCTCTGTGTAATCTTGGTTTTCTGCAGCAAGTCTAGGCACTTTTGTTCCATAATGGAGCTACACCAGTAGCTGTTGTTTGAAATCTTTGCTGGACACGGGGTTTGATTTCATCCTCCTAAGTTTGTACATGTGCACTGCATATCTGGTGACAATTAAATAGTTCTGATAATTTTTAAGGACCAATTCAGATACATGCTTTTCAAGGTCTGGTCAATGACTGGTCCCTGATCCTCTGGCACATTTGGGCTTGGGCACTTTCTCCAGGGCAGAATCCTTCTTCGCCCAGTCACGTTTGTCCGTAGCACAGATATGGTAGCACAGTGTTTAGCACTGTTGCTTCAAAGCACCAGGGTCCCAGGTTCGATTCCCACTTGGGTCACTGTCTATGCGGAGTTTGCACATTCTCCTCGTGTTTGCGTGGGTTTCCTTCGGGTGCTCCAGTTTCCTCACACAAGTCCCAAAAGACATGCTTGTTAGGTGAATGGGACATTCTGAATTCTTCATCTGTGTACCTGAACAGGCCCCGGAATGTGACGACTAGGCGCTTTTCAGAGTAATTTCATTGCGATTTTCATGTGAGCCTATTTGTCACAATAATTATTTTTTTAAAAATATAAATTTAGAGTACCCAATTATTTTTTCCAATTAAGGGGCAATTTAGAGTGGCCAATCTACCTATCCTGCACATCTTTGGGTTGTGGGGGTGAAGCCCACGCAGACACGGGGAGAATGTGCAAACTCCACACGGACAGTGACCCAGGGCCGGGATTCAAACCCTGGTCCTCAGCGCCGTAGGCAGCAATGCTAACCACTGTGCCACCGTGCTGCCCCTTTTGTGACAATAATAAAGGATTATGTTATTTTTCGTGAACATAACCATTCTCTCACTGCAGCACAGTTATTTGACGAGTTAGCAAATGTAACAATGTTTAGCTTTAAATCAGCCTCAGAGTTCATTCATTCTGCTAGAAGATTCAGTTCTTTTTGTTATTCAACATGTGGGGTCTGCTCTGTGTGGGCGTGTCTTAAACTGCCTTGTATTATTACAAAATTCTGCTGCTTGGTCTCGTGTGCCTCATTATAAAGTATATCAAACATGAATTTGTGCCGTGAAAATATGAGGCTGACTACTGAGGAGAACATAGTATGTTGTGACTATGAAAGGGGGTCAACCTATACGTGGAGTAGATTTAGATTTGGATTTATTGTTAGGTGTACTGAAGCACTGAAGCACTGTATTGTTCTGCGTACAGACCAGGCACATCATTCCATACATGAAAAAACATGAGACATGCGATAAATACACAATGTAAATACATAGGCATCGGGTGAAGCATATGGAGTGCAGTGCCACACAGGGAAGATGTATGGAGAGATCAGTTCAGTCCATAAGAGAAGTCCACATGTGTAGAAACATGAGTTTTGGTGCCAGAAAAATGGGGTTGCCTTATATGCCATTTCAACCTTTGTGCTGCAACGTACGATAAGTGTACTATGTCCCTGTGGGCAGAGTGTGCTCTCAATGTTAGATACTCTACATGTCTGGACGTCTCAGCAGTTTGATTCGGAGGCTCTGAAGTCTAATGGGTCTGTGACTGACTCAGTAACAAAAACTGAGAAAGGTGCTGTACTGGAAAAGAAAACATGGAATGGCACAGGGTATATCAGCTTCTGATCACCACAGAACTGAATGGGTTAGCATTCCAACATCTGAATTGATTAACTATTGATTTGTTGCCTCCAATAGTTCAGTTTAGTTTGTACCAAATTAACACTGAAAACAAACAGTAATGGGTGCAATTTATTTCAGATCTTCTCAAGCTAGGTTTATTATTTTGGGAGCAGACTTGTATGTGTCATATTCATATTTATTTTTACATGGTTTCCTTCCATTCTTGCATGCTCCTGCATGTCATTTTATTATAATCAAAGCAGTGGCTGCATAGAGATGTATTGTTTTAATGGCTGGTGTCAGGCCTTTATTGTGTACTGCTGAGAGAGCATGATGAGGAATTCTGGCTGGATTGGAACCTAGCGTGACTGATGGATTCTGTTCGCAATAAAAGCAAAATTTTGTTTTAAAAGGTTTAATGCACAAATGGCTATGGCTGTGAGTGCTCACTTAATTTATCTCTTCTGAAGCAATCATATAATGTCACTGCTACAAAGAAACGCAGACCATTCAAACAAAAATCCCCACAAGGAATATGTTTACCCGCCTCATAAGATGTGACGTGGCTTTAAGAGTCATAAATAAATAGCATTAGCTTCAAGGTGTGGGTAAGGTATGTATGTGTTACCATAGAAATGTTGGTTCTTTCATTAATGAACGTGTTGCAGGATTTCTTTCACAACTGTGGAAAAGACAACATGCAAATGGTGTAGGTGTTGAGCAATTATAATTTTTCAGGCAATTGAAGATGCATCAGTGATGCGCTCAAAGTTCTTAGTGGAGATGTATTCAGCGAATTCCAGATTAGCTTTTGCTGGTATCCTGCATAATAGTTCAAGAATTACATTTCTAATGCTCACTGAAAGATTCTGATGAATAAATAATAGTGATACCTTGGCATGTAATTGCTTCAGAGCTTTTTCTGTTGCATTTTCAGGATATGAACATTGCTCGCAAGATCAGCATTTATTGCCCATTGCAGTCGTTCAAGAAGGCAGCTCACCACTACCTTCTCAAGGGCAATCAGGGATGGGCAATAAATGCTGGCCTAGGCATTGACTCCCATATCCCGGAAATGAAGGAAAAAGAAGAAAAAGGTTTGCTTTCAAAGGTGACTGACGATGGATTCCCTTCTTGAGCCACAGTTCACGGGCGGCATGGTGGCACAACAGATACTCTGCTCCCGCACAGAGTCAGGTATCCAGGTTCAATTCAGACCTTGGGTGACTGTGTGGAGTTTGCACTTTTCCCCCGTGTCTGCCTGGGTTTTCTCCGGGTGCTCCAGTTTTCTCCCACTGTCCAAAGGTGTGCAGGTTAGGTGGGGTTACAGGGATAGGGCTTGGGAGTGGACCTAGGTACGATGCTCTTTCAGAGGGTTGTTGCAGACCTGATGGGCTGAATGGCCTCCTTCTGCACCGTAGGAATTCCATCGTTCTTCTATGGTTCAGGTGTGGCCAATTTGGTGATGCAGGTACTCTCACAGTGCTGTTACATAGGGGGTTCCTGGAATTTGACCCAGTGGCGATGATGGAATGACCATTTCCATGTCGGAATAGTGTGTCTTGGGTGTGATAGTGTTCCTATGCTTCTCTGCCCGTGTCCTCCTAGTTGTTGAAGGTCACACATTTGGGAGATGGTCTTGAAGAAGCATTGGCAAGTTGAAGAAGTGTACCTTGCAGAGAGGACACACTGAAGCCACAATGCGCCAATGGTAGAGAGAGTAAACTTTTAAGGTGTGCTGCTGATGCTTTATCTTTGGTGGTGTTTTCTTGTGCTAATTATGTACAGTTGCACCTATTTAGGAAGGTGGAGGGTATTCCATTACAGTCCTGACTTATACCTTGTGGATGATAGAGAGGCGCCATGGCTCTGGTTTGCTGTGGTAGCCAGAACATTTATGTAGAGAGTTCAGTAGTGATTTTAAGTGAATGGCAACCCCACAATGTTAATGGTACCATTGATACTCTCATCAGGGGCGGGATTCCCCCCTACCCAGCGGGGCGGGGGGTCCCGGCGTAGCGGAGTGGTGCCAACCACTCCGACGTCGGGCCTCCCCAAAGGTGCAGAATTCTCCGAACCTTTAGGGGCCAAGGCCTCACATTGAGGGGCTAGGCCCGTGCCGGAGCGGTTGGCACCACAACGACTGGCGCCCAAACCGGCTCCAGCGGCCTTTGACGCCCGGCGCCGGGGCTGGCTGAAGTGCCTTCACCGGTTCGTGCTTGCGCCAGTGTGTCAGCTGCCACTGACGTCACCACCGGCGCATGCGCGCTGGGGGATTCTCTTCCTCCTCCGCCATGGTGGAGGCTGTGGCGACGGCGGAAGAAAAAGAGTGCCCCCACGGCACTGCCCGCCCGCCGATCGGTGGGCCCCGTTTGCGGGCCTGGCCACCATGGGAGCACCCCCCGGGGTCCGATCACCCCACGCCCCCCCAGAACCCCGGGGGCCCGCTCGCGCCGCCGATCCCGCCGCCACCAGAGGTGGTTAAAACTACGGCGGCGGGAGAGGCCTCCTAGCGGCGGGACTTCGGTCCATCGTGGGCCGGAGAATCGCCGCAGGGGGCTCGCCAATCGGCGGGGCGTTATTCCCGCTCCCGCCAATTCCCGGGTGACAGAGAATTTCTGCCACGGCAGGGGCGGGATTTTCGGCGGCCCCGGGTGATTCTCCGACCCTGCGGGGGGTCGGAGAATTTCGCCCCTGGTGTTCATCTGTTAACAACAATATGAAGTATTGTACATTTCATCAGAGGCTCATGCAGACAATTAACATTATAATAAACATGATGCTAGTTAATTACTGTTTTTGGTATATATTGAATAAGTGAAGGGTAATGGTGAAATACGGACTGTTACTCATGTTCTGCAGCATTTACGGAATGAATCTATTTCTTATTGTTTGCTTTCTGCATTCATTATTTATCCTGTATGCCTTTCAAAAACTTAATTGTTTCTAATAGTCAACTTTTGGCTTTTAACCATCAATCCTTTTGTTCCAGAATGCACATTCTATTAGAATAATATCCATTTAAGAAGAAGGCAATCAACTAGGTAAAATCCTATTTCTTAGTTTCATTCAGCAGAACTCCATAAACTTGTTTATCTGTTTCAGATACTGAAAGGCAACGGTAGAGCTCAGGTGTCGTGTGACTGACGAAATGAACACTCATGACCATAACCATTCATATAATAATCCTTGTACATAAAGTAGCATTCACTAACAATGAGCTTCGGAGAAATCTGAGGCCACGGGAACTGGACAATGAGGGCATTATTGTGCGAAGCATATTACTCAAAAGTGTATGATGCTTTTCAAAGAACAAAGAACAAAGAAAAGTACAGCACAGGAACAGGCCCTTCAGCCCTCCAAGCCTGCACTGAACATGCTGCCCGTCTAAACTAAAATCTTCTACACTTCCGGCGTCCGTATCCCTCTATTCCCATCCTATTCATGTATTTGTCAAGATGCCGCTTAAACGTCACTATCGTCCCTGCTTCCACCACCTCCTCCGACAGCGAGTTCCAGGCACCCACTAACCTCTGTGTAAAAAATTTACCTCGTACATCTCCTCTAAACTTTGCCCCTCGCACCTTAAACCTATGTCCCATAGTAATTGACCCCTCTACCCTGTGGAAAAGTCTCTGACTATCCACTCTGTCTATGCCCCTCATAATTTTGTAGATTTCTATCAGGTCGCCCCTCAACCTCCTTCGTTCCAGTGAGAACAAACCAGGTTTATTCAACCTCTCCTCATAGCTAATGCCCTCCATACCAGGCAATATCCTGGTAAATCTCTTCTGCACCCTCTCTAAAGCCTCCACATCCTTCTGGTAGTGTGGCGACCAGAATTGAACACTATACTCCAAGTGTGGCCTAACTAAGGTTCTATACAGCTGCAACATGACTTGCCAATTTTTATACTCAGTGTCCCGGCCAATGAAGGCAAGCATGCCAAATGCCTTCTTGACTACCTTCTCCACCTGTGTTGCCCCTTTTAGTGACCTGTGGACCTGTACACCAAGATTTCTCTGACTGTCAATATGCTTGAGGGTTCTACCATTCACTGTATATTCCCTACCTGTATTAGACCTTCCAAAATGCATACCTCACATTTGTCCAGATTAAACTCCATCTGCCATCTCGCCGCCCAAGTCTCCAAATGATCTAAATCCTGCTGTATCCTCTGACAGTCCTCATCATTATCCGCAATTCTACCAACCTTTGTGTTGTCCGCAAATTTACTAATCAGACCAGTTACATTTTCCTCCAAATCATTTATATATACTACGAACAGCAAAGGTCCCAGCACTGATCCCTGTGGAACACCACTATTCACAGCCCTCCAATTAGAAAAGCACCCTTCCATTGCTACTCTCTGCCTTCTATGACCTAGCCAGTTCTGTATCCACCTTGCCAGCTAACCTCTGATCCCGTGTGACTTCACCTTTTGTACCAGTCTGCCATGAGGGACCTTGTCAAAGGCCGTGCTGAAGTCCATACAGACAACATCCACTGCCCTACCTGCATCAATCATCTTTCTGACCTCCACGAAAAACTCTATCAAGTTAGTGAGACACGACCTCCCCTTCACAAAACCATGCTGCCTCTCGCTAATACACAAAACCGTGCTGCCTCTCGCTAATACCCATGGTTTCGTTAAGAGAAAGTTAAAGAAACCAATAAATAATATATATTTTTACAAATGCTTGGAATCATCAAAGGAGCGAGACAAAAACTTGCTCACGTGGTCCTTGTCATAGACCTAAATGAGAAAGGTGAGTCGAGGTAGCCTTTTCTGGGTCACTTATATTTTCCATTATTTCACAATTTAAAATTTCATTATTCCAATTGGAGTGTTTTGCAGTTGCTCAAGTCTAAACCAGAACTGGATATTTTTTTTAAATTTTAGACTATTACAGCTTCAGTTCCATATTCTAATTTGCTGTGCATCAGTTCAATGATCAGGCCATAGCAGAGGCTGGCCAGGAAAATCCCCCAAATGCCTCATTTGGAAGAAGGCGATTGACGGATATATCGGTTTCAAGCCTGACCTTACCAATTCAAATGGAATGTTTGCGGGGGTGGGGGGGGGGGGGGGGGGGAATGTCATCTGCAGAGGCTCCTCATACATATTATCGCACTGACCAGATTGAAAGCAATGAATTGTATCCTTTGTGTTTACTGAGAGTATGGTAATAACCTTCATTCTTATTTTCAGAAAAAAAAAGGCAGAGGTGCCTTATCTTGGTGCTTTAATAAAGGGAAATAACCAACCTTTGCTCAAGTCAATGAGCCATAGCCATAGTGAAATGTTACATAAATACATGCATAATTTTCTATGCATAGCATGTAGCTACACATTGAGCTGAAAAAAAATCACTGAAGTGGAATTAGCCCAACAGTGTGTCTAGGTTGAGATACAGCAGTCCCACTTTAAGAATGAGCTTGTTAGTCAGCGGCATTTCAGCATTAAGATCCTTTCAATTTTTTTTTGTATCCATTCTCTTAATCCTGGGGTGGGGGCTGGTGCTGGGCAAAAAACACAGAAGCAAATGTTTTCGAAGTGTTCCTCGCCCAAGTTAACTAATCTCAATAACTGTTTTGCCACTAACTGCCAAGCTTGCATCGTGATGAGCAGCAGACTGCAAAAATGTAAATGCACAATGTATAATTTATGTAAATGGTTTGTGGGAATAGTCGCATAACAATTATGTTACAGGACCAGTAATCTCGAGGCCTGGACTAATGGTCCGGAGATATGAGTTCAGTTGCTACTGGAGCAGTTGAGGAATTTCAATTTAGAAAATTAATTACATCTGGAATAAAAACCTCATATCAGTAACGGTAACCATGTATCCATCAGATTGTTGTATAAGAAAAACATCCGCTTCACTCATGGCTTTCAGTGAAAGAAATCTGCCTTCCTCACTCAGCCTGGTCTAAATGTGACTCCAGAGAACTGGCAATGTGGTTGATTCTTAACTTTTCTCTGAACTGGCTGAAACAGGCCAATCAGTGGCTAGCGAGGTGGCGTATTACCATCCTCTCAAGGGTAATTAGGAATGGGCAATAAATACTGATCTTGTCAGTGACACTCACATCCATAAGACATAGGAGCAGAATTGGGCCACTCAGCCCATCGAGTCCGCTCCGCTATTCAATCATGGCTGATATTTGTTCATCCCCATTCTCCTGCCTTCTCCCCATAACCCCCGATCCCCTTATTAATCAAGAACCTATCTATCTCTGTCTTAAAGACACTTAGTGATATGGCCTCCACAGCCTTCTGCGGCAAATAGTTCCACAGATTCACCACCCTCTGGCTGAAGAAATTCCTCCTCATCTCTGTTTTGAAGGATCGCCCATTTAGCGTGAGATTGTGTCCTCCGGTCCCAAGGATGAAGAAATAACAAACCTAATTTTTGTTGCAAAAGTAAAATATTGCAGATGCTGAAAATCTAGAAGTTCTGGAGATACTCTGCAGCACTGAAGAAGATTCCCATTGCATTTGAACCATTGAGTGCTTCTCCCTCCACAGATGCTGCCAGACCTGCTGAGTATTTTCAGCACTTTCAGTTTTTAACCCCCTTTTTATTAAAGGTTACAGAACAGGAAAGTCTTGCATATGATCATTGTTCTGTAGCAGTAATGTCAGTGACTGCTGGCTGCTACAATTGATGTGCCTCTGGGCTAATTGCTCTCTAATAATGAAATGCCAACACACAACATTGCATTGTTTTATTCATAAATGCAATGTAAATGTTGCTGGCAAGAGCAACATTTATTGCCAGGTCTCTAAGGGAAGATGATGGCGAGCCATCTTCATGACAACTGAATGGCTGGTTGGGTTATTTTGAGAGGAGTTAAATGTCATCCACATTGCTGATGGGCTGGAGTTCCACATACACAGGTTTCCAAGGAAATCAGTGAACCAGATAGCTTTTACTCACAATCTGATAGATACATTGAGTGACATTTTCTATTCCAGGACTAGATCCTGGAGTGGATGTGGGAACAAGGAGTTTCCTGCCACGGAGGTTGCTGGGAATTCTCACGGTATTGGGCTACGCCAGCATCATTAATTTGTGGTCGGAGTTTAGGCAACATTTTGCGCGGCGGAATGGGCTGGGTGGTGCACTCTCCGCCATCATATGTGGACACCATATTGAAAAGGTGTCCTGACACCAATCTACGGAACATTGATTGAGGAGGTCAGAAGAGGATGGGAATCCCCAGCCTGCTCGACAAAGTGGAGGGGCATCCTCTATTTGCCAGGTGGGAGGAAGAGGCCAAGCAGGGAGATGAACTATGCATAGGAGGAAGCCTTCAGGGCAGTCAGTGTCCAGGGCCTCCAGCAGAGGACTGCCTTTCAATGCCCAGAAAGAATGAATAATTGCAGCTGTGACACCAGGATAAGTGAATACTCAGCAGTCCGCACTCACCTCAATGAATGGTACAGGGCACTTGGGCCTCAGTGCAACATGATGAGATTATGTCTCAAAGCCCCACTGCAATCCATCTACTGTGCAGGTGGAGAGGGCACTGTGGATTTCCCAGCCTTTCCACATAGAGAGCTCCCATGCCGACTGGGAAGGTGGAGAAAGCGCCTCAGACCTGAGTGCAGCAGCGACCGCCATTAATGACATGCCTCTCTGACAGTTATTGTTATATCTGTCTGGGCCCACCGCTCTGGAGTGCGCTGCCCCAGAACCCCTGCAGTGCATCAGTCACATGGCATACAATTCAATGGGTTCTGTATAAGACTAGAAGGATGAGGAAGTTACATGAAATCCAATTGCACACAATCCCGTCTTCTCTCTTTCTAAAAGAAAAGATAAGCCATAAAAGAAGAGAGTGTGAAAAGACGGGAAGGGACCAACCACTGTTAAAACAGCTGACTGAGAAGCACAGCTGGCTGGGGTGGAGTGGCACAGATTAATTGGAGATGGAAAGATTGGCTTGTGGCCTCCATCTGGTAAGGATCCATGCATGTGATAGAAAGCTCAGATACAAGGGTGTCTCCATGTTGAAGGCAGCTCATGCAGTTACTCACATTCCCCACTCTCTCGCTTCGGAGCTGTCATCAGGAAGGAGACAAGGCCAGAAACTAAGGAAGCCCTGTCCAGCACAGACAATAGTGAGTACATCTCCGATGACACCTGCCCCTTCCAACAGCCCAGGGTATTGGATGTAATTTAAGAATAGTCCCACATTTTGGGTCACTGAATGGACACACATCTTCAGCAGGAGGAGGAATGGAAGAGATGCAGCGAGAGAGGCAGCAAGAGACGAGGGAATGTTGGGCAGAGATGTTGGAGGCCCTCAATATGGTGGTAGGTGAGGCAGTGGAGTCCGTCCATCTGCTGTCTCACGGAGTGGTGCTGATTTGTGCATGAAAGGAAGTCTCCACGGGGAGGGTGGCAGAATCCAAGGAGAACCTGGTCCAACAGATTTTGCTGGATATGCGTGCAGACATGCACTCCATCGTGGTAGCCACGGGTCACTTCTGCAGTGGCTACGTGGGATGGTGACAGGTGCCCCTTCCCCACAAGGAGTCAGGCGGGGTCATTGGCCACTCAAAGGGAGGAGGACAGGTACGTGGACACCCCTGGGACTTCCAATCAGGACACTTTGAGGGTGCCTGGCCCATCTGAATCCACCTTGTCTGTGGCACATTCAGCCTCATCCTCTGTGACTGCACAGGGAGCAGCTGCTCCACAGCAGGGCAGCCAAAGGGAGCCGGGGTCCTCTACGCCGCGGGTCTCCAAAGAATAACTGCCAAGGTCCTCCAAGACAGCAGGGAAAAAGGGTCAGCAGCTTGTTTCCACATCTGTTGAGAATGCCAGGGAAAGCACTTAGAAGATATGTTAGGGGGAAAAAAATGATAAAATTCTGAATTCATTAGTGATTGCATGGGTGCACGACGATTGTGACACTTTTCACATTCCTGGAATGTTTCACGTGCACTGTAATCATGCCTAGTGTGGTTTATTTGCCACCGTCCTTCAGCTGGTGTGCACCCCACCCCCCTCATCTTCTGAGGCACACCCCATGTCCCCGAAACTATGCATTTGATGGGAAGCAAATATATTTGCCAGGGCCCTTGCGAGCCATGTGCAAGTAGTACCCCATGCACGCTGAGCCTTTGCTCTCACATGCTCACCCACCCCAAGGCCTTGCATTGTTGGGGGTTCCCCTTCAGTTGTCCAGTTGAACTGACCTGCATCTCGCCCCACTGCCGATGACCCAACTCCCATATGGCATCTCGAGGTCCCCACCACAAGGCTCTGCATTATTGAGAGCTGCCATGGTGCTAGTAATGTATGAGAAAGGTTGAATCATTTTCCCTTCTGCCCATGATGCACACCATCCCCTGCCATCACCACTGATCCCCTAGTAATCACATTTAACCTCCCCATGATAACCCTTCGATCCTCCCCCAGTCACCATCCTCTTCAGGTCAATGTTGAAGGCCCCTACCATCCCGAACATGCTGTCCTGTTATGTTAGACATGCTCCCCATCATCCTTCGAATGCCCCAAACCCATGTCACGTTCCACGTCCCCTCCAACATCCCTCAGCACTCATTCGCTCGATATGGCCACACCTTCACCCTACCAGCTCCCAATGCCCCCTTTAACTGTTATCATCCCACCCTCAGTATCCTCAGAATGCCCTCCAGGAATCCACCACTGACTAATTTGACCACTCCCTCTGAACCCCTCTCCCCATTCCAACCGTTGTTGCCCCTTTAAACCTGGAGAAGCCCCATACCTCTTCACACCTGCACTCCTCCCCATGCTCCTTCTCACCTCTACACCCCCTCATGCCCCTTCACATCTATACCACCCATGTCCCTTCAGAGCTGTACTCCCCTATCCCCCTTCACATCTGCACTCCCCCATGCCTCTTCACATCTGTACTTCCCCATCCCCTTCACACCTGTACAACCCCCCAATGTCCCTTCACACCTGTACAACCCCCAATGCCCCTTCACACCTGCACAACCCCCCATGCCCCTTCACACCTGCACAACCCCCCAATGCCCCTTCACACCTGCACAACCCCCCAATGCCCCTTCACACCTGTACAACCCCCCAATGGCCCTTCACACCTGTACAACCCCCCAATGCCCCTTCACACCTGTACAACCCGCCAATGGCCCTTCACACCTGTACAACCCCCCAATGCCCCTTCACACCTGTACAACCCCCAATGCCCCTTCACACCTGTACAACCCCCAATGCCCCTTCATACCTGTACAACCCCCCAATGCCCCTTCACACCTGTACAACCCCCAATGCCCCTTCACACCTGTACAACCCCCCAATGCCCCTTCACACCTGTACAACCCCCCAATGCCCCTTCACACCTGCACAACCCCCCATGCCCCTTCACACCTGTACAAACCCCCCAATGCCCCTTCACACCTGTACAAACCCCCCAATGCCCCTCACACCTGTACAGCCCCCCAATGCCTCTTCACACCTGTACACACCCCCCCCATGCCCCTTCACACCTGTACAAACCCCCCCAATGCCCCTTCACACCTGTACAAACCCCCCAATGCCCCTTCACACCTGTACAAACCCCCCCAATGCCCCTTCACACCTGTACAAACTCCCATGCATCCACACACACACTTCCAAATGGCCCTTTCCACCCTCTGACTATGCACCAGCTCATTCATTGCACATGCCCCACAGCATCTCTCTCTTTCCCGTACCACACACAACCTCACCTGATCCCCACTGGACCTCCACACTCACCCCACTTCTTCAATCCTCTCTTCCATGCCAATTACCCAGCACAGATCTTTGCCACCCAACAGTGCATCATGCAGCCTTCCACCTGCAGCCTGAAGATCTGATCACTGGGACAAGTTGCTGCACCGAAAACAACCAGGTCTTGGAGGGTGTTGTGCAGAGAAGATCCACGTGGTTGATGCTTCACCCACCCACTGCTGCATGTGGTGTTCCAGGGTCCGGCCGCTGAAGGCCTCCATATTATCTTCATCCCTGTGAGCTGGCACGGACCTTCTTGGATGGGCATGGATATTTGCATGCCATGCTGGTCCAGATGCGTTCTGGACTGGTGTGATTACCCACTTGCGGTGCAGACAACTGGACGCGGATGTGATTCCAGTTGGGCCTTCATCTGCATCCCGTTAGTGGGTTCATGTGGGCAGCATGGTAGCATAGTGGTTAGCACAGTTGTTTCACAGTTCCAGGGTCCCAGATTTGATTCCCGGCAGGGTCACCGTCTGTGCAGAGTCTGCACGCTCTCCCCGTGTCTGCGTGGGTTTCCTCCGGGTACTCTGGTTTCCTCCCGCAGTCCAAAGATGTGCGGGTTAGGTGGATTGGCCATTCTAAATTGCCCTTAGCGTCCGAAGAAAAATTAAGTGGGGGTTACTGGGTTACGGGGATCGGGTAGATAAGTGGGCTTCAGTCGGGTGCACTTTGTAAGGACCGTGCAGACTCGATGGCCTTCTTCTGCACTGTAAATTTTATGATTCTACGATCTAGCGGGAATGATGACCCACAATGGCGGGTGGGAGAGTAAGCTCCCATCATCGTTTTACACTGACGGGAAACCAATTTCTGGGCCATACTGTCTCCCCCCGTGAATCCCACCACGATGGGATGGGGGGGTTGGTGGAAAATTCCACTCATTGTCACCACTACTGGCACCAGCAATTCATTCCACATTTCATTCAATTAACTGAATTTAAATTTCTCAATTACCGTGGCAGGAATTGAACCCATGTCTCCAGATCATTCGATCAAACCTTTGGGTTGCTAGTCCTGTAACAGAACCGCTCTGCGACAGTTCCCACAGACCATTCCCACAATTTATTTTCCATTATGCATTGACATAACTTGTAATGAACTCCAATTGGCTTTATTGGTGGCCAATTGGAGTATGAGCTCCCTCAATGATAGCTCATTGAGGGGCCCATATAATCACCTGTGTAGGCTTTGTGAGCCAGTCTTAAGTTGACTGGACTGCTAGCAGCACTGTTTGTAGCTGCTCCTGTAATATCGTTATTGTAAATAAATATTGGTGTGGTGACGGGACTCCTGCCTCCCGTGGATTACTACATAACTGTTTTAAAAAGGAGAATGCTTTTGCATTTTATTTCAACAGAATTGAATTAATACTTAGGTAAATGAAGTGTTCTTAATGTGAAGAATCCTGAACAACACTGACATTTTGTAAAACTACACTTGCAACTGATGTTGCTTGATTAAATTTCCTGATGCAAATTAAGACTGAAGTACTTAACATTGACTGCACGATGGAAGTGGTGCTTTAGTTTTTTTCTTTAATTCAGTGGACTGGATCATTTCAAAAATGTTCTAATTTAATGCACGGAGGCAACAAACGTTGAACAGATGGCCGGTGTGAATCACAAAGGTGGGCGCAGTCTGAAGTTGACTTGGAGTCAGGTGTTCTTGAGGTGACCCATAAGGAACGGCGCACAGCTCTTTACTTTGTGACCTCACCAGCTGTTGCACCCTGCTTTGCTTTTAATTCATTTTCTTTTCAGTCAATAAAATGGCTGTCATGTCAGGATGTGAACTGTACAGGTGCAGAGGCTATATGTCTCCTGTTTTTGAGTCAGAATTTGAATGTGTGATGTTGGGTTCGGATTCAGAATGGGTTTCTTAATTGATCGCCACCAGTGAAAAAGCAAATGCAGAATTAATGCTTTCATATTCAGGGCTTGCCCTTGCGTTGAAGTATTTTACGTAATCTACAATCACAGCAATAGATTGTCGGAGATGGACTGCCGAAATATGCTTTCCATCAACACCGTGCTATGTGACTGCTGCAGATGTGGATCCACATTTCCTCAAGTCTAAAAGCCTCAACGTTGCTCCAGCGAAAAGCAGTACAGTTTAAACAAAACAACTTCCCAGAAGAGGACTTTCCTATTTTATTCAGCAATCCCATGCTTTTGCTTTTAAATTGTTTTGATTCTAACTCTGCAATGGAATGAAGTAACAGTGATTTTTGTTGTGTAGTTTTAGTATTCCTGGCCAGTGATCAAGCTCCTCTGCAAATGGCATGCTGTCCGTTGATACCAAAAATAGTGCCCAGTATAAATTACGTCCGCAAGAATGAATAATCACAATGAAACATAGTCCCAAATGTATTTTCGGACTCGACCATTTAGCTACGCAGATGCTGAAGATTGACGCAGGGGTTGATAACCAAAGGGAGTGATTAAAACATGAAAACAATGTGCAAAAAGAATAAAGCTTGCTGCTTTCTTCAATACTCAGTGACTTACGAAATAGGTAGTTGGTTTTTGCAGCAGTTGTTCTTTGTCTGGCCTCCTGATCACTTTCTTCTTCAATAAATAGATCACTTTTGCCCCTAACCAACTGTTCTTGGGCTGCTATTGGAGACTACAGTTGACTTCAGAGATCATTTCGAGTGGTCGAGGGGTGGTGGGAAGTCTCCCACGGGCTGCCATTCGTGATTATCTTTGTTCAAAAATGCATAAATGGGGATATATGATGGAATTCCAGATGGCCCCTTCCCCCTCACCCTGGGGCCAAATTGTTTGCTATCATTCATGATAAGTGGTCATATTGGCAATATAACAGAGAGTCCCTGATAACCGAGACCTTGTACTCTGACATGAATAGTTGCCTTTGGGAAGGAAGAAAAAATGCATTCTAAGTTGGCTTTGTCGTTGAGAAAGCTTCCAAAGTTTGTGCAAAATGCAAATAACCAATTTGATCTTTTATGGAGCATGCAGTGCCCATAGTAGTTGATCAGTAGCATATCAAATATTTTTGTGCATTTACAATTTGTATACAAATAAATAAATAATGAAAGGTGAATTCAAGCGTTTAAATAGCTGTAAAGTAACTAAGGTAGTTGGCATCATGTGACACAGAAACAAACCTCGTTTTTTTTCTATCAAGAGAATCCCCTAAAAATGGAACACTGCTCCGTCCGACTGGTGTTTTCCTCTCCTCTGCAATCTTCCTGCTAATTCCCATGCTGGCTGTGGTTCCCAAGAATCTAGCAGCCCAGGGGTATCTGCAACAAAAAGAATGAGAGGGGATCTGATCGAGATATATTAAACATATCAAGAGGGATTGATAAAGTAAATGCAGGCCAAATGTTCCGGCAATCTAGAACGAGAGGTCATGGATATAGGTTGAGAGGCAGTAGATTTAGAACTGAGATGAGGAGGAACTACTTCTCGCAGAGGGTGGTGAATTTGTGGAACTTGCTGCCCTATAGTGTGGTGGAGTCTGAACTATTAAATGGTTTCAAGAAGGAGATAGATGTATTTCTGATTTTAAAAAAATACAGGTTAAAGGGATATGGAGAACAGGCAACGAGGTGGATTTGAGACCAAGAAGAGATCTTATTGAATGGCGGAGCAGGCTTAAAGGGTTGAATAGCTCACTTCTCCTCCTAATTCCTATGTTCCCAATAAGCGGCTGTTTTCTTTGAATAACCCTTGGCAGTGCCGGTTTGGGCCAGATTTCAGGAAGATGAAGAGCGAGCTGGCTGAGCTGGAAGGAGAAATTGGCCCCGAATGAGACACATCAAAAGAAGTCACACTGGTAAATTGAAATGATGGAGAGTCGAGAGCCCTGACACTGATCATAGGGTTGGACATGTGACTGAGATGCTGCTATCTTTTATGCCCCACCTAAACCTGCCTGGCCCAGACAAGTTGCTGATTGCTTTGGGGAACTTTTAAATGTCGCAGCCATTAATTTTAAATTTCTCGACGCATACTTTAGCAGGGAGTGCAAAATGAGCAACTTCTGGTTGCACTACAAAAAAATGTTTTCTAGCGAAGATATTGCTATAATGAAGTAAATGACAAGAAATGGCAGGGAGGCAGTATTGCAACGGCTGTCAAAAACCTGTGCTGCGATGTTATATTATCTGTTGCCGTAGATTAGATTACGGCCATGTAATTATTCGCATTACGCAGAATATAAATTGTGAAGCATGAAAACAATTCTTTTACAGAAGGATGGCAGTGTTGCCTTGTGGTCCTACAACCATGGCAATGCTGCTTATAGGTCCAGGTGCAGTTACAGAGTCCTTCTTTGGCAATCGCTGCCAGGAAGATCAGATGGTGGTATTAATAGCTTCAGCTGCCACACAGCTAATAGCAGCTAATACTCAAAGTACTACAGTTGGCATCAGCATCCTGGCAATACAGGGGAAGAAAATAAATCAGTATTCCACTCATGGCTGTTGCTCGCTGCCTCCATGCTGAAAGCTCCACATGTTTGACAGGATTTGATTCCCTGGACATAGTCATATCAGGCAAAACCTTACCAGAGTTTTTCAAAGTGTCGGTTCCGGTGAGAAAACCAATGAGAATCCTGCCATCGGGAAAACTCACCGTAGCAAGACGTGCTTGTTCGGCGAATTGGACATTCTGAATTCTGTGTGGCAACTAGTGGATTTGCACAGTGACTTCATTGCAGTGTTAATGTCAGCCTACTTGTGACATTAATAAAGATTATGGGCGGAATTCTCCGCTCCCGGGAAAAATCGGGAGGGCCGTCGTGAACTCGGCCGAGTTTCACAACGGCCTCGGAGGCCGCTCCTCGCCCCCTATTCTCCCCTCCCGGCGGGGCTAGGAGCGGCGCTCCGTAAATCTCGGCCGCGGGGACGTCGCGCCGAGAATGACGCGGCCAGCGAGCCTAATGACGTCAGCCACGCAAGCGCAGGTTGGCCGGCTCCAACCCGCGCATGCACGGCTGACGTCATGACGCTGACGGCACGAACCCGTGCATGCGCGGTGGCCGTCTTTCTCCTCAGCCTCCCCGCAAGACATGGCAGCTTGATCTTCAGGGCGGCGGAGGGGAAATAGTGCGTCCGATTTGGACACCGGCCCGACGATCACGCCACGCTTGCGGCGGCTTGTCTCTATACAGTCGCCCCAGGAAACCCTAAACTCTGTAATCAGTGGGGCACTTCTATTAAACATCTCCCCAGCACTTGTTCCAGGTTCAGTTAGAGTGAAGGCTGACAGAAGGACAGCACCACGTTTTACAGAGGGAGTCCTCTGCAAACTTCTCGATAGGGTTGAGCAGAGGTGGGAAACCCTTGACCCACGATCGGGCAGACGTCCATCTAGCAAAGTGACCAACCCGGCCCGGGAGGCTGTGGCTGCAATTGTCACTCCAGAAGAGGACAGGGCTGCAGCGTCGTAAGAAAATGGATGACCTTCTTCAGACAGTCAGGGTAAATCAAACTCCTCATGTCTCCCTCAACACCCCTGAACATACCCCTCACACCTTCATGGTGCTCTCAGTCCCATCCACCTCGCAGGGTCACACCACGTTTCATGCCCCTCACATCCCTGCTGCCACTCACCTCCCACGCATGCCACACTTCATCCCCATTTGATATGGCACAACTCCCGCCTGCACTCTCTCCATCTGTCTCATGCTGGACAATCTCAAGCACAACTGGCGTGAGCAGGCACAGCAGGCCAGAGTGATGCTGGAGATCAAGACCCCAACCTATTTTGAGGAATGAGCCCTTGAGCTTGCCGGTGAGGAGCAGGGTCACTCCTGTGAAGAGGGCGACGCCGGGACCAAAGACACAAGTGAGAACCCTCAACACATCCAGCCATGGTGTAGGCCTCTTGTGCATTCCCTTTCTCCTATCTGTATTCCCCTGTACTGCACTAATGTTATCTCCCTTCCATTGCAGGCCAATCAGCAGAGCAGCCTGTACCATCCTCATGGGCCGTGGATACCATGGATACGAGCAGCAAACATCTCGGGGACCAGCAGTGAAGAGGTATCCCACCTGTCATTTGCACCGCCACCAGTGCAGATAATCGCACCTGGCTGGGATTAAGTAGTAGGTGGGCTTCTGGATTACTCACTGGTGAGGACCTCACAGCTGATGATCCAGAGTAACCCGAGGCAGAGACATCCTAAGGATCTGGCGCTCAGAGGTATGCTGAAGCCCTTGACTCTGCTGAGACCCAGGACAATTACCTGCTCATAGGTAGGTCACCCAGAGCTGGGACTACAAAGGCAGTGTCGCGAACATCAGGAAGGGATGACAGCACCCTTCCTCAGACAGCAAGGCTGACTGGAAGAGTCCCATCGCCTTCTTTCCAAGGAGATGGTGCCGTCACTCCTACGCAACGAGGCCAACGCTGCAAGGGTGGTGTCCGCACTGGAGACCTTGGTGTAGGACGAGCACTCATGGTGGGTGATGTCAGCTCCATGGTTCAGCTTGTGACCTCCATGGCTGAGGGCATGAGCCCCATGGTGCAGGTCTTTATCTGTGTGATGGAGGAACTACTGGGAATCAGCGTGTGTCAGTGCCAGATCTCTTTCCAGCTACCCCTCTATCCCATGCAGGAGGCCAGGGGCTTGAAGGGAAGTGGAGCACAGCCAAAGGCCTTCCACCCAGCACATCCTGGGGGTGTCCAGCCCATCTAATACCCCTCTCTGTGAGCGACACACCTTCAGCCTTGCACACCAAGGAGGGCAGCACAGCAACATCCGTGCAGCCTGATAGCAGGAACCCCACCTTGAGCATGATCGCCTGATCGACCAGTGAACACATTGACGCATGAGCCCCATTGTAGTGAGTCTCAACAGGTGTTTGTGGCCTCCGCACTGGCATCAGCAGCCACTTCTTGAGTAGGTAGCCTTTGTCCCCAAGGAGCCATCCCTCCAACCACTTCTCTTATTCAAACGGATGCAACTATCATAGACGCTTCTCAGGAATTGAGCACATACCTGCATGATGCACATCATGTGGTCACAGTTGAGCTGGACAATTAAGGAATGGTCACCTTTGCAGTTTAAAAATGGCACTCTACCCCTTGTGCAGAGCAACATGGGTGCTGTCGATGACAGGCAGCACTTGGGCCATGCCTGCTATGTGGGGGAAGTCCTTGTCCCTGGCGTACTGGCTTGCCTGATCCAGGTCCAAGCTGATGTACATTTGGGCCCTTGCAAATAGCGCATCTCCGACCCCCGTTATGCACTTGTGCGTGGCGGATTGGAAGATATCACACAGTTCACCCGTGCAGCCCCGAAATGAGCTGCTGGCATAGAAGTTTAGAACAGCAGCAACCTTCAGGGCCACAGGCAGTGGATGACCTCCCAGTCTATGTGGTGCCAACTCTTGCATCACCTGGCACAGGTGGTTCACCGTCCCTGGGACAGATGCAGTCTTCTCCAGCAGTGGACCTCTGCCATCTGGAGGTGGGAAGTTCTACGTCGGACCACCTGTGGCCAGTAATGTCTCCTCTGAGCCTCCGCCTACTCCCGGAAGAGCTCTGCCTCCCCCTCCTCTGCAAGGCAATGGCCCTGGCCGGGTGCAGCGGCACAGTAACTTCATACTTGTGACAATAAAAGGTTATTATTATTATTATTGATGTCGCTGTTTCTGGTCGATCACAATCAAAAGAATTGCCAGCATGACTGACCGCATGTTTCTCAAGAATCAGAAAGTGAAAGGAAGTGAACACCAAAGTGAGTGCTGAGGAGTCCTGATCCTCAGCTCTCCCAGGATCTGGGACATCAACCCTTGCACTCCCCCTATGTGAGTGCCTTTCCATGTAGCCTTATTCCCTCCCCTGTCACACAATGGCCACTTCCCCCCAGTTATCCCTTTCACCTGCACCTGAATGAAGTGCTTCAACCCTAGAGAGCCTCAGCAGTCTGCGTGCTCCCTCCCAGCATGAGGATTGAGGGAAGTTGAGTGCATTCAATGGACCTATGTTCTAACTTCAGGGAGAAAATGAAACATGGCTACCCATCATCCCTTGAACAGAGTGGCTGATGAGCACATTCACCATTACACTGGGGGCCACATTTGTGTCATCCCTCTGTTATGTAGGTGTGAGTATGAGCCTTGGAGTTCAATGCTTGGGGGCTAGGCTTCCAACTGTTTTGATCAACGTAAATAACCAAGTAAACAAAATCAAATAAACTGAGGGACAAATTAAAGGGACAGTCCCTTAAAGGGAAACTTCCTTCAACATAAAGTAAATCACAAATGACTTAAAATATCAAACCAAAATGTGATTAATTCACAATGTGAATTTCTGTCAGCTTACATGGGAGCCCACCACACATCTGCGCTGCCTTGAGTGCCGTTGTGTCCAAGCAGAACCATATTGAGTTCACGGAAGACATTGGTCGTAACCTGGACACTCACTGCCGCATATTGTGTCAACTTGTGGGGTGTTATCCAGCCGACTGCTCCCCCACCCGGCACGCGCCTGATCTTTATCACACCGGCATCCACAGCCCGACTCTCCACCAGCAAGCCCAAGTGGCATTGGTGGAAGTGCAGATTGCTGAGCAACAGCTACCTGGCAACAGCTACTCCAGCTGGGGAGAGCTGTGACATGAGGCCACCATATTCCGACTCTGAGTAGGTAAAAGACGGACAACACCTGCATCCCGAGAGCCTGGAAGGTCTGTTCCCCGACGATGGAGACAGCAGCTCCTGTATCCACCTCCATTTCCAGGGCATGGTTGTCGACCAAGACTGTTATCTTTATTGGGAAACCTTAGGGTGGATGTAGTTTAGCTGCATCATTCTGTCCTCTATGGGCTGATAGACCTGCAAGGCCTGGACCTGATATAGCTTTGGCTTGCAGCCAGTATAGCCACATGCTGTTGATTCAAGCAGCCTTGCCTGAGTCGTGTCCTTTGGCCACACTTGCAGCAACCTTGCGGCTGACACATGTAGTCCTCCGGGGAGGCTTTCCTCGTACTACAGGAGGACCCCACACACTAGCCGGCCGTGGAGCATCTCGGTCAGGGTTGGGCCACACTCGCAGTATTCAGCCAGCTTCCATTAAATCTAGCCAGGAATTCTGCCATTGGTTCCACAGGACTCCTCCCAGCCTTGAATCGGTAACATGGGAGGATTACAGATAACTTTGGGTCGTAGTGGTTCTTTACGAGATCTACAATTCATTGAAGGTTTTAATGTCAGGGGCTGCAGGATAAGTTAATTTCTTTATATGGCTGAACGTCAGGGCCCCGCATGCTGTCAAAAAGATTACTTTATGTCTGTTATCCCCTTCTATGCTGTTAGTGTGGAAGAAGTAGCACATGTGTTCAGCATACTGGCCCAGTCCTCCACGTCTGCATCATAAGGCACAAGCTTCCCAAACTAGGGTATTTCCTGGTTTTTCTTTTCGTTTTGCTTCTTAATAGAGTTGTTGTTGGGGACTTTGGAAAAGACTGCTAAGAATCCCTTGATTGATCCTCGTCGCCAATGTAATAATTCCAGAAGGCACGGAGTGAAAGGCCAAACTGGCTTATTTTGAACTGAAAATAAAGCTGCCAGCGTGACACACAAGAGTAATGTCGCAGCCCAGGTCTATTGGGAACTCCCGTTCCGGTCTGGGAGCTACATTTTAAAGTCCCGGTAATGAGCTTCAGCTAGGTGGCCATGTCTGCTCACCACAGGAACTCATATTCAGAAATCCCCCTGTGGCCCTCATGAGGGTTGTTATGGGCCAGGGTTTAGAGAACCCCAAAGTGTACCATGGAGTTCACCTGACCCACGACTTTTACTAGATTGTGTATGGGGAGCCACGGCCCATTCTACAGGTGTGATGCAGCAGAAATTTAAAAGTAATTTTTAAAGCAATACAATGTTTATTCTATGAACTTAGTTAACCTTTTTAAAACATACAGTGAACATCTTAGCAACCATCAATTCAAATACACCCCACAAAGAAAGCAACACTCTAAGTAATATTTAAACTTTCCTTTTAACATCCATAAGACAAAAATCCTTTTTACAGAAGCACATCAGGTTTAAATTCTCTACTGAGAACTGTTATCACTTTGAATTCACGAAATGATCTAGAGGTAGTCTTTCGATGGCAGAGAGATCGAAATTACCCCCTCTTTGGCTGGCTTCAGCTCCAACACTAAAATGAAACCAAAAAACACAGACACACCCAAGCTTTTCCCTAAAGCAAAACTAAAAAGCGGAGCCAGAGCTCAGCTCCACCCACACTCTGACATCACTGCAGCCACTTGAGCAGCCAAACATTTCTTAAAGTGACATTCCCATGACAGGGTTATCAAAGTAACTCTTGTCTGCCATTTGGAATACTTTTCTACCTGGAAGTCGAGTCTGTGTTGCTTGATTGAAAGACTGGTTTGATACACAAACTTCTTCAACTAGTTTATGGATATGAATAAATTGACTAGTCAATTGCAGAATTAACTCCGAAAAAAAAAAAATTCCTGGAATCATCTAACCAGACCAGAAAGTAACTTGCTGCACATACAAAATTTATGTGCAGCAGGGAAAGAATACAGCACATTAGGAGCGGCTTGTGTTGGTACTAAATGTTCTGTGGTAGCACTATAATAGCCTGCAGTGCATTATAGTGAGTTCAAACAATATGTTGTTCAAGCAGTTTCAGATTCTCAAGCTCTCAGTATGCAAAATCTCAGGACCAATCTAATGGATCTATTAGGAGAGGAAAGCTCAATTGCTCAGCATGGGATGTGGAAACCAAATGGTTTCAACACATGTTTGTAGAACAAATCTAAACAAGGAGAAGGGATTGCTTCTGATTGTAAAACTATAGAAATTGAGTTCAGTGTGGATCTTAAGCAAAGCGAACCTGGAGCACATGAATAAAAAATTGTGCTGATGACTGTGAACTCTATTGAAGAAACACTTGGGTGTATTTAGATAGCCTAATGATTGCAAATATCATGACAAAGACTATACTCTGAAATGGATGCAATGGTTGAATACACAAACGACAATCCAAGGCAATGACAGAGAACGTGCCTCTCTTATTACCAGCAGGAATTAAGAGATATTTTTAAGTCCAAGCTTTCATGACATCTCGTTAGACTTGAAAGTCAGGAGCAAAATATCTGAACGATTGACACCAGTCTCCTGAGAGCCATGATCTCTGCCCTGTGGTTCATTGAGTACAGCTTGGCTGCAGTAATATTTTGCACATAGCAGATCAATTTGTGAATTAATGTTTGACCCCATGAGAAAAAAATTAGAATTTCTGTCAGGTTTAAAGTTGGTTCTGTAGTCTTTGGTGTGTCCACTTGCAAGCAAACACTTGCAAGCAGAAAGAGTGATGTGTGAATGATTAGACAAACGTTTACTTTAAAGTGGAATGAGGCAGGCAGTAATCTTGCACAGCGAGGTAAGTACCAGCATAGATGCTGGTGCTAGTTGCCCCTAAGTCATGGTGATGCAGCACATGGAGGGGAGCTTTCACGTGGTGGTGTTCCCATGTGCCTGCTGCCCTTTTTCTTCTGGGAGGTAGGGGTTTGTAAGGTGCTGTTGAAGCAGTGTCGCAAATGACTGTATTGCTTCTTGTAAATGGAACACACAGCTTCCTCTGTGTGTCCATGGTGCAGGGAGTGAATGCCTTCTCTAATCTCGTCTTGTCCGTGCAACACATTTCAAGCTCTCTTGACCTATTCCCACAATCTGTCAACCAGTCACTTTCAAATGCTGATGAATATTATCAACGCTTCCTTTTTTCCTCTCAAGTTCTTGAATGCATCGCTATTCGGCCTTTTGGCTAAGGTGAGCATGAAGTCAGGTGTAATGCCTGGATCTGGTATGCCTCTCTTGTGGGGACCATGAATTGGATTCAATTTGAATTAATTTTTGGAGCAGGCAAGGAGCTGGATCAGGGGTTCTCCCCTGTCCACTCTGAGTTTTGGTTCTGTAACTCTAAAAAAAGGAATTAAAAAAAAAGTTCTTTAATGCGCTGTTACATTCCAATCTGTGCCGATCTTTCCCTATCGCTGGCTACTGTCTCAGGTTGAACCAATCTGCTTCCAACCTTGTGATATGATCTGGCAAGTGGTAAGTATAAGTGGTAAGTAAACCAAATCCCAAAAAGGGAAACTTGACAAGCAAAGATTTTCACAGTAACTTCATTGCAGTGTTAATGTAAGCCTATTTGTGACACTCATAAAGTTAATTGTTATTAAGTATGTTCAACTTGTATTTTACCATGAAAAATACCATGTACTGAAGTAATGAGCCATAAATTCCAGTGACCCTTTATAGAGTAAGGGTCCTTCCTGTTTATCCCCTTATTTCCACTTTCTTTTATTTTGCCATTATCATTTTTGATCCATGGACATGTATCTTCAAGACAAGCAGCAGGGAGAATGAGAAACTCAGAACTTAGAGGAGAGAACACGCTGATAGTCTCTACTAGTTTGAACAGGAGCTTCAAACTTTTCAGAGAGAGAGATGTGCTGGGACTCAGTATTGATGGATCAGTTGGGGAGTCAATGAATTGGCCCAAAAGGTCGTATTGTGCCCGGGAGCAGGTGGTGATTGGATCTTCCCCCAGTGGAATGATTTGCAGAGAACCGAGGAGATACATTTTGACTCCCGGACATACAAAGATCAAGAACTCTCTCTCTCTCCACCGTGTTTTCTCCAGAAAGGCTGTGAGTGCTGTATTCCTGAAGCTGCAGAGAACCTGAATGAATGAATCTACAGGAAAACTATTATAGGCAGCAAAAAAAGACCAGCTCTCTCTCTCTCTTTCTCTCTCCAGAAAGGTTGTTAGTTCTGTATTTCTGCGGCCTGAATGAATCTATAGTAAAAGCATAAAAGTGAAATAAAAGTTTGAAGAGGCGTAAGGTGCTGGAAAATCCCATCTGAAACCAAGACTCTCTTTCTCTTTTTCTCATATTTTATTTTACCCCCTTTCCTCCCATCTGTGTTTGTCTTATGTGTGTAGAGGGTGGGGGGAAAGTTAAAGTCGGGAATTAGGAATTACATAATAGTTAATCGGTTTTATTTATGACATATTTCATTATAGTCCTTGTTATAAATAAATAGTAATTGTGTTTGAACTTACAAACCTGGTGACTGTAATTAGTGAGCAGCCAAGGGGTATTGGGTATTTTCCTAAGAATTATTAGTTAATTCAATTGTGTTGCCATTCCAGGTCAAGTGGGGCTGGAATTGTTCGCGCACAAGCCTAGGATTTTGTAACAATAGATTTTAAATATTCAGTTAAAACATTGGTTACCAAAAGAAAAGAAAACTTAAGTACACATTTACACCATTAAAATTAATCTTGCAGAGCATTTCCTTGAACGATTATTACTTGGTTAGACTCACAAACATCCTTTAAGTTACAGTCCTTATATATATTTAATTCATAATAAATACAGTAAGGTCACCAGCAGGCACAAGCCACTGTTGCTGCAGAATAAGTATTTCACTGGCCTTCTCTCACTCACTCCGACTCCGCTGTGGAAATGAAAGACTTTAAAACAAAACCCTGATTTCTGGGACAATCAGACATTTATCTGGAGTGGCTAAAGGCTGCTCACTTTACTTCTTCACAATTCTGTCCCATCACAGAGCACTCTCATCAGGAGATCTTACATGGTCACACCCCAACACAACTCCCTACCTCTTTTTACACATTCTTTTCCTCTTTCATCTTAAGTCACTGTCCTTATCCTTCCTTGAAATTTACCTTTCCCGGATGTAAAATCGTTTATGTTCTCCTCATGGCCACCACTCGTAGATCAAATAAAATGTAATAACTTTACCTCATTTATTTATGACCTTTCCCCAGCTGTAAACTTCTTTTTACTTCCCTTTGAAATTTAACAACTGAACACAACAAACCTTTTTCATCTCCTAAAGCAAATTTATACCCATGACTTACTTGCCTGTAGATCACCCAACTCAGCCCTATTCATTTCAAATGCCTGTCCTTTCCACCTAGACCCTTTGATAGCCTCAAGTTTGTAGACACTCAGTCCCCAGCTTAATTAAATTAGTCATTCACACACAGCACACAACACACCGCAATCCTTCTTCACAGAATACCACAGCAAACCCAGAAACATTTAAAAAATCTTTTCTTCACAGTCGGCATCGTGTCAAATTTCTGGATGAGCCACCCAAACCATAACCTCTCCCATCTCAAAAGACACCGACTCCTGCCTCTATGGTATGTGATCTTTCATGAGGTGCTGAGATTCCAATACAGAGTTTAGTCACGTTCAGATTGAGCGCATCCAATGCTACCTGGCCAGCCTCACATCATCCATGCTATGTAGCTATTAGTTAATCTAAGGCCCTGCTGCCCATATCCTGTCCCATTTATCCATTGTTCCTATCCTCCAATTTGGTCCCTTCATGTTTAAGCCCTGCCATGACTCTGCCCCTCCTGATCTTTGTAGCCTTTATGAGCCCTAAAATTGGCAACCCCTGATCTCAGCACTCTCTGTTCTTCCAACACTGTTTGCTTCCCCATTCTCCGTCTCATTGTTGTCAGCCGGTTGGCCAAGGTGAGTGAAGATCTAAGACCTTACAACTCTCCGCACACGCCTTTTTAAAATCTTCTTTTTTTCACTAAGCTTTGGGCCACTGTATTCTCTTCTGTTCTGGCTTGGCATTCAGTTTAGTCTGACGATGCTACTGTGAAGCACTTGATGATGCTTCCCTACACTATAATTGTACAAATGCGAGTTGTTGAAGCTGATGGACACAACACGCATCCAGCTCAAAATATGTAAAAGATAAGTTCTACTTTGCTACCTTGTCATTTGGGCGTAATTTTGACATGACTGCTCTAACTGCTTGTTTTCTTCTACATCTGGGAGATTGGTTAATCTTGTTAAGCCTTCAGGCCACAATCATAATCTTTTGTAATGCTAAAGGTTACTTTTTTGCAACATAATTCTCTTGTCAGATTATGGAAGAATACTGGCATAAACAGATGGTCGCATTTGGTGGATTGTGAAGTGCACGTGGGACTTCTGTCCCCTCAACTTCTGCTCCCTCAGAATATTTCCTCTCTCCTGTCATGTTTAAATCCAGTCTGTCACGAATGATCTTGTATCAATTGAAAACCGTCCCATGGCAACCGTTCAGATTCAAAGAATTATTTTGCTCACTGCATCTGACAAGTGCCCAAACTGTTGCAGCAAAAATGTGTTTTAGCACCCAAGTGATAGAGCAAAGCATTCCCATTTGAGGCACTGTGTTGAAGGGCAAAGCAAATGGCTGTTATAAAATACTGTTGCTGTATTTTCTAGAAATCTGTTAAGTACAAATAAATAAGGCAGACTGTACTGAAATCATCTTATGATTGATTGTGAAAATCTGGTAGTTGCTGGTAAAAGAATTCCGCCGAATAAAAAATCTGGGCTGTCTTCTCTGATTTTGGGGCTATGTCCGGAGGAAGTGTCTGGCCTTATTCGCTGCCCCCCTGCACCCCCCCTGCACCGATGCGCCACCCGGTGGGGGAGGGATGCAGCCGTGCCACGTAAACCCTGGCATTACCTGCAATACGGACAGAGAATGGCCGGGTCCATGGCCGCGCACGTGCACAGCAGCGATCTGCGGCAGCTGCACCATACAACATGGCGCGGCCGCTGGTGGACCCGGTCTGCCAGAGAGACCTCCCGCTGTAACCCTCCTTGCCACCTTCGGATCACCCCTCACCAGTCTGCACAGCCCCCGCCGAAGCCTCCCTGCCAGCGGAACGGCTCCCCCCCGACTGTGGCGGTGGTGGACACAGTCAGCAGCTGCCACCCGAGGACCCCGAAAATTGAGAGGACACGTGACTGATGCCGTCGGGAAGTCAGCCAATTGGGGGCGGAGCATCGGAGGAGGGCCTCAGGTAATGTCCTGAGGCCGTCCCAAACGGCATGCGGCGTACTCAGCGAGTACGTCATTTTTGAGTGTCTAGAGCATCCGAGAAACGTCGCTGCTCCTGATTTCGGCATAAAAACGGATTCTACGGCCAATCGCCGAACGCGATTTCGGTGCCGGTGATCGGAGAATCCAGCCCTATGTTTTGGATCTTGGTGAACGTCGAGAAGTCAAGACTGAAAAAAAAATTGAAGTAACAGTTTGACAGAAACAGCCATTAGATTCCCCAGATCAATTTGTTTACCTCAGACTCTCACTTTAATTTTCACATGCCCTTTGTCAGAGCACAGAGCAGGATGAAGATCAAATATATAAGCAGGAACCAGGCGATAGCAAATTGGCAGCATGTTTTACAACTCTGTCCAGTTTACTTTCTTAACCGTCTCCCCTGTCAGAAACATTCCCCCCACCACCAAAAAAAAAACATTGTGTAATGTTTCTGCTTTAGAAAGCCCCTCCATGTCAGAAAGGACACCTTTTAACCCATTATTTTTCTTCAAGATCTGTTTGTAATGGGGCCTCAGGATCTTCACATTCTGTTCAAATTGCTTATACATGCAGTTGGGGCTCATATATTTGATCTCCATTCAATCGGATTTATTTGAAATGGATGAAACATTCAAGGTTTTTGAAAGAATCTGGGCATTTACAGAGAGGGTTCTTTATTTTCTCTTGGGGAAATGAAGGATGTGAGCCTGGGCACAGAACATGCTGCATTAATCCCGAGTCCAAATCAGGCTGAGTGCAGTTAGAGACAAAGTACAGATCTGTTACGTCTGCTTCAATGCCAGAAACATACTGCACCTTTTTAGGTATATATATTTTTTATATTGTCGCGCACTCGTAAGGTTAAAACTACCCAATTTAAATTGATGTTAAGTAAGTTAAATGGAAACTCTGTGATCCTGGAATAGAGACAGATAATGCTGAGAATACATAGGAGAACGGTAATGGAAAGGAAAACATACTCTGATGCCCTGGATGTGTAACCTTTCATCACACTGAAGGCTAGGAAATTGAGATTAAAAACTCTGAAGCACTTAGTCTGTTGAAGGATTATATAGCCAGAATGTCACAATCCTTCCTTCCTTTTTGTAGATTCTTTCTGACAGCTTTGCTCTATAATTCCAGTGTTTTCATAGACTTTACAGTGCAGAAGGAGGCCATTCAGCCCATTGAGTCTGCACCGGCTGTGGGAAAGAGCACTTCACTTAAGCCCACATCTCCAACCTATCCTCGTAACCCTACCTAACATTTTTGGACACCAAGGGCAATTTAGCACGGCCAATCCACCTTACCTGCACAGATTTGGGCTGTGGGAGGCAACCGGAGCACCTGAAGGAAACCCACGCACACATGGGGAGAACGTGCAGATTCTGCACAGACAGTGATCCAAGCCAGGAATCGAACCTGGGACCATGGAACTGTGAAGCAACTGTGCTAACCACTGTATTACCTTGCTGCCCTAATTTATTTTAATCTTTTACGCTAGACACTGTTGGTCATTCTAAGTTACTGTGTTTAACACTCCTCCAATAGAGGCAGTGTGCTTAACACTCGTTTGGCTCTGTTTCTTATTTCTATGCTCTGGAGTCGCCAGGTGCCGGAAGAGACACCGTCACAAGTACCAAGGTCAAGTTCAAAGCAATAAATCTATACACCGATTAGTAAGTCCAAAACAATTAGAGTTTATTATAACAATTATAATAAATACTCATGCACACGCTAAAAGACTAACTTACTTCTACCATTAAACGACTAATACTTATCTAAGAAGGAACAGGCAAGGTCAGGGAACAAGGCCTTCGTTCCGTTCTGGACTGCAACTTCTGTTCGCTAATAGTCGGCAAGAGTATAAGCAATGCCCGGGTCATGTAGCGACAATGTTGAGGACACTTTTGTCCCAATGGTTAATTTTTTATTGAACAGGAATTTGTATCAAAGCCTTAGGGAGGGATTGTCCGTCCGCGCGCCCCCGCCGGCAGCGAGATTCTCCGTCCCGCCAGCTGGTCAATGGGGTTTCCCATTGTGGGCCCCTCACGCCATCAGGAAATCCGCTGGCGTGAGTGAGCTGCCGTCTAAACTAAGGATCCCGCCGAAGGAGAATCCAGCCCTTGGTGTCTACATCTGATGGTAATAACATTATAGTAGCACATTGGTTAGCACTGTTGATTCACAGCGCCAGGGTCCAAGGTTCGATTCCCAGCTTGGGTTACTGACTGTGTGGAGTCTGCATGTTCTTCCCGTGTCTGCATGGGTTTCTTCCGGGTGATGCGCTTTTCTCCCACAAGTCCCGAAAGACGTGTTGTTAGGTCATTTGGACATTCTGAATTCTCCCTCTGTGTACCCAAACAGGCGTCAGAATGTGGCGGCTAGGGAACTTTCGCAGTAACTTCATTGCAGTGTTAATGTAAGTCTACTTGTGACAATAAAGATTATTATTATATTATAAAAATGATCACATCAAAACTCTGCAATTTCCCAGTGGCTTATTATTTAAGAGCAGAGGGAAGTTTAGCCATTCAGTCCAGTGGATGGTGGGTTTGGTTTCTGTCCTGTGCTGATCAAGGATAAAGTTACTGCCATGGTTTCTAGGACTTTGATATCCTTGTGCTTGGGAAGCAAAGGGGTTCAGCCAATGTTTACACTCCTGGTGACTTTGCAATGATCTCTGGTGAAAAATGTTCAAATATAGATTGAGGACAGGACTTGGGTCTAATCTGTTGCCCGCCATGCCATGTAGAATGACTACCTGGTGTAGGTGCCAGAGTATGCTTGCGGGAATAGGTTACCAGGAGTCAATGTCTTCAATAGAGGCCTGGGGGCAGACATTTTCAAAATAAAAACCGCAAAACCAAAGCAGATTATGATGGATGCTGCAAATCTAAAATAAAAGCAGAATATGTTGGAAAACACTCAGTGGGTCAGGTAGCATCTGTGGACAAGCCAAACCTAATTGTGATTGTATCTGTATAAAGTAAACAATTTAAGACATCTTGTGCAGTCTAACTGAGTACAATCCAGTTTACAGAAAGATTTCATTAACAACCAGCAATTTGTTTTTGTATGAGTTCCAATTGAAAATGTAAGTACTAATTCAGCCCAATTGTATGCATGTTGGTGTAAGATAAATAAATCAGGTCCTGAATGACTGATATAGCATGGATTAGAGCTAATTTTATCACATTTATTTCCTGAAAAAAAAACACTGTCCAGGCATCAATTTCTAGAGATCCAGCCAGTGTGTTAGTCACTGAGAGACTAATGTCAAGCTGGTAATGTGGGTAGCATTCAAAAATCGAACAGAATGTTCAATGTCTTTTTAATTATCCTTTCCAGTTCAATAAAAATGAAAAATTAATCTTTGGTTACTAGATATGTTGGATGTATGAATATTACAAGATTGCATTTGAAAATCTTGGGTGGAATTCTCCCATCTGGGTCTAAGTGCCGTGGTGGGGGCAGGAACATGGAGTGTTTCCTGTTGCAGAGGCTGATGGGAGACACGCCATAGCATCCAACCCCGACCTCATTGATTATACAACCTGGTGTTTTGCGTCTTATTCTGTGGAGGTTACAGGCCTGATGGCACATAGGCTGGCTTCCTCTCCGTTGCTATATTGAAAAGGCGCCCAACATCACTGACCCACAATTGAAGTAAGAAGGAGGACCTCCTGAAATCAGAAGATGAATCTGTGAGAGCGCTCTGAGGCTGGAAGATGGGCCTCCTCCAGGACACTACGGGCGCGATCTAGCACCTGCGTTGAGCCCAAATGAGAGTGCGACCTGGCCAGTAGATGCCCAGAGGGGTCTCCCGTGGGCTTCATGGCAGACAGTACACCTCGTGAGATGTACGTGGACCTTGCGAGGCTGCGCGATCAGGATCCTGCCTACAATGGCCATGACCAAGTCGCATGTGGCGAAGTAGGTTTTAAAGCCACTTCAAAACAGCAGGAACACTGCCAGGGTGCACTGCCAAGCATCAGGGCCTGAGGGGGTCATGCCCATGCAAGGAGGGTGGAGGGGCTGGCTATGAAGGATGGGGGCGTTACAGGGCATGTATGGGTGGGTGAGTGAAGAGAGGAGGTCCTGGAAGGGGCGGGGGGGTGGGGGCGGTTGAAAGATGGTGTGAGAAAGCCTGAAACAGCATAGCGGGATGACATGACTTGGGGGAGTGTGGAGTAAAGCCCATATGTGTGCGGGGTGACATTGCCCATAAGTGAGGGGTTTGGTGGACCCAAAAGCCCACTTAAAGATTGGGGCACCCTTTCAAAATGGTGGCCTGGTCTCTGAGGAGCCTATCTGCCCAGCAAGTTCAGCTCTTCCAGTGATAAAAATAATTCCAAGAATTCACTCATCTTTGACTTCACCTGCCCACTGTCTATCAGCTCAGGTTGATGTGAATTATGCAAAAACTGAACATCCTGGGCGGGATTCTCCCGAATCCCCCAATGGCCCGAGGCTGGCGTAGAAAAATGGCACTAACCAATCTGGCGTCGGGCCAATCGGAAGTTGCGGAATCCTCCTCGGGGCTAGGCCGTCAGCGGAGGGGTTGGCACCACACCAACCGGCGGCGAAGGTCCGGCATGAGTTAACACATGTGCAGAACCGCTGGCATGGTTCCACGCATGCACAGACAGGCCTGCGTACTCTTGCGCATGCGCAGGGGGGGGGTGTCTTCTCCGTGCCGGCCATGGCAGAGCCCTACAGAGGCCGGCGCGGAGGGAAGGAATGAAGGAGTGCCCCCACGGCACAGGCCCGCCTGCAGATCGGTGGGCCCCGATTGCTGGCCAGGCCACCGTGGGCCCCCCCCCCCCCCAGGACCGGATCCCCCCCCCCCCTCCCCACCGAGGACCGCACCAGCCGGGCTACCAGCCAGGTCCCGCTGTGTGGGACCATGTCCATTTTACGCTGGCGGACTGGCCAGAAACCGACGGCCGCTCAGCCCACCGGGGCCCAGGGAATTGGGGGGGGGGTGGCGGCGCTGCCAACAGCTCCTGTCCGACATGTCGTGATCCCCGCCCCCACCTGAAAACCAGAGCAGGGGAATCAGGGGAATACTGCAGCCGGAATCAGAGCGGTGGGGTGGGATTCACGCCGCCCCTCGGGGATTCTCCGACCCAGCAGGGTGTTGGGGAATCCCGCCCCCTGTCTGATCCACAACTGAATTTCAAATTCAAAGCCCCATATCTTGGGATGAATTCTCCGAGCCTCCGTGCCGAAATCGTGTTTGGTTCATGAGGCGGAGAATGGTCGTCATACCAGAAATTTGGGCCGGAGCTGCTCCGGCGATTCTCCAGTCCCCAGAGGATCGCTCGAGAATCGCGGGCGTGCTACGCGGCGTGGGGAGGGAGCCATTGACAGAGGCCTCCCCGTGATTCTCCACACGCAACTGGCTGAGTACCCGACGGCGTGGTTCTACCACCTATTGTGCCGTCGGGAATATCGGGTAGTGGCTGCGGACTCAGTCTGCGGCCGCCCTGGTGGGGAGGCCCTCATGGGCAGCCAGGGGTGTGATCGGGCATCACGGACCCGCGCACGATCGTGGGGGGCCTACATTTCTGGTGCCGCTCTGCAGCCCGGGGCCGCCATGTCACATGGGGCGGCCACCGCAGGCCACCATCATGCGCATGCCCGGACTCCCGACCGGAGGTGTGGGGCCCCGTATCCGCAGTCAGAGCTGCGAGAACCACTCTGAAGCCCTGCTAGCCCCCTGCAGATGGGAGAGTCACTCAGGACTTTGTTAAGAAACGTCCAGAGTGAAATGCCAGCGTTTCTACGCTGGCGGGGGGCATAGCCCAATTATTGGAGAATCCAGTGGCAAATGAAGGAAACATCCCGGGCGGGATTCTCCGTCTGCCGATGGCGAAATCGGGAAACGCGGTTGGGCGGAGAATCGGCCATGATGCCAAAATCATGGCTGCTGCTGGGTACATGCAAGAATGCCACGCTCTGGTGCCTAAACAGCAGCATCAATGTGTTCTACTCTACACATACAGTAAACGGCATTGGCATATCTTAGCATGCCTAACCTGATATTCTCAAGGGCCTCCGCAATGCTCCGCCTCTGCCAGGGGAAATAACTGATGGCGTGGTTCGCTTGTGGTCTTAAAAATCGGTAACAGTTGCCATCGTCGATGAGGGAGAGAAAGGAGATAGACCATGCAGAGGTGTGATGGATACTTGACCGGAAACTGGCTGGGCTGGCGGGGGATACTTTCGCAGCCCGGGGTGAGGGGAGGGGAGTGAGAGGCGGGTGGCAGCGGAGGATGAGGTGGTTGGTGAACAGCGGATGGGCCATGGGGTCAGGGTGAGCCTCCTCAAGACAAGGGTGTACAGGCGCTGACCACCATTGCCGGGGCTGCACATCTCACTGACCACTCTCCATGGCCCATCGTTGTGCAGAGTGACACTGGCATTTGGGTGCCCACACCCCACCAACTCCGTACTCCACCCCTCACCCTCCACCCCACCAACCGCGCATCCCACCCCACACCCTCCATCCCACCGCACCAACTCTCCCACCTCCCGATTGGCCGCTACCTGCTGGCAGGGCGACACGTGGCCCACCCAAGGACAACAGCCACAATAGCCCCTGCATGAGGGTGCTGGATGGGAGCCGCGAGGCATACCTCACCAGTCACCGGTACCACTGGCAGCAGGGACGAGCGCCTGAGGATCCCTCTGGCACCTACGGGCCCAGAGGCGCAGTGGGCAGGGTGCTGGGGAATGGCTGGGGTTAGTGTGGGGATGGGTGCGTGGGGGGCATAAAGGGGGCATGGTAGGCAGTACAGGTCTTGTAGCCCGGTGGACCTGGTTGGGCATAGGGGTATGCACCATGCTAACATATTTGACTGTCACCCTCTAAAGACAATTGACTTCAGAATTCATCCAGGAATGGTGGCCTTCATGCTATCCGGTGCGTATCTACGGGATACACTGAAGCTGTATGAGCTGGAGCTGCTCGAGGGGAACCCTGCAGCAGCGGAGCCTGCCCCAGCGGAACAGCAGGCAGCCAGTGAGGATGGAGAGCCGGCAGCCCAACAGGCCGAGGAGAAGGAAGTCCAAGGGAGGTGGTGCAGGAGACCTTGTGTGTACCTTCACCGCATGTCATTCAAAGACCTGCTGGATCCGGCATGTCGCGGAGACTCCAGCTGAGCAGGAGGGCAGTGCAACATATTTTCCAGATGATGGTGCATCTGGCACTGCGGGGCTATGGGGGAGGATACCCGCTCCCAGTAGCCGTCAAGTTTTTGTTTTTTTTATATAAATTTAGAATACCCAATTATTTTTTCCAATTAAGGGGCAATTTAGCGTGGCCAATCTACCTATCCTGCACACCTTTGGGTTGTGGGGGTGAAACCCACGCAGACACGGGGATAATGTGCAAACTCCACACGGACAGTGACCCAGGGCTGGGATTCGAACCCGGGTCCTCAGCGCCGTAGGCAGCAATGCTAACCACTGTGCCACCGTGCTGCCCTCAGTAGCCGTCAAGTTGACGGGTGCCCTGAATCTCTACGCCACGGGGTCCTTCCAGATGCCGAGTGGGGACCTGTTCGGAATTTCACAGTGCTCGATGCACAGGTGCATCCACAATGTCACGGAGAATCTATATGCCCGGCCGGCGCACTACGTCAAATTCAATGTGGACCAAGCCAACCAGGATGCCCAGGCAGTGAGATTTGCCATCATCGCCGAGATGCCCAGGTCCAGGGGGTGAGTGATGGGATGCATGTCGCCCATGAGCACCAGCCCCTGACAGGCTGGTCTTCACAAAACAAAAGGGGTTCTGCTTGCTGAACATGCAGCTAGTGTGTGACCATGAGCTGCACATCATGCACATCTGCACCTGATACCTGGGCCGTGTGCACGACACCTTCATCCTGGCACACTCGACGGTTCCAACACATACACACACTTTTAACTCTCTCCATGGGCTGGCCCCATGTTGCCAAATCTAGTTTTTGTAGCTTGGTGGCAGGCATGTTGGCCTTATGCATTGCGATGTCCAAGTCAGCTGCCAGGAAATCAGGCTTGATGATATAAACAATGGGAGATGACATTTACATGCTCTGCTTCTGGACGTTAAAGTAAAATTGACATTACCCTTCAACTGTCAACCCGGATCCATGCAATCACGTTTGTAAGGGTGGTAATTTGTTGTGTCTATGCAACTTAAACTGCTTTCTGTGCATTGATATGAACAGATTGCACAGTAAATTGACAAACTGTTACAGGTGGGTTATTAGTCTTGCTTGCTTAAGTGTTAAAAAGACTTATTAAGCACCTGCAGTCTTCAGTAGCTGGGCAACTGTCTTCAAGTGTTAAGTGAGAATTGTATCAGGAATCTTAAATTACCTGAAGTAATTCAAAGTGACATCTGCAGGCAGTGCTTGATAAATGTTTGCTGAATTAAACCTATTGCCTGCTCTTAAGGTACTGTGGTGCTGCAATGAGATGCATAGAGGTGCACAAATTAGATTGGTTTCACTACTGTGATTATTCTTTTACTTTGTCATGGATGGCCAGCTGTTTTTAATTTTGCATTGTGAGTAGACAACGGCTTGTTCCTGAGTGAGCAATACAGCAAAGTAATCTCACCTTCTGACGATGCTTAGTGTCTTCCTGTCGGAGATTATCTGAATGCTGGACCAGAATCAAGCCCAGTAATAAAATTCAGGGCACAGCATAGGGGATAAAGGGGAAATAGGAAATGGGTTTTGGAAACAGGAAGGGATAACAGTTCATGCTAATGCTGATTTCTGAACCGTGAAGTGAAATAAACGGCACTTCAAACGTAAGGTCCCCGTCCTCCAGTGTAGTAATCTTAGTGAACATTGGCAGTTTATGTTTTAAAACTTTGATGTTATTAATTGCTACCAATCCGCAGCTATTATCTGAAGTTCCAGTTATATATTTAACCGGAATTCAGACGATTGTGTTGAATGACTTGGTAAGGCAATGGAGATGGTGTGAAGTGACATGGGTAATGACTCTAAGTTCCTGTTGGGTACACATGAATAGCATGCGCAACTCAGGAGTGGCATAGTTAGATGCAACATAAGCTCCTTTCACTGTGGTTCCAAGAGCATTCACCTTAGCACCAAGACACACCATTCCCGACACACTATTCCCACACATGGGGCAGGATTTAATGTGTGTGACAGGATCTCGCTCACCGGCTAGAGAAGCGGAGAGAGCACCACATCGCATTTATCTGGGAGGCCCGGCACTATTCTGAGGTCAGCATACACTTTCCTGTGTTCTCTGGGCTATGTGAATAAATCTACATCAAGGAAAGGCTGGCTCCTTTGCTCAGTGAATGGGCAGCGAAAGACAACAAGTGTAATTACAAGCAATCACGTTACTTCCTGCACAAACGTGAGACCACGCACAATCAGCCTTGCCAATTCAAACTTTGTTTTGCAGGACCTGTCACTTTCTATCCATTTCTGCCCTTGAGTCACATTCACCAGCCACCGTATGCCATCAAAGTTTCTGGACATGGGTACCACCAACAAGATACATATCTACAAACCCTCATACGCCAAAGAAAACATTCTGATGGTAGTCTGGTGACCAACTTTGAAAAGAAAACAGGGCAAACTGCTGAATTAGGCAGTATATATTAGAAGTTTCAGTTCATGAGAGTCAGTCTTCAAAAACCAAATGGATTGCCAGAAATGTTATTCATGACAAAGTTAATCAAACCTAACCAAACACATTCGAAAACCTTTGGACCCATCACAAATGGTATTGTGAGGTTCAGACTGTGAGTAATGCTGCACAGAATTTAAAAAAAATAACAGTGAACGCAAAAGATAATGCACAATCTTTTAACAAGGATGTGGGCAGTATATGTCGGGTGATGGAGTTTCCCAGAGTCAGTGGAGAATATATTGCTGCTGGTGCAGCCAGTTAACTCACCAAAGGAGAGTTAATCAGCAAACAACCTCACTCCTAAAGTGAAGGTGAAGATGGTTAAACCAGAGATGCCACCCTGAGGAAATCCTGCAGTGATGTTTTGAAGCCAGGATGATAGCTGTCCATGAGCATGTTAGTTTGACTCTTGCGATTTGAACTCAGTGCTGTGGGCAGCACGATAGCACAAGTGATTAGCACTGTGGCTTCACAGCACCAGGGTCCCACGTTCAGTTCCCTGCTGGGTCACTGTCTGCGGAGTCTGCACGTTCTCCCCGTGCTGCGTGGGTTTCCTTTGGGTGCTCCAGTTTCCTCCTACAGTCCAAAGACCTGCAGGTTAGATGGATTGACCATGATAAATTGCCCTTAGTGACCAAAACAGGTGAGGAGGGGTTGTTGGGTTACCGGGATAGGGTGGAAGTTAGGGCTTAAGTGGGTTGGGGCAGACTCAATGGGCCGAATGGCCTCCTTCAGCACTGTATGTTCTATGTACAGAACAGTGGTTATGTCACTTGGGGCCGGATTTTCCAGACATCTCGTGGTGTGTTTCCCCGTGACGGAGGTGGCTCATAATTGACCTCTGGCAGAATCTTCCAGTCTCACCAAAATCTACAGTGTTTTGCGTGGCTCACCTGATCCACTGCTCGGGAACCCACTGGAAGGAGTTCCCTTCGGCAGCACTGGAAGATTACGTTTTCGGTTGGTGATGTCTGAATCCAGAATTTAGGAAAAAGAGATTGCGATGTACCCCATAAGGTAGATAGTGATTTGCTAAAAATAGGTCGTTAATGTGCATCATTGTGCTCCACAGACATAATGAAACTATTAAACCAATGAATGACATTAGATGATGAGCTTTATTATATAAATCATCCACATAATTGATAGACTTTTGATTGAAGTCATCAAACAATGGCAATATTGCTGAAATGTACTTGGCATTTCGGTACCAGGCAAATTGCCATTACCCTTACTACCAGTTGCACTAGTCCAGAGTTTCTCAAAATGCAGGTTGTGACCCATGGGTGGGTCCCGGGCGTAAATCAGGAGGATCACGGAACGATTGGACGCGGCATTTCTGTGGTAGTCCCGATTGTGGGAGAAGCGCCAACAGCCGCTTACTGGCACTTTTATTGAGAATGGCGGCTGTTGCCTTTTTTCAAATGAGAAGGAAATGAGACTGTGTCAGCCTTCTGGCCAGAAGCAGCAGCAGTGACCTGGTCACGGGCCCTGCAGGTGCTCTTCATGTAAGGTGCCTTGTATGTACGTGCTTTTGGCACCAAATCACAGAGGACATCGTCTTCTATTTTCTAGCTGCTGGCAAGCAAGCCAAGAGGACTTTGAACAAATATCATTTTCTTATAAATAAGAGATGGTCAGAGACACAAAAAGGCAGTGTACCTACTGAACACGATCTCACAACTAAATCTGCTGGAGAGAGCTGCACAGGAGAGTCCAGGGCAGGACAGACCAGGGACTCTGGTGAATAGCCAACTAAAAAGAAACTTAACTCGGACAAAGGCAGTATCAAGATGATTTCTTGAGGTACGGTTTTGCCAATGGTGCCAATGCAAATGAGGATGCAAAGCCCATGTGTATTATATGCAGAGATGTACTGGCAAACGAGAGGCAAAGTTTCAGATTTTGAAAGACAATTGGTGGGTGAAAGATCCCTTTTGAGGTTGAGACCCCAGAGTCAGTTATTAACTTACAGTTGACCAAATGAAACGGCGATACTGCGATACCTCACCTGTCATACCACATTAAAAACATGCCAAAAGCCCATGAGGCTATCAGCATTCTGGACTAGCATCTCCCAGGAGTAACCAGTGCTGAGTAAAAAAAGTATTTTGTTGCTATTGCCCTTCATGACGACCGACATGTCTACACCTGATATGTGCATTTCCCTCTCGCCTGTGAACCTGATTGGAGTGAGACTGTGAGAACCAAACAGATGACCCTTTCGCATTAAAGGTAAGTGAACGTGGCGTGTATTGTGAAGGTCAACCACCATAGGTCACGAAAGTCAGCCAATGTGGGTCCCGAAGCTCGGCCGGTTGGCAAAAGTGGGTCCCGGGAAATAAAGTTTGGAAAACACTGCACCAGTCCACTCTCGGTGATTTGTGTGATGAATAAATATATATCTGCGTTTTCATTTGCCAGCAGATGGTGATGTTGGTGTTTCCTAAGTCATATATACTGCAGTCCAAATAATTTGTGCCAACCAGCCAAAAAGGATCAACAAATCCAGCATTTGTCTATGCTTAGAACATAGAACATACAGTGCAGAAGGAGGCCATTCGGCCCATCGAGTCTGCACCAACCCACGCAAGCCCTCACCTCCACCCCATCCCCGTAACCCAATAACCCCTCCTAATCTTTTTGGTCACTAAGGGCAATTTATCATGGCCAATCCACCTAACCTGCATGTCTTTGGACTGTGAGAGGAAACCGGAGCACCCGAAGGAAACCCACGCAGACACGGGGAGAACATACAGACTCCGCACAGACGGTTACCCAGCGGGGTATCGAACCTGGGACCCTGGCACTGTGAAGCCACAGTGCTATCCACTTGTGCTACTGTGCTGCCCACTTAGCTGCACTTGAGCATTACTTGTATGAATACTACATTACACAAGGTGGATTCTTCCTTTCAGAAGTCCATATTTCAAACTTAATAAAAGTCCTTTCGTTCATTACATACTTGCATGCAAGTGCCATTAAGTCCAATTTAAATCATCAATCCAGAACAGCCCTCCTACATGTTGTCTATCCGTATCTATTTTTTTCATGTTTCTGGGCATTTGACCTCCATTACGGGCAGCACGGTAGCATTGTGGTTAGCACAATCGCTTCACAGCTCCAGGGTCCCAGGTTCGAATCCCGGCTTGGGTCACTGTCTGTGCGGAGTCTGCACGTTCTCCCCGTGTGTGTGTGGGTTTCCTCCGGGTGCTCCGGTTTCCTCCCACAGTCCAAAGATGTGCAGGTTAGGTGGATTGGCCGTGATAAATTGCCCTTAGGGTCCAAATTGCCCTTAGTGTTAGATGGGGTTACTGGGTTATTGGGATAGGGTGGGGGTGTGGGCTTGGGTAAGGTGCTCTTTCCAAGAGCCGGTGCAGACTCAATGGGCCGAATGGCCTCCTTCTGCACTGTAAATTCTGTGAACATTACTCTGCCAGAAGTTCAATTCAACAGTAATGTCTCTGCATCAGGGAGGACCTCCTGATTATCAGTCCTAAAGTTTCCTTTCACAAGTCTGCACCTGTGTCCCCTTCTCCTATTTCCACTGCTTATTTTAACATGGAAATCAGGATCAATCTACTTCTACACTATTTTACTGTCCAAGGTCACCTCCTCCGTTTCAGGCTGGATGGACCAAATCTTTATAATCTTTCCTAACATCAGAACCCTGACAGTAAGGATGCTTCAAATGCAGCAATGTCTTCCTTGTTCCTTGGTGACCAGAACTGGACACCATCCTCAAAAGTTGATTTGACTACAGGTTGATTGCAGCTTCTCCTGGCTGTTATCATGTGGTGGCGTTGATGCCATACTATTGGTTTTGTTAATTCCAGCTCTAAAATGCATGGACTTGGTAAGCGTTGAGTCTCTTTCAACTTCAGTTTTTGGTACAGTGTTTCAAATAATGGTTTAATTGTTCCCTTTCCAGTTTTGTACCTCAAGAAAATTTCACCAGTTTACTTCAAATCCCTGAACCCAAATAACTGATGTGAAGGTGAAATGGCAGTGGTTCCAGTACTGAGTTCTGAGGTGATATAACACAAAGTAATATTCCCCCCCCCCTCCCTGATTCCACCCCAACTGTTCTTGACAATTTCTCAACCATGTAGTTTTATCAAACATTTTCGGCCAATTTCACATTCATACTAAATATTGGCATGATTGCATTTAGCTCATAACCTGCTCTACACTTTGGAGATGTGACCAGAATTATAATCATTTCTGGCCTTAATATAGACATTTTTCAGCAAGTGTGTTTAATGTTGAAAGTTTCTTCAATGCATTTTGGCAGTCTGCATACACAAACAAGGTCACTGTCTTTGGTCGCCACTTTTCTCAAAGAAATCAAGTGTTCGGCAGGGTCTTTCTCATCTACAACCATGTTGACTGCTGTTCATTGGGGTGTTCCACAGCTAATCCCCATATTTACTCCTAAAGCGATGTGAGAGTAGAAGCAGAACATTTGGCCCTTCAAGTCTGCCCTGCCATTAAATGGGATCATGACTGTGACGTGAGTGTGCATTTGGACACAGCCAGTCGGTGTGTTTAAAGGGATTTTTTATTACTGAGACCATTGTAGATTTAGATGTATCATGTAATCCATGTTAATCTTAAAATCCACGCGTATTTGTGGAGCTACGTGGGGGTGGAGGTGTGTGTGGGGGGTGGGGGGGGGGGGGGTGGAGTAAAGGAGCATTGTATCAGAATCACATTTTGTTTGATAAATGGTTTTGCTTTTTGTTAAAGCTAATTAGTGGTCCTGTGACTCAGTTCCTCCATGTTTTAGTTTTAAAACGTTACGGACTTTGGAGCTAGGGTTCCATTCTGGGATCTTCCTAGCCAATTATAAAATGAACTGGGATGGTAACACCTTCACTGATTATCTACCAGCGGGTCTGAACGCATTGTGGATAATCAGTTTTTTTTTATCCAAGCCACCTGTCCTCTTCATGTGTGGATGATTTACTTCCAAATAATGGGCTGGGGGAATGTTGGAAGACAAACAGGTACCTTATGTTTGCTACCTTCAGCTGTGTCCGAGATATTTCAGTGCAATCTGTTTTTATATTGGCTCTGATTTAATTCAAATCTCAGGAGACCAGTGACTGCGAGAGGCTCCTGGTATTTGTCTGGTTAAATTTAGCTTCCTTGCCCTGGCAGGCAACCTTCCAAGGGTCTTTGAGTCGTCTGGGTGAAGCAATGGGATTAACTGGTACACATGCCAGGAGCCAGAGACAGGTGTACCTTCTTCTCAAGGTGAGCAGAATGCCAGTTTGCATCGGGAGCTGTGGCTGTTGGCCAGCTTGGACTCTGGAAAGGTAGAAGGTGCCAGTTTCAATAGGAATGGGGGAGATTAATGGATGTCTAACAGCTTGCAGCAGAGTGGAGGGCTCGAGGAGTGCCAGCTTTAAATGAGGGAGAAAGCAAAGAGTGCCAACCTATGAACTGTGCCTTCTGGGGAGGTAAGTGCAGTTGGTTAGATTTGGGGAAATGGTGGCCTCTGAGCCTTTTTTTAATACCCAACCCTCATTTATTTTTTCTTTTGGGTTAACTGTATGAAAGCATTTAAAATCTCATGAAATAATAGGTGGGATGTACAATGGACTATGCTCATTTTGCACTACTGCTGGAGAATAATTTCACTTCCAGCATGTCACAAAATCTTAAACTCTTTGGTACCAAGAACACTCCTGATTTTGCCATACCTGCTGCAACCTTCCTTTTGTTTTGAACAGTTAACTACCTGCTTCTAAAGGGAGTAAGTACAGGTTATTTCATTTATTTTGTCGTCTGCAGTTAGTTGTATATTTGAACCGATCCTCCCCCAGCACCACCTTTGTTGTCCTGCTCAGTGGGACTAAACTGCCGTGGTTCATTTTTAAATGGCTATCTGATTTGAGCAAACATTTAATGCATTCCCTGCTGCTCCAAAGAATGTGACACAAGAGCATTTTATTAGATGAACAGTTGGAGTCCCACAGACAATCTGATGAGGCAGTTTATGGTTGGATGTCTCTTCACCTTTTTGAGCACATCTACACAGTCACACACTCAAACATATGAATCATACATCAGGAGCACTCACGGTACAAATAATACCAAAATTTGGACTCCTCTCTTCCAATCTGAGACATGGATTAAATGTTATACCATTTGTCAGACATGTCACTGCTGTGCTATTGCCTCCCCTTACAGGCTTACTGAATGCGCTTCAGGAATGAAAAGGCCACTGCCGGAGCCAAAATCATTCCTGTGAAGGTGTTTCCCCTCCACACTCATGGCCTTATGAACAGGATTTACCAGTTTAGGAAGTTTAAGCAGGCTTCTCAAACGCCTCTACTGATCTCACCATTGCCCACCTCTACTCATGGGATTGGCACCTGTCCAGTGCCTTGGCCCTTTTATTGGGTCTGCCACCTTGAAACCTACTTTAATTGGACCATTTAAGTGGAGGCAGTTTCTAATTGGTTGTCTCCCGTAGGATTGCGCCGGGTGAGGGAGGTGGGGGTGGGGGTGGTTGGGGGGGGGGGGGGGGGGGGGGGGCAGTGCAGAAAAGAGCGAGATTGCAGCAGACAATTGGCCTCGAACCATAGATATCTTTAATATGATGTTCTGCCCAATTCCCTGTCTTTTTGCTTGGAGACCCTATCTGTCTGATTATGCTTCTGTGACGTGCCATGGAAGACAACAAGTTGTTCAAATAACATGACAGGGCACAACATTTATGGCTGATAGCCTTTATAATGCATACTTAGTGCCTTACGCATCATGTTAGATTGAATAACATTTTGGAAAGGCACTGCGATAGAGAGGAGAAGAAACAGCCACGTCAAATTTCTTCTCACCCTCTTGTTTTCTCTAAAATATATTAGTTGATGCAGCAATTTGACCAGATACTTCAAATTCTGATCGCTGTCAGGGACAGCGATAGACACGTGGAAGTATACTGAAGCTGGTAAGCGATTCACAGCTTTGCTGCAGGCTAATGTATGCTGTGACAACCCTAATTTAGCAAGGTAAAGGTTCACTCTGTATCTGTATTTTTGTAAATGATGAATGGAGTTCCAGTTGTGACACTTTCGAGAAGAATGTTCACAGGCAGGAGAAAAAGTATGGTGAAAGGGAGTTTCTCACACACAGGCTGTGATCAACACTTGGCATGGACTTCTGAGGAGTGGAATGCGGCGAAATATGAAAGCTAAAATGAGGATTTGTTTTTAAATGGTGAGTCTTTCTCTCTTATATCCATCTTGTGATCTCAAGTTTGGCACTTGATTCAGACAAAATATTGCTACCCTAGCTGAGATGTGAATTTCTGGCTTGAGGTTGTAGCCATGTTTGTGTTGCTGCTCCAATCTCTACAGTACTGTCGGCCTGTGACTTGGTGAAACTACTTCTGTCAAGTTAGTGTACAGATGTGCGTTTACCCTGCCAAACAAGGTCAAATAGTCAATCGCAACCTGGACAAGTATCTTGTAGGACACTGAAGCTATTGACAGGGATAAGTAGAGCTGGGCTTTTTTGAGGATTTATTCTGAAGCCCTTGTGCCATTTTAACACATTTCTTTTGAACCCCAGGATAGATTGAGTGTGATTACAGAACCAATAACCAGAATGTTTAGAACTGATGGGATTCTGAGACACCTAGAGTAGAGGTGCCGGGATAATATCATAATCAATCTTCCTTTAAAAGTTATTGATTTTTAGTTTCTCAGTGGCAAAAGACACACGCCATTTATCTCTCTTTTCATTGTACAATGAATTGTGTAAACAATGCCTTTTGGATGAAAGTTAAGCACTTTGTAGTTAAATGGGTGATTTAAATTGGTGACACTGAATTAGATACTGTAATAGCTTAAAGGATACAAACATATGAGTACCTGGTTCGATATATATATATTCCTTTTGGTCAGTTGTATCAATGGTGTGATGTTCTTAATGTTGCTAAATTCAGGATGTTTGGCGTAGTATTCACAAAGACCACAAATAGCATTAAATTGAACAAAGCTATAAATTTCTTAACGCTACTAATTTGGATTCAACACTAATTCCTATATAATACACAGTTGATAATTAATATATAAACTACATTCATCTCCTACTAAACTTTACATTATTATGTTAACTATGATCTGCTCTCACTCACACTAACTTTCCTTCAGTCTGTGCCCTAGCTATGACCTTCACTTCTCACCCCCACAAGGCATCAATGTCTTATATACGTACATCTAGCTCCCTCCAGTGGTTGCTTTAGACATTTCATTAACCCTTGCAGTTCTTACATTATGATAATGTCACAAATGGTATGCGGACAGAGGGTGACGTTCATTGATTTCTATAGGTAGGTTTAATTTTTACATAATATTATATAGCATTTACAATACATAAACAAGAAGTCCATGCCAGCACTCCAGACTGGCTACCTTCTGCCATAATTTGCTGAGTTCCATTTTCTGCCCCCTACAATCAGACTTAATTTTGAATATATCGCTTTGTCTAACTTACGACACCTTAATCTTTCTCTGGACGCTTGGTACTCCTCTTCTGGAGTCAAAATCATCACAATTTCATTTGACGTGGTCTCTCTGGACTCATAAGTAGCCCTCCTCTGATTGTTGAGTGCTTCTGTGCAGACGAGCTGAAATCTGTCAGTCTCACTGTGATCCTGCACATCCTGAATGGGAATTGTGATTTCTTCGCCACTTGCCCCACAAACAGTGGGTAGACATTCAGTGTCTTCTTGTTGGTTAAATGAGCTGGAGAGACTTTCATAGTCTTCTTCTCGTGGCTCAAATAAGCTGGGTAGACTTTCATAGTCTTTTTGTTGTTCACGTGAGCTTGGTAGACTTTCATAGTCTTGTTCATGCATGGCATTCGCTATGGAGTGTTTGCTTGCTTCCATTTTTGAGTCTGTCACTGAGCTGTCTCTGGAGGCTTGCATCACTCTCTTTGTGGAGGCTTGTGTTGCTCTCTCTGTGGAGTCTTTCATGGCTCTCTCTGTGGAGTTCTTCATGGCTCTCTCTGTGGAATCATTCATCGCTCTCTCTGTGGAGTCTGTCATCGCTCTCCCTGTGGAGTTGTGCAGTATTCTCGCTGTAGAGTCGATCTGTGCCCTCTGTCATCCAATGTATCGACGATCTGCCATGGCATCATGGTATTGGAATCATTTACCATGAGTTGAGTCGTGTTGAGCTTTGCAACCGTGTTGCTGATACTGTGATTAGCATATCCGAATAACTCAGCCATGTCTGAGTAGTATTGTGTGTATTGTTCGGTAGACAAATCATCTCTTTTTGTTTCGGAGTTGTTATCGTTCTTTTCATGTTCAATGAACAAATCTTCTTCGGATTTGTCATTGTGCTCTTCACTTTGGGTGGTGCAGATTACTTGTTCCAGGGTGTTGTGAAAATTATTTTCCACTGTTGGTGTAAGTTCGGGCATTGTTCTGTCTTTTGAGGGAAGAAATTTGGGCTTTGCAGCTTTACATTTCTTTTTGTTCATTTCCATGCATTTCCCTTTTAAGTGGGCGTGGTCCAGGTCCTCTGATGTCATGGCGCTCGTGACATCACGCGTAGGAATCGTTTGCGCATGCGCAATTCGAGTTTCCTTTACTGTGCACTCTATTCGCAACTGCGCATGCGCAGCTTCTCGAGTGTATTTTGCCGTTTTCCTTCTTTTTGAGAAGTGTACATGTGCGTACCTGCCGGAATGCTCTTGCTCAAGGATGGCTGCCAATCAAAAAATGCTGCTGCATCGAGTGAGAGCCTGCCTCTGCCTTGTGGTGCATGTTTGCACCATTTTTACCGATTTTGTTTTCTAGATACTGATTCTGTGTTTGTAAAAATTCACAGTATTGATTTTGTTTTTGTTCATAAGCAAGGCATTTTTGTGTAGCAGTTTCTAGAGTGAGATACCTATCCTGTGAAAGTTCTTCCTCCAAATTTTTGTAAGATAGTCCATAAATTAATTGATCCATTATCATAGTGTCTCTGAAATCAGCATAATCACAGCCATGTGGTATTAACTTGAGATTTGTAATAAAATCAGTGATGGGCCCTCCGTTTCTCTGGCATTTATGACAAGAGTTAAATCTTTCCAGCATCTCACCAGACTGACTCTTACAGTGTTCATCAAATTTTTTGAGTATTACTTCTAATTTGTTGTTGTCTTCAGCTTCTAAGTAATTAAAGCAATTCTAAATTTCTCTAGCTTTATGCCCTCATATTGAGAATAGTAGTGCTATTTTTGTTGCATCAGAGACCGTGCTTAAATCATTAGCTGCGATAAATATTTGGAATATCTGTTCAAATCTTTTCCAGTCATAACTTAAATTACCAGTTGTTTCCAGCAGCCCTAGAGGTCCAATGAGTCCCATTAATTGCCCATTTGCTGCAAAGTTTTCCACAGTCGAATATCCGGTCTGAATTTTATTCTCTTTTTGTCTAACCAATTCTAACTAGTTCTGTTAAAGCCAATACACCTGGTGCCATGTTTTGTTACCTGTGTGGCAGGTAACATGTGCTACTCAAACCTTGGTTAGTGATGAGGTCTTCTGAATCTCGATGAAGAAGACTCAAACTCATCCAGTCGTATCAAAAGGTTTATTGAGTATCTATAAAAATATTTGCAGGAGTTCTTTACTTTAACTTTAATACTAGTGATAAGGTTAACAAGATCTAACTATGGTAACTATACGTAACCCCACTAGCCATCTGAACTAGTCTGCTATTGCCCTGGTCATAGTGCACCCCCGAGAGAGCGAGAGACCTAATGTGGTTGCTTTTTATACCCCTGTTAGTCCGTCCCTCTAGTGATCATGTGGTGCTGCTGATTACACATTAACCCCTTGAGTACATGCCCATATGGAGATCACTACAGACACTAAGGGGTACTTTTATCATGGTCAATCCACATAACTTGCACATTTTTGGACTGTAGGAGGAAACTGGAGCACCCAGAGGAAATGCACGCAGACACAGGGAGAAAGTGGCTCCATACAGACAGTCACCCAAGGCCTTAATTGAACCCAGGATGCTGGTGCTGTGAGACAGAAGTGCTAAACACTGTGCTACAGTGCTGCCCTTCTGGCTGCAACTTGTTACATACTCATTGGAAAAGGATCTTGCACACATTGTGAAAATAAATTCCCTGTCGGCCTTTTTCTGTGAATTGACTGGTAATTTAGACATAGCATAGTAAGCAAGAGAAACATTAACTCTGTCCTCTTTATTTATTTCACATATATGCTTCAATATTTCTTCCCTTTTACAAATATATAAAACAAAGATTGGAAATTAGCAAATGTGACACCACTGTTTAAAAAAAGGAGGTAGGCAGAAAGCGGGTAATTATAGGCAATTTAGCTTAACTTCGGTAGTAGGGAAGATGCTGGAATCTATCATCAAGGAAGAAATAGCAAGGCATCTGGATGGAAATTGTCCCATTGGGCAGACTCAGCATGGGTTTATAAAGGGCAGGTCGTGCCTAACTAGTTTAGTGGAATTGTTTGAGGACATTACCAGTGCAGTAGATAACGGGGAGCCAATGGATGTGGTATATCTGGATTTCCAGAAAGCTTTTGACAAGGTGCCGCACAAAAGTTTGCTGCATAAGATAATGATGCATGGCATTAAGGGTAAAGTAGTAGCATTGTTGGATTGGTTAATTAGTAGAAAGCAAAGAGTGGGGATTAATGGGTGTTTCTCTGGTTGGCAATCAGTAGCTAGTGGTGTCCCTCAGGGATCAGTGTTGGGCCCACAATTGTTGGATTGGTTAATTAATAGAAAGCAAAGAGTGGGATTCATGGGTGTTTCTCTGGTTGGCAATCAGTAGCTAGTGGTGTCCCTCAGGGATCAGTGTTGGGCCCACAATTGTTCACAATTTCCATAGATGATTTAGAGTTGGGGACCAAGGGCAATGTGTCCAAGTTTGCAGACGACACTAAGATGAGTGATAAAGCAAAAGTGCAGAGGATACCGGAAGTCTGCAGAGGGATTTAGATAGGTTACGTGAATGGGCTAGGGTCTGGCAGATGGAATACAATGTTGACAAATGTGAGGTTATCCATTTTGGTAGGAATAACAGCAAAAGGGATTATTATTTAAATGATAAAATACTAAAACATGCTGCTGTGCAGAGAGACCTGGGTGTGCTAGTGCATGAGTCGCAAAACGTTGGTTTACAGGTGCAACCGATGATTAAGGCAAATGGAGTTTTGTCCTTCATTGCTAGAGGGATGGAGTTTAAGACTAGGGGGGTTATGCTGCAATTGTATAAGGTGTTAGTGAGGCCACACCTGAGGTATTGTGTTCAGTTTTGGTCTTCTTACCTGAGAAAGGACGTACTGGCGTGAAGGGTGTGCAGAGGAGATTCACTAGGTTAATCCCAGACCTGAAGGGGTTGGATTACGAGGAGAGGTTGAGTAGACTGGGACTGTACTTATTGGAATTTAGAAGGATGCAGGGGGTATCTTATAGAAACATATAAAATTATGAAGGGAATAGATAGGATAGATGCAGGCATGTTGTTTCCACTGGCGTGAAAGCAGAACTAGGGGGCATGGTCTCAAAATAAGGGGAAGTAGATTTAGGACTGAGCTTAGGAGGAACTTCTTCACCCAAAGGTTTGTGAATCTATGGAATTCCTTGCCCAGTAAAGCAGTTGAGGGTCCTTCTTTAAATGTTTTAACATAAAGATAGATAGTTTTTTGAAGAATAAAGGGATTAAGGGTTATGGTGTTCGGGCCGGAAAGTGGAGCTGAGTCCACAAAAGATCAGCCATGATCTCATTGAATGGCAGAGCAGGCCCAGGGGGCCAGATGGCCTACTCCTGCTCCTAGTTCTTATGTTCTTATGATCTTATGTTCTTATGATCTTATGTTCTTTGTCACCTTCCCACCATCTAATGCAAATAACTGTGAAGTTTTCCGCTTTGAGAGAAAAAACAGAAAGGCAGAGTATTTCTTAAATGCTGTGAGATGTCCAAAGGTGTCCTTGTTCATGAGTCGCTAAAAGCTGGCATGTAAGTGCAGCATGAAATTAGGGAGGCAAATGGTATGTTGGCCTCCATTGCAAACGGATTTGAGTACAGGAGTACAGATGTCTTGTTGCAATTGTATGGAACCTTAATCAGTCTGCACTTGGAGTATTGTGTACAGTTTGGTCTCCTTAACTAAGGAAGGATATACTTGCCATTGAAGGAGTGCAGCGGAAGTTCAGCAGACTGGTTTCTGGGATGGCGGGATTATCTTATGAGGAGGGATCGAGGAAACTGGGCCTGTGTTCTCTCGAGTTTCGTAGCACGAGAGCTGATCTCATTGGAACTTCCAAAATTCTTACAGGCTGGATGTATTTCAGTGTTTCCCTTGGTTAGAGGGCCTCGAACCCCAGGGGGAACAGTCTCAGAATAAGGGACAAGCCATTTAGGACTGAAATGAAGAGGAAATTCTTCACTCAGAGGGTGGTGAACCTTTGGAATTCTCTCCCCCAGAGAGCTGTGAAAGCTGCATCATTGAGCATTTTCAAGACAAAACTCGCTAGATTTCTGGACTCTAATGACATCAAAGGATATGGGGATAGCATGGGAAAATGACGTAGTGGTCGATGATCAGCCATGATCTAATTGAATGGTGAAGCAGACTGGATGGGCTGAATGGTCTACTCCTGCTCCTATGTAGTGTTACTCGATTAGTGCAATCCATCGCCTCATTGTTTATTCCTCTCCTTCTCCTTTAGCTCTTCCTTCTCCTGCTATTAGGTTCTATTTGATTAAGACAACTATATCACTGCCTGTTACTCATATATAACAATACTGAAACAGTTGAAGCATGAGTTTGTAAGACATGGTTATCAGCAGCACTTGTGTTGTTGGGCCCAATAGCTTTAATTAGGTCAAACGTCAGAGTAATGTTTCACTTTATCTTGATTCCTATTTTGGCGAACCCATGGAACTTTTGGCATTTAACTGTGCAATGAGGAAGTTTCTGAAAGAACCAAGAGATTGTACAAATTCCACCATTCACAAATTCAATTCAAAAATATGGCCATGTGTTTGGTAACAAGTACAATAACTGCTAAAGCATTGGATCCTCCTAAAACCCAATCTGTTCACTAATGCCCTTCAGAGAAAGTATCTGCCATTTCTGCATCTGAGGGTAGATATAATCATGTGTAGTTGACTCTCAATACCTTCAGCCAACTAGAGATGAGAAATAAATATTGCCCTGCTGCTATTTTTCATATCTCAAGAACAGGTAAAATAAAGTCCTTGTGCTCATTGCAGCCAATGGAGACATTCAGGCAAATGCGACGGCCAATTTGCCCAGAAAAGGTAGCAACATTAATTCACTTTGTTTTGGTGATGTGGATTGAGAGATGGATGTTGGAGGTGACACTGGGAAACTCTGAGAGCGATTCTCCGGAAGAATGTCTAAGTCTGGTAGCGAGCAGGAATTGCCACGAGCTTCCCGGTGTTCAACCCAGCGAGGCTGGCAATGCTACTCAACGTTAATTGGTCCACTTACCAAGGCCTCACCGGTTTTTTGCCCCAAATGACGGCGCGCCAGCTGCGTCACACAGACCACACTCGGCAGCCCCCTGCTAAGAAGGTCAAGCAACACTTAAGCTGCACTTGCTCAGCCAACCCCAGCCAGCTCGCAACAAAATGGCACCAAGGAGACCTGCCCCAAGATTTGGGGATGCTGACTTGGGGAAGCTCTTGGATGTGATAAAGGCCAGGACAGATGTCCTGCTCCCCCAAGGGTCCCAGAGGGTGAGCCACAAGGCAGCCGGTGCTGCCTGGGACAAGGTGACAGCAGCAGTCAGCTCAGGGAGTGTGACCAGGAGGACTGGACTTCAGTGCAGAAAGAATGTCAATGACCTACAAGTGAGTAGACACCAATGCTCACCCAATCCCCTCCCCACCCCATTGGACTACATCGCCCCCACTCTCCCACCCCCACAAGGGGTGTCCATCTCCTCTCCTTCAATTACCCCACCATTCCCTCCACCCCCTTCAACCTTCCTAACCCCTCCTTCACACGCCCTCCCCCACAACTGTGATCCACATGTGTGGCTAACGATCACCTCTCTGAGTCTCCTCAGGAAAAGCTCTCCCATAACCATAGAGAGGGGGCCCAGACTGGCGGTGGGGTGCATGACATTGGGGCGGGATTCTCTAAAAATGGGGCTGTGTCCCCACGCCGGCATGAAAACCGGCGCCAACGACTCCGGCGACAACGGCCCCCGAAAGTGAGGAATACTCCCCTTTCTACAGGGCTAGGTTGCCACTGGAGTTGTCCCCGCAGCTCCAGGCAGTGGGGAATGGCCCACGCGAGTCCGAGCATGCGCAGAACGGCCAGCGTATTTCCACGCATGCGCGGGAGTTCCCTTCTCCATGCTGGTCCCTGGTAATATGGCAGAGCCCTACAGGGGCCCGCTGCGGAGTAAAGAAGGCCCCCACGGAACCAGCCCGCCCGCCGATCAGTAGGCTCCGATTGCGTGCCAGGCCACCATGGGGGCTCCCCCTCGGGGTTGGATCCCCCAGCCCCCTCCCACCCCCCCCCCCCACCCCCGCGCCCCCCCCCCCCCCCCCCGTTCCAGGACGGCCCCCGTACACTCACCTTCCAGGTTCCGCCATGTAGGAGGTGAGTAATCCACGTGGCGGCGAACGTGCCGATGCCCGAAAAACGGCGCCAGAGAATGGAGAAGCCCCTATCCCGGGCGGCCCCCTCTCCAGTCTCTAAGGAGAATACGTCGGAGGGGAGCTCCGAGGATGCGACTGTTATAGTCACGGCACAGCTGTCATCCTACCCTCCACCAGCTCAGAGACACACACCTCTGTGGGATATGTTATGATCAGGCTTCTGGGGCACAATCTGGTGAGCACCTCACTGCTGCTGATGTATTTCTGATGGAGGCAGGAATCTCCAGGCAAGTCAGCAGTCGGAGGGCTGTTGGATCCCAGCATCCAGTTGGGTCCCAGTCAGATGCTGAGCTTCTGGAATTGGGTTACCAGGCTGATGGGGACAATAGGATGAGGCCGTGACATTCAGAGGGTGATGTCAGCATCGGTCCAGCAGATACATAGCCAATTGGAGGGGTCCCGGAGGCTTCGGGCACAGGAGATCGCACCGGCAATGAGTGGCACTGAGGCCAACACTGCTAGGGCGGTCACTGCAGTGGAGAGCCTGGTACACAACATTGGCACCATGAGTTGAGGTGCCCAAGGCGTCGCACAGTTCATGACATTCATGGCTGAGGATCTCGGCAGAATGTCTGCCTCGTTGGGGGATGTCACCCAGTACCAGGCTGACCTTGATGAGGTTCTGCGGGACATGTCCCGCTCTCAGATGGGAATGTCCAAGGCGCTGTGGAGCTTGTCCCAGTCGCAGGTGGGCATTGCTGAGGGACTGCAGATTGTGGCCCAGTCAGTGGAGGATGTGTCCCAGTCACTGAGGACCATCACCGAGGGCATCAACATGATAGTGCAGACATTGGGGAACCATCAGGGCTGGCAGAGCCAGATGATGCAGGGGTAGCTGGGGCTTGAACCGACTGTCCCTCTACCTCAAGGTGAACCCCAGGGCCCTATAGGTACTGACTGGGAGGAGGAGGCGCTGTGTGCCAATTCAGACCCATCCCATGTATTGGCAATGGTGGGCACCAGCTCCCACGAGTTCCACCCCTCTGATGAGGCCAAGCCTCAGGGTCAGCACACGGGACAGGGTGACACAGTTGTGCACGTGCCGCCGACAAGTGAGCCAGGGCCATTTGGCCCACGAACCCCCAGAAAACGTCTACCGGGGCTTCGAAGGCCACGGGACGAAGTAGCAGCTGGCTGCCTCCACCACAGATATGCATCCCGGGGTCACACCTAAACCTAGTGGTAGATCTGGGAGTGCCAGGCACATTGAGGATCACTGAGGGCACCAGGATGCGGGGGGTAGCTGGGGATGGGGGAGGGAGAGTTGGGAGGGGCAGCACCACCGGGTGTGGGGTATTGTACAGCACATTAAAATCCTTTTTGCAAAACCGTTATCGTGCCTGTCATTTTTATCCGCAATGTGAGCTGGCCCCCGGACCCTTTGTCCATCTCTCCAGACATCCGCACCCCCTCCCCGTGGTGCTCACTCACCCTCCGGCCAATGTGTCCCATCCCCTGGGTGTTTGGGTGTTGCGTTTGTGGTCTTGCCTCCCACAGTGTTCATGCACAGTGTCCAGGCATCAAGGTTTGATTGGGCTGCTAGGCAGTAACCTCCACATGCAACATGACCCACCCACCCCGGGAATCCACTTGGCATTTGTGAAGTGCTCATTTAACCATGATTGCAATTCCCTATTAGCAGTAGCCTTCAGAAGCGCAGCCAAAGGCCTCAGCAGTCCTTGGGGGTTTGGGTGGTCATTGGGGCAGACTGACAGTGACAGGGGTTGCCCCTGGAATGAGTACACACGATCCAGGGGTTGGCATGGTGGGCCACGTGTGGTTGTTCCTTGGTTGCCCTCCCCAGCGTATACCCCCAACCCCCATGGCGGGCCACCCCTGTGGAGAGTCCGCTACCCCCAGCCGAGCAATGGGGTGGCAAGTCCAGCATCCCCAGGCTCTTTGCCTGGGTGCAAAGATGGCTACTCCCCTCCTCGGCTCCCCACAGAAGCCATTGATTGGACCCATTAACATTGTTGATTGATAAATAACATTTAAATCAACTACATTGTCTGTAAAGGAGCTTAAACAACCGCCAGTTTCATGTTTTTCAAAGGGCGTACTAAACAGCGTCAACATGAGCACTTGCTGGGGAGACTACTGAATCATGGGAGGCCTTTGGATATGGATTGGCTCTTGTTAATTGTATGGAAATGGAGCTTAAGTGGTGATAGATAATTGGCTTCTCGTCACGCTCGGCAAGATGCCAATTTCACCGAGGGGAACGGTTGCATCGCAAACTGTTTGGCGCATGGCGCAAATCCTATTTTTGGCCTCTCCCGCTATTCACTGACCTCGTTACACTTGAGTGAGAACGCAACGAGGCTGGAGAATCATGCTCTCTGCTTGCCTTCTGAGGAATGGTATGTAATTTTATACCCGCCTGAACAGGGCCTTGCTTTAATCCTCAGCTGAAAGAAACCATTTACTGGATCACATCTGAAATAATATGTCAGAACTGGGATGAAATACTGGCCTAGATTATGCACCTGTCCTGAAATGTGGCTGAAACCTGCTGACTGGAAGATTAGAGTGCTGCCACTAAGCCAAACTACTACTGGAATGAGGGCGATCGGTTGAAAGTGCTTATTAAAAGTTCACAACAGACAGGGTTGGTTTATAGGTCTGCATTTTCAAATTAGCTATTAGTGCTTTCAGTACAGTGATTGTAACCTGGTCAGAAAGAATTGAATAGTCTGTGCCCACCATTATCTCTTTGCTCAATTACCACAGGGATGAAGGTCTTTGATAAGGTGATTCCCAGAAAATAATCGTAATGTGTAAATAATACACTGGAAGCCATTTAAATGTTATTCACCAATCAACAATGTTAATGGCTTCAATCAGACTCCAAAAGAGCCATCCATTATTGCACTGCATCATAGCTTCCTCAGCACAAGGTCCAGCCTTCGCTGTATATTCACTCGCTGTAACAGCATTAATGTGGGGAGCAATTTCAGCTGAGGTAAATTTTACACAGAACAATTAACTTGTAGTCATACAGAAAGCCAGAAGGTCAGGATTTGTAGTTTTGTCTCTCAAGCTGCCTGACCTCTATTAAAACCAAATCACAGAAGAAAGTATTTATTACTGCAACTGATCACATTAAATAGAAATACGTTCGGTGACCTTGTTTAGTTAATTCCACAATCCGTATCTGTGGGTTGGAGGGGGGGGGGGTGCATGGGAGGGGGGTTCTGAGGTCACTTCATCAAGTCACAGCCAATCGTGTAAAGTAAGAATGATCAGGGTTGATTTTTAGCCATGGGGTTTTACAATTTTCTTCTCTCATAGCGTAGTGGTAAATGTGGATCAAATACCTATTTCAGAATATTGTCAACTCTGAGACCCTTCTCCCCACGGCAGATGCGGCAAGCTGTTCGAACAGCCACTGATTTTGGCGGGGGTAGAAAAGCTCGGCCAATGTCCACACGGTTGTTGTTCACATAGATGGGACATATCGTTACTCCATGCAGCTCGGAACGTCTGGCCCAATATCTGGACTTAACCCTGCCCACACCAGATATCTGCCTCTGTAATAACCCCTAGGAGCCACTGATTTACAACCAGGGGAAGGAATCCAAGCTTTGTTTTGTTCCTCATAAAGTGATTAAGCCAATTGTAGCATCCCACTACATCCCAGATGAGATTGTTTATTGCTGTGCCAAGAGTTGTTGAGTTTCTTTTTAATAAAACCGGGTATAGAAAGTAAGAACAGATATTGGCAGCTTCTACATTTTCATTGATCCTGAACCTGTTGAACTTCCCTGTGGGCATCATTGTTGAATCATTCTTCTTGCTTTTCATGTGGTGTTTCTGGAAGGTGGTTTGGAGGTGCTGGTGGAAAGTTTCTCCCTTAGACATGGTATTCTATTGAAGCTGGTGAGTTGCTTAAGTTCCTTTACGGACAGATGTAGTTGATCTGTCTGGAGGGTTCTTCAGGCTTGCCATGGATGTATTACTCCACTCAATAATCAAAATGAGCAGTTGCAACTCAAACTTTCTTTATCCAGACCTATTTTGTACTCGGCATCATAAACTTGCAAGGATTGCAAATTATGTAAGCAATAAATCTGATTGAATTGCTGATATATAAGAGCTGGTTCAATGTTCCAAGAGTATAGAACACTTTACATTTATTAATATTATTTATCAAATGGTAAATATTTCAGTTTTGATGACACAGGGACTGTGTTATGATTGAATACTGATTTTTGGCCTATCTTTTGCCCAGTTATGTGGTTAACGGGGACTCAGAATGAGCTTTACAATGCAGCTTACTGTTGAGTAAAATGCAAGTCTCTGCAACAATGGCGCCTACACAGTCCTTGTTCAAACAGAATGTTCTAAATTGCAGTATTAATTTTAGCTAATCAGGTATTATGGTTCTTGCAGCAACATATATGGAAAGTCATCCCTGTGTTTTTATTTTCATTCCTTTGACTTAGCAGATTGAATTTGGAGGAATTTGGATCTTTGCCCATAAACATTCACGAGCACCTCAGGTCCCAATTGCATGTTCAATAACAATGCCGATCAAATGTTCAAAGACGCCCGGAATAGGGGCATATTAACAGCTTTGGAAATGAAGGAGACGTTTTGAGAAATGTACGGAAGTAAAATATTTATGAGGTGCATTATCTGAGCTGAGATTTATGCCTGGACATTAAGTTGGACTTTCGTAGGCGAGCCAATGACACCTAAGAAATACTGGGAAAATAAAACTAAATGGTAGCTGAAATATCTATCTTATAATGTTTCATAATATAAACTGTGGGCCATAATATGCATTGACTTCGGCACGCTCACAATAATTCTTAAAATCGCCTTTGACAGAGGTGAGGTTCTCTGATTTCCCCAAATAACTTCTTAGCCATAATATTGTATTACTTATACTATTCTACCGAATAGTACTACACTCCTGTGTGCTTCACCCGATGCCTGTGTCTATGTATTTACATAGTGTATTTTATGTTTGTCCTATTATGTATTTTCTTTCCATGTACCAAATGATCTGTCTGAGCTGCATGCAGAATAAGGGGCGGGATTGTCCGCCACGCCACATTTCTGCCCCGACCAGCCGGTGGGATTCTCCATTACGCCGGCCGGTCAATGAGGTTTCCCTTTGTGGGGCAGCCGCACGCCGTCGGGAAACCCCCGGGCACTGGTATAACGGAGAATCACGCCGGCAGAGAATCCCGCCCAATACTTTTCACTGTACCTCAGTGACAATAATCCAATCCAATGAGCCATAGAATATAATCTAGTTGCCAAAGATCACCCGTCTTTCTCTCTCTATCCGTTCAATTTTTAAAGAATTTTTATGTTTCTTTGCTATCAAACAAACGTTTCATACAGCTGCTGAGATATGTTCCGTATTTGAAGCATATACAAAAGTCAGAGGGTCACAGGAAGCTGTGATCACGGGAGACAATCAGGAAAGAAAAGCTCCGGGCAAAGTGGAAGGGAAACTTCATCAGTGGTCAAAAAAAACTGAAAGTAACCACGGGAATGAGTTAGTGAAAAACGTTCTTCTGTTGATGTGGCACAGTGACCATCCCACGACCGACGACAAAATTGAAGCATCACCAAGTCAAAATGTAGCCAATGAATTTGGCATCCATTTAGTGGTTAGTGAAAAATTAATCAACCAAGTGGAATCTACCACTCATTGCAGAGGAATCCTTATCTAGTTTCTCTGTAAATAGTCAAAGATTGAGAAATGTTGTATTTAATGCTGACTCAACTGCATAAAGTTAAAATGCTGTACTGTGCAACTTTTTAGCAGTATAAAATAGCTGGAAAATGGGGGGGTGGATGAAGTGGGGGGGGGGGGGGGCAGTTTAGGTGTCAATGTTTGCGGAAGGGACATTGTTGCTTGGCAGTCGAAGCCAGGTTATTTTCTACATGGTCCTGATTACTGGGTGAGAGCAGGCTCCAATTGTACTTTTCAAAAATAAACTTGCTTGACTAGAAAACGCTAATGAAAAGTGTATAATCTAAGAATGTGCTAACATTAAGTTCTGGGCCGGGATTCTCCAAAAACGTGGCTAAGTGTTATCGCCGGCGTAAACACCAGAGTGTTTCACGCCGGCATCAATGGGCCTCTTGAATGAGCGATTCCATGGACCATAGGGAGCCAGCATGGCGCCGGAGTGCTTCGCGCTGCTCCAGCTGCCGTACGTGCTGGCCGCGGGTCCTCGCAACATGGCGGAGCCACACGGCGGGCCGGCGGGGAAGATGGTAGCCCCCTCCCCCCCCCAGAACGCGCGCGCCTGCTGATCAGTGGCCCCCGATTGCGGGCCTGGCCCCCGGATACTGAACCCCCCCACCCCCCACCAGGACGCCCACCACAGCCGCGACGGCAAACTCCTACCGGGTGGAACCATAAGTGAACCACGCCGGCGGGAACTCAGCCGGTCGACCGTGGAAAATCAGCGGTGGGGCCTTTTCAATGGCCCCTGACTGGCGCCGCACCGCCCACGTGCACGACTGCCACCAAATCTCCGGTCGCCGGAGAATCACATCCCATCATTGGAACCAATCGCAGGTCTGAGGCCCCATTCTCCTCCCCCGCACTGAGTGCCATTTCGGCGTGGAGGCTGGGAGAATCCCAGCCCTGATATTTGTCCATAAGTATACATCGGGCTGGATTCTCCATTCCTGAGGCCATGTGCCGACTCAAATAGAGAATTCGCGGGAGTTTCATGATTGGTGTGAATGCCTCACGGATTCAGGTACCATGAGGGGCTAGCACCGGTGCCACATATAACACCCGCGGAACGCGCTGTAAACGGCCGAAGAATGGCTGGATCCCAGGCCGCACATGCGCAGGGCTGACGACCTGCACCGGTCGCATCGAAAACATGGCACCGGCTGTGCTCCAACCCTAACCCGCCAACAGTTTCTATTTGTAGACTTCCCATGTTATTAACTGAATGAAGGCGGGATGGTAGCACAGTGGTTAGCACTGTTACTTCACAGCTCCAGGGTCCCAGGTTCGATTCCCAGCTTGGGTCACTGTCTGTGCGGAGTCTGCACGTTCTCCCCGTGTCTGCGTGGGTTTCCTCTGGCTGCTCCGGTTAGCTGGATTGGCCAAAGGGTAGAGGTGTGGGCTTCCAGGAGCCGGTGCAGACTCGATGGGCTGAATAGCCTCCTTCTGTACTGTAATTTATTTGATTCTATGATGATTCTGAGTCTGTCTGTATTTTACAGTTGCTTTGTGATTACTCATCTCTGAAATGAATGCATTGTCAGAAAGGGTGATTGAAGCAGTTTCAAAATGGAATTGGATTTTACTTGGAAGGCAAAAAAAGATGCAAGGCTATGGGGAAAAAGCAGGAAAGTGGAACTAATTGGATAAATCATTCAAAGACCCAGCAGTGGTACAAAGTGCTGAATGATCTCCTTCTGTGAAGCACAATTCTATCACCCTAAATGACTCTGGACTTGGAAATGATCCAGGAGCCAGAATGAGTCTTTTGGATTTTGACATGCAATTGTGAATCCTTCCAGATTTGAAACTTCCTCACGTGTTCCACCGTGTTATACTATTTCAGTGCTTTAACAACATCTTAAACGCACAAGTCCCCTTTTTGCTTTGTTTATTATAGAATTTGTTTATTATAGAATTTACAGTGCAGAAGGAGGCCATTCGGCCCATCGAGTCTGCACCGGCTCTTGGAAAGAGCACCCTACCCAAGGTCAACACATCCACCCTATCCCCACAACCCAGTAACCCCACCCAACACTAAGGACAATTTTGGACACTAAGGGCAATTTAGCATGGCCAATCCACCTAACCTGCACATCTTTGGTCTGTGGGAGGAAACCGGAGCACCCGGAGGAAACCCACGCAGACACGGGGAGGATGTGCAGACTCCGCACAGACAGTGACCCAAGCCGGAATCGTACCTGGGACCCTGGAGCTGTGAAGCAATTGTGCTATCCACAATGCTACCGTGCTGCCCCCAATAGCTAAGACTAATCTATTTGGGTAGTTATTGCTTAGCCGTCCAATTTGATCTTCCCTATCTGAAACACTGATTCATTCTGGAGCACAGGTTCTGATGTACAACTTCATGGATGCTGGCTGTCGTCATAGCTTTCAGAAGTGGGCATTTGTCATTTCTTCCTGCATCTAAGGTTCATCTGATGGACATCTTTGTCCACTTTACTGTGCAGGCCACTGGTTAGAAGATAGGATGAGGCTCTTTGGTCGATTCCACCTGATTCTGGTGTGAATAGCAAGCAAAACTTTCAATACCAGCTGAGTCACTTCAATGAATATTGATGAAAGTACATCCATTTTCATTTTTTTTATTATTTGATTGAGTGTCAGTCACAGAATTTTGAAATTGTGCAGTGAAGAATTTGCATACACTACTAAAATGGACTTTGATAGATGTTCTTTGAGAATAGGGCTACAGAAATTCATAAATATTTCAAGGGCATTACAAAACCAGTTCATAATCATTACAGCAAGGGTTTTTCAAAGACCCAGCTGAGTGAAGATTTTTTACAGCAGACCGATTTAGAATAATCATATCTTGAGCCATTAAAGAATAAATAAGCCTGTCTATTTGCCAAAGATAATGAAATAAGGGCACAACTTGAAATTCAGGCTGACTTACAAAAGATTATTGATTTTAAAATGGACAACCTGGGCATGAATTCTGGTGTGTTCTTTTTAAATTATTAATGGGATGGAGACACTGCTGGCAAAGGCACCATTTATTGTCAATGCCTAATTATTGTGAGATGGTGGTTGTGAGCCATCTTCTTGACTGTCCATTTCTGATGGCTGTTATCATTCACCTGGGCCAGACTGGACGAGGATAACAGATTTATTTCCATAAAGGACATTGGTGAATTTTCACAAATACAAAGGCAAAATGATGCAGATACTGCCTAACCTGCTGAGTATTTCTAACATTGTCTTTGTTTCTATTGATGAACTGGGTGGGTTTTCTTTTAATGATAATAATAATAATTGCTTATTGTCATGAGTAGGCTTCAATGAAGTTACTGTGAAAAGCCCCTAGTCGCCACATTCCGCCGCCTGTTCGGGGAGGCCGGTACGGGAATTGAGCCCGTGCTGCTCCTTGTTCTGCATTACAAGGCAGCTGTTTAGCCCAACGACAGTCCAAGAGCTGTGCGGTCACTTTTACTGATTAATTCTCGACTTAGTTATTTAACTTAACTTAAATTCCCAAGCTGCTGCCGTGGGATTTGAACTATTTTGTCCAGATAGTTTGCCTCGCCTTCTGGATTATAGATCCAGTAACAGAACCGTTATGTTATCACTCGTATTGAATGTGCTTTGTGAATGAACTATCACAGTACACAAGGAGAGAGAGCAGGAACTATGTAAAGATTAATTGAATAAGGAAGTATATTTCTGAACAATAAATGTAACTCGGTCCGTTCCAGCACTGATACATTGATCTATAAGCTAAAAGAGTGTGATCTAGACAATGATATGTGTGCATGTTTTATTCTACAGTCAAATTGCATACTGTACATACAATACAGCTTCTTCCTCGCTGTTACCAGACTCCTGAATGACCTTCTTACGGACTGAACTGATCTCTTTGCACAACTTCCCGACTGCACTCCATATGCTCACCCAATGCATGTGTCTATGCATTTTCATTGTGTATTTATGTATGTCCTGTGTTTTTTCATGTATGGAACGATCTGTCTGGATTGTACACAGAACAATACTTTTCACTCTACCTCAGTACACATGACAAGAATCAATTCCAATAAATCAAATCCAATTAATCAATTCAGGTTCCCGGCACTATCCTGATTCGTGCAGAGCAAGATCAAGTCCAAGTTTTCATTCTTATGTAGGCTGTACTTAGGTGGGTTGCCGTAGTCATGAAGGAAAAACATTGACTTACGTTCGGAAATATTGAACTTTGAATAAGGCCCGTTAGTTTTTAAAATATAGAAATTCAAGTCAAAAATGGCTGAGGATATAAAGTCAATCACTGGCTGAATTGCTGGTGAACGATACTTTGAGGGAACCACACTTTCCAGACAAAGATAATTTGAAAGCATTGAGAAACTGATTGCCATCTCTCGTGGAGACAATGGGACATAATGGGAGATGAGTATCATCTCACCAAGAGATATTCTGTGCATAATGTTCAATGGATTTGCGGATTTCACCTTCCAGGAATATACAAAGACTAGGATAAAAGCCTGCTGAAAATCTGATGCATTTGTGTATGTGTGTGTACATATGTACCAGTGTTGGGCTGTTGGAATATTTCTGACATCGAAGAAGAAGCCAGCAGCAGTAGCACCCCAGCAAAATCGTTTTTCAGATAAATCACTACCTCTCTGTCTCTGATTATTGAAGTAAGCCAAGGCAGCAAAGACCACAGCCGAAGAAGAAAACAGGGAAGATTCTCTGCCAAACTGCAGAGCACCAGAATCTTGAAACTGACTACTCATCTGCTGAAGTCAATTCTACTGAAATTGTGAAATGGACTATTTGCCTGCTCAGGTCAATGCAACTGGAATTTCGACTTGTAATGGCTGCAATGCTAAATCATCCATTCACGAACCAAGAACCGTTTCATACATCTTTATTTTATTAAAGCACTTTTGACTCAACTCTCACTTTTTTTTAATAAACATTTTATTGAGGTATTTTTTGGTTTTACAACAATGACAAAATAAACAATATATATAAGTCTATAAACATAGTGCAAAAAAAATGCCTGCTACCTCGCTTGCAGGTCCCACCTTTATTCCCCCCTAGTCCAAACTAAACTACCACCCCCCCTTCTGCTGACGATTAATTTTCTGCAAAGAAGTTAAAAAATGGTTGCCACCTCTGGGTGAACCCGAACAGTGACCCTCTCAAGGCAAACTTGATTTTCTACAGACAGAGAAAGCTAGCCATGTCCGATAGCCAGGTCTCTGACTTCGGGGGCTCTGAGTCCCTCTAAGCTAATAGTATCCGTCTCCGGGCTACCAGGGAAGCAAAGGCCAGAAGGTCTGCCTCTTTCTCCTCCTGGATTCCCCGATCTTCCGACACTCCGAAAATCGCCACCTCCGGACTCGGCGCCACCCTTGTTTTTAACACCGTGGACATGACATCTGCAAACCCCTACCAGAATCCCTTGTTTTTGGTCATGCCCAGAACATATGGACATGGTTCACTGCCCCCCCCCCCCCCCCCCCCCCCCCGGCACACCTTAGACACCTGTCTTCTACACCAAAAACCTGCTCATCCGGGCCACTGTCATGTGAGACCGGTGAATGACCTTGAACTGTATCAGGCTGAGCCTGGCACATGTTGTGGACGTGTTGATTCTACTCAACGCTTCCGCCCAGAGACTATTCTCTATCTCTCCTCCTCTCCTCCTCTCATTTGCGCTTCAGCCCCTCGGTCTGCATGTCCTCTGACTCCATCCCTCCTCCCACCCACACTCTGGAAATTACCCTGTCCTGTATCCCCCTTGGTGGTAGGAGGGGGAAGGTTGAGACCTGCCTGCGTAGGAAGTCCCGCACCTGCAGGTACCTAAATTTGTTTCTCCTCGCCAATCCAAATTTCTCCTCCAGCTCCCTGAAGCTAGGGAAGCTCCTTTCTATAAACATGTCCCTCATCCTCTCAATTCCTGCCCTCTGCCATCTCCGAAATCCCCCGTCCATCTTTCCCGGGGCAAACCGGTGGTTATTACAGATTGGGGACCAGACCAATGCGCCCTCCGCTCCCACATGCTTCCTCCATTGCCCCCAGACTCTCAGGGCTGCCACCACCATGGGGCTGGTGGAGTACCGTGCCGGCGGGAATGGCAGAGGCTCCGTTATCAGCGCCGCCAAACTGGTGCCCTTACATGAAGCCGCCTCCATACGCTCCCATGCCGACCCTCCCCACCCAGCACCCACTTCCTGATCATGGCTATATTCGCTGCCCAATAATAGTTACTGAAGTTTGTCAGCGCCAGCCCGCCCTCTCCCCGGCTCTGCTCAATCATCCCCTTTTTTACTCACGGGGTCTTGCCCGCCCATACAAAGCCCATGATAATGTTGCTAACCTGTTTAAAGAAGGAGCATGGAATAAAGATGGGGAGACACTGGAACACATACAGGAATCTCGGAAGGACCGTCATCTTCACTGTCTGCACCCTCCCAGCTAGTGACAACGGGAGCGCGTCCCACCTCCGAAAATTGTCCTTCATTTGGTCCACCAGACAGGCCAGATTAAGTTTGTGTAACCATTCCCATTCTTGCGCTACTTGGATGCCTAGATACCTACAACTCTCCCCTACCACTTTAAACGGCAGTTCCCCAATCGTCTCTCCTGTCCCCTTGCCTGGATCACAAACATCGCGCTTTTCCCCATATTTAGTTTGTACCCTGAGAACCGGCCAAATTCCCCCAGAATCCTCATGATTTCTTGCATCGCTGCCACTGGGTCTGACACATACAGGAGCAAGTTGTCTGCGTAAAGTGAGACTCTGTGTTCCTCTACCCCCCCCCCCCCCCCCCCCCCCAACAGGACCAACCCCTTCCAGCTCCCTGAGGCTCTCAGTGCAATTGCCAGCGGCTCTATAGCTAGCGCGAACAATAGTGGGGAGAGGGGGCACCCCTGCCTCGTCCTCCGGTGTAACCTAAAATAGTCCAATGTCATCCTATTCATCCGTACGCTCATCCGTACACAGGAGCCTGATACAGTAATCTGACCCAGTCAATAAAGCCCCGTCCAAATCCGAACCGTCCCAGTACCTCCCACAGATATTCCCATTCTACTCGATCAAAAGCCTTCTCTGCGTCCATTGCGACCACTACCTCCACTGACCTACCTTCTGGGGGCATCATGATCGTGTTTAGCAACCTTCTTACATTGGACACCAACTGCCTTCCCTGAGCGAACCCCGTCTGGTCCTCCTGAATCACGTCCGGAACACAGTCTTCAATCCTAGAGGGCAAAATTGTGGCCAGCAGTTTGGAGTCAACATTCGATAGGGATATCGGCCTGTAGGACCACACAGCTCCGGATCCTTATCCCGCTTCAGAATCAGCGAGATTCTGGCCTGTGACACCATCGGGGGAAGCACCCCTCTCTCCCTTGCCTCATTGAATGTCCTCAGCAACAGCGGCTCCAATACCTAGAGAAAGTTTTATAGAACTCCGCTGGGTATTCATCCGGCCCTGGGGCTTTACCCGACCGCATGGCCTTCAAACCCCCGACTATCTCTTCAATCCCGATCGGGGCCCCCTGCCATTCTACCAGCTCCCCGTCCACCTTTGGGAAATTCAGTCCCCCGAGGAAGTACCTCATCCCCTCTGGCCCCGGTGGGGGTTCTGACCCATACAGCCGACTATAAAACTCCTCAAATGCCTTATTCACCCCCTGCTGAGTCTCCCACCAGGTTCCCGTCTCCATCCTTTACTTTCCCTATCTCCCTGGCTGCCTCCCTCTTTCTGAGCTGCTGTGCAAGCATTCTGCTGGCCTTCTCTCTGTGCTCATAAATCGCACCCCTCGCCTTTCTCAGCTGCTCCACCGCCATCCCTGTGGTTAACAAGCCGAACTCCGCCTGTAGCTTCCTCTATTCCCTTAAAAGCTCTGCCTCCGGGGCTCCGCATATCCCCTGTCGACCTGCAGTATCTCCTTTACCAGTCGCTTAGCCTCTGTCCTGTCTATCTTCTTCCTGTGGGCCCGTATCGAGATCAGCTCCTCTCTAACCACCGCCTTCAATGCCTCCCAGACCATCGCAGGAGGCCATTGACCTCCTCCCCCCCCCGCTCATACATTCATATTGAAATGAAAAACAATCCCAACCCAATTGCCCAACAGAGATGAAAAAAAACCCTACTTGAACTCAAACAAGGAATTGTGTTTCCTTTCTAAAGGAAAAGGTCAAGCAAAAGATTCAGCATCTGAACAAACACACCTCCATCTCCCAACAGTGCAAATACTCACCTTTACCTCACTCAGCTCTGCAGCTGGTCCCAGATCCATACAGCAGGCATTACAAATACTGTCCGAAGAAAAAAAAACAAGAAACAAGAAACTTTTTTTTTGCAAAACCTAGACGCTACAGCCAAATTCAAAGTTCAAAGTTCTCAGTCCAACACCAGTCCTTTCCTTTTCGCGAAGTCCAGCGCTTCCTCTGGCGACTTGAAATAGAAATGTTGTTCCTCGTACATGACCCAGAGGCGGGCCGGGTACAACAGCCCAAACTTCACCTTTTTCTTGAAAAGAGTCGACCTGATCTGATTGAATCCCGCTCTTCTCCTGGCCATCTCCGCACTCAGGTCCTGATAGATCCGTAGGATACTGTTATCTCACTTGCAGCTCTGTGTCTGCTTGGCCTATTGTAAAACATGCTCCTTATCCAGATATCTGTGGAATCTCACCACCATTGCCCTTGGGGGTCTCCCATTTGCGGCTTCCTCGCAAACGCTCTGTGAGCCCTGTCCACCTCCAAGGGTCAGGGGAATGCCCCATCCTCCAACAGCTTCTCAAACATGGCCGCTTTATATGTCCCAGCGACTGCTCCTTCGGATCCCTCCGGGAGCCCAACAATCCTCAGGCTCTGCCAACGGGACCTGTTCTCTAGGTCCTCCACCTTCTCCAGGAGTCTTTTCTGCTGGTCTCTCAGCATCCCCACCTCCAACTCCAGCGTTGTTCGATGATCCTCCTGGTCAGCAGTGCCTTCTCTACTTTCTGGATTGCCTGAACTTGGGCATCCAATCTAAGTTCCAGCCGCGAAATTGCCTCTTTAATTGGGTTCAAGCAGTCCTGCTTCTCCTTGGCAAAGCCATCCTAGGTCACTTGCATCAACTGCTCCGTTGACCGCTGGGACGACAAGCCAGAGGTCCAGTCCTCCGCCATGCTTCCTCCCGGTGCTACTTCAGCCCAAGCCTTCTCTGTCCTTCTGTTTCTGCCTTTACAAGCATTTCTAGTCCTCCTCCCCATGCACCGATGTGGGAATTTAGTTCACAATTGCCTCTGTCATCAATTTTTCAATTCAAGTCCGGTAAAAAATCGGGGGAAAAGGTCCAAAAGTCCGACCCCAGCGGGAGCCACCAAATGTGCGACTTATTCCTTCATAGCCACAACCGAAAGTCCCAACTCTCACTTCTAATCTGTGTGAATGTATATGCGTGTGTTTTATCATTTTCGTTTGTTTAGACCTTAGTAAACTCACTTTATTTTTAACTTAATATAGACTTGTTCAAATGATTCCTTTTAAAATGCAAATATTAGATTGGGGAAAGGAATCCGCGAAGGGAGGGGTCCTTTGGTAGGTCAATCTTGTTGCGACCAACAGAGGGCGTTAAATAAAGGAAGGGAGCAAGTTCATGCCTCATTGTCCAGGTTAACAAATTTGGGGAATCACATCTGGCTGTAACAGGCTAAGGTGCATGTGCAATGAATCCAGCTAAAATCAAGGTTATGTTTGCCTTGAGGGGGTCAGCAGATGGGTTCGCCCAGAGTTGGAAGCCGTTTATTGATTTCTTTAAGGAGGTTTGAAAGGTCAGCAAGGGGGTTAAAATGGGGAAGGTGGAATGTGAGGAGGGGTTGGCATCAGGGGGCAGGGGGGAGTGGTTGTTGGTAGTTTACCGAATTGTTTGGTTATTCTTCTGATTCTGTTTGTATATATGAAAATGCCATGAATAAAAAATATTTTAAAAAATGATTCCAGGTCAAATCAAGGGCTGCCAATTAGTAGAATGAAAGAGCAAAGTATATCCACGTAAGCACGTTTGGAGGATTAAAGCTATGTAGGATTCAATAAAGGGAGATCAGGAAGGTTAGGATCGGTACTAAAAATGAGTAAAATGATAGTCAAAGGAGGGGTGGAAACAGTTCGCAACATGGAGGAGAACATCTTGTACATCAGTGTGGAGCGATGCCTGACAAATATTTGTCAGATTTTACAAAGGTGAGAATGGGACAAATGGAGTCCCTGCAAGATTGTTGAAGAGAAACAATTGGCAAAGGTTCAAACATGAAATATTAAAAAAGGAATGAAAGTGGAGCTCATTAGGTACAGTCAGCACGCAAACAGAATACAAAGAGTAAATTGGTCAAGACATGAGGAAAATAACAATCATTTTTCAAAGGTCTTTGGAACCTCACAGTCATTGTGTGGACTCTCCGCACCCCGATGCCGAAATTGCGTCTGGCGCTAGGGCGAAGAATCAAATTTCGCGCATGGAATCAGGATCGGTTCCCCGATTGACCGGGCCCCGTAAGGTAGCGTATCGGAGAGTATGCCGCGGCGCGTATTCCCTACCTGCGGCCATTGCTGGAGGCCTGCCCCGCCATTCTCTGACCCCCACCGGCCAGAGTCCCGATGGTGTATTTCTAATATCCTCCAAGCCCTTTGGGTTACTCATGTGGCACCATGGTCGGGGCGGGCCGATCGGAAGGCAGGGGGTGCCTCATACGGGACTGGGCTACTTTTGGGCGGGCGCTCCAGGTCAGGTGCGTGGCCGATCGGGGGCACTATTTGGGAGGACCAGCTCCACGGTCTGATTCCGCCATGGAGCATGGCGTGGCTGCTGGAGGCCGCCGCCGTGCGCATGTGCGGGGGGGGGGGGGGGGGGGGGCATATCTGCAGCAAAAGCTGTGAAATTCCAGATGGGTCCCTGCTAGCCCCCTTCGGGGCTATAAATAATGGCCTTTTCATGCCAGATTTTTTTGGCGTTAAAGGCCACAGTTTTTACCATGGCGTGGGGACGTAGTCCCAAAAACAGAGAATCCAGCCCATTGTCTGCCTAGCTGGGGAGAGGGATAAGACAGGAGTTTAGGCAAATTAAGCGGTTGTGGGTAAACGTGCATGGGTACAGTTTCTACTTTGGGTGCAATCATCAGCTTTTTCAACACAAATTGTGCCAGTTTTGAAAGTGTTCCTCCAACTCCCCAAACACCTCATTGCCACCTCGCTTCCAGGAATGCCTACCCTGAAGAAGTACTGCTCTTCTCTCCGACATAAATATTTCCCACTTTCTCTGTCTGTTAGCTTTGACAAAGAGTCATCGGACTCGAAACGTCAGCTCTTTTCTTTCCCTACAGATACTGCCAGACTTGCTGAGATTTTCCAGCATTTTCCCTTTCGCCCTAAACACCTCACTGACTGCCCCCTGAGGTTCTCCTCAATCATAGATGCATCGCATCAGAAACAACACTTCCCTAAACCAATGCAACTGGGCAACATTTTAAAACATATTGGGTGCAATTTAATGAAAAATAAGAGTCCTGTTTTCGACACCTGCAGCACCGAGAATGACCCGGCTATCAAACAGGAATTTGTTTATCTTTGAGCCTCTGCGAGGAACGCCACACTGAGGCCGCACTTACCTCACTTAAAAGAAAGAGTGCCATCCAGACCCCCAACCTACCTCTTAGTGGGCCTTGAGCCCCACTCACCCCACCTTTTAAGGGCAGGGCATCCCCAGGCCCGATCCATGGCATGGGCAGAGGACTGTGGAAGGGGGAACCAGCGACGATGATGGGCAGGTCACTGCCATTTTCACTGGTCCTTGGACCCTTCTGGATTGTGTGGCCATGGTGATGTACCATCAATTGTACGCGAGGCGAGTGATTTACCAAAATCTGGCTTTAATTGACTAGAACACAGCTCTGCGATCGTCTACAATGGAAAGGGACGATCGTCAGGCGTCTGACCATTTATACCTCGTTAATAGAGGCGTGGTTAACTCAGCCTCTCGGCCAATCGGTCGAGAGGCACATGACCGACCAGGGCCAATGGTTAAGCCGATGTTCTGGCCCAATGGCAGACAAGTATGCAGATCATATCACCACACATGGCTGATACTTACTCTGACAGAGCAGCTAAGGTTGTTCATCCTCTTGCAGCACTGGGTTGCTGGCCTCCTGTGCACCCCAGGGCACTGACAGCACTGGTCATCTTCACCCATGCCAAGTCCGTCACTCTGCTGTGCCTCCTTCTCCTATCAGCCAGCTACAATGCATCCCTCCTGGCTTCGGCATGGTTGAGGAGGATGTGCAGGGTGACCTCGGACGTCTTAGGTGCCTGAACCTCATCTCCCTGCATGACACCTCCAATGGTTGGTGTTCACAGTCAGGATTTTGTGTGCCTTTTAAATATGGCGTCCATATATGATGGCGAAATGCGGGCGATCAAGCCTGCCCCACCACAGAATATGCCATTAGACCCCCCCCCCAGGTGCATAATTAATGACGTCGGAGCGGGAAGATATGCTATGATTTCCTGTTGGCCCCTGCAGCGGGAAACATTCCCCATCTTCACCCCAGTCACATGACGTCGACTCAGATGGGAGAATTCCACCCTATGGAACTGAAATACTTAGGTACCAGTCGTAGAATGATGGCGAACCAAAGGAGTTCGACTGAAAGGTCATCTCAACCTGAAACATTTAGTCGGATTCTCTCCACGGATGCTGCCTGACCTGCTGAGGATTTCCAGAATGTTAGTGAAGCTTGTTAATAACAGATTGGGAGGCATGGCAAACTGAAGAAGAATATTGTAAACCTCCACCCTCCTGTGGCCATTTATGTACGTATGTATGTACGTATGTACGTATGTATGTATGTACTGACAGGAATAAACTAGCTTTCAGTTGAGTATTTTGAACTCCATGTGCTACCCACAGCCTAGGATCTATTCGGTCCCGCGAATACATCACAGTCTGGCAATGAGATGTGATTTTGGGTTCCCCAGCCCCAAACAAATTTCATTGAAGCAGCTTCCTGCAAACCAGGCGAGGAAAGCTGTGTGTTGCGTTTTAGCTGAGAAATGGTTTAGAAATCAAGCCTTAGTGGAAAGGCTGTTTGTACTGACATTCGAAGACGGCTGCATCAATCGGCATTATTGGGCGACTGGGAGAATATAGCCATAACCAAGAGTCTTTCAGTGCAAATTTGGAGCAGCTGGAGATGTATTTCGCCGCTAATAAGATCCTCAACATTCCCGTTAATCTGGCAGTTGATCTGGCAGTGGGGGAAAGGAAAAGGTTGAATATTTCCGGCTGAAGCCGTCCCAGGAGTGTATGAAGCGTTCAAGCATTTGTTTGCATTTGCTAAGCCGAAAGACAGGCTGCAGTCAGACATTTTGAGTAAGCCTGAGCAGTACTACGGTCCCATCGGAGATTGCAGAAAGCTATCAGTTTGGAAACAGGAATAAATTGCTCAGTGAGGACATTGGAGACTTTATCGTGACGTTGGAAAGCTCCCTTTTCATTCTAGTTTTGGAGAATTTCAAGACTGTTTTGTATGCAGTTCAGAAACCAAACTCATTCGCAGTAAGTTAGTTGCTGATGTTGCCAAAGTTAACTCTTGTCATATCTTGTCAAATCGCCTTGTCCACGGACGTGGTGGAACCTGACTTGAGAGAAGTCAGAATTAACAACCGTCAGTCATCTGCTGAAGTACATCACCTGCAGCCAACTCAGCAACAGCCCCTATTTAACAGCAGCCAGTATTAGCAGAGGTCCGAGAAAGTCCTGTTACTGATGCTTAGGCCAATATTGGACACGGAATTGTCCTTTTCTGAAGACAAGAGTGTTACAGCTGCAAGAAGAAGGGTCACTTTGCCAGGGCATGTTGAAAATCTGTAAACAGAGAAAACTTTGGCTGGAAAAAATGGCAGTCACTGAGTATGGCTGTCAAACAGCATCAGGCTGATGGGGGATCAGATGAGATCCATATGATCTGAAACACAAGGATTTCCAGTGTAAATTCTAGTCCAAGTAGCGTCGGATGGAGCTCTGGTAAATATGGAGGTCGACATGTGTACTTACTCGTGTGATTCCTGAACCTAAGTTGTGAAATATAAGTTGAGTCCACATCAACTGGAGAAATCACACATAGAATTACAAAGTTATGGAGGAGAGAAAATTCATATGTCGACTGGATCCGGGAGCGGGAGAGGGAAAAATCGAGATTTGTGCTGGGTGCGAACCATTTTGTGATTCACCTGGCCTGCTCCCAATGACGAGTTCCAGATCACACCACAAATTGCAAGAATATCATTCACCCTAATCTGCATTCATTTCAAAGTCGTTAACGTGTCCTCGCTGACTTGGCATTCCGTGGAGGAGGAGGAGTTTACCCACTCCCAGAGGCTGTGACGTTCGCTGCACCCCTAACCTTTTTACCACGGGGCACCAGAGCTTGAACGGAGACCTGTGTGGCATTTCCCAACCTTTAGCCCACAGGTAATTCTGTGAGGTGATGGGTGCTCTCTATGCCCAGATATCAGACTAGATCACCTTCGAGCTGAACCAGGCCTACCAAGATGCCCGGGCTGCAGGGTTCACCGCCGTCGCTGGGATAAGCCAGGTTCAGGGGGCGATCGATGACATGCATGTCGCCCTACAAACACTGCGGCATCAGGGAGTGTCTTAACAGGAAGGGATTCTGCTCCCTGAATGTTCAGATTGTGTATGACCACCGCCTCAGAATCATACCCTGGGAGCGTGCATGACAGCTACATCCTGGGGCACTCGGAGATCCCCGGTGTCTTTGATGACCACCCCAAGATAATGGGTTAGCTCTTGGGGACAAGGGATACCCACTGAGGACATGGCTGATGACGCCGGTGCGGAGGCCTGAGATTGATGCGGCGATCCGTTATAATGAGGCGCACTTTGCCATCCGTGCTGTCATTGAGCGGTGTATCCGGCTCCTCAAAATGCGCTTCTGATGCCTTGACTACTCTGGTGGTGCCTCACAGTACGTCCTCAGAGAGTCTCCCACTTTGTGGTCGTCTGTGGTGCCTTCACAATCTGGCACAGCAGTGGGGTGACATGCTAGAGGTGGTGGAGGACAAGGAGGCAGAGGGACCAGGGAGGGGCTGGTAGACGAGACCAAGGAGCAGCCGTAAAATGGAGGACAGGCGGTGGAAAGGGTCTGACTTGCCAGGAGGAGCAGGGAAGCCCTCACCATCTCCAATTCTCCGAGGGCAAGGCTGTGTCTATCTGCTCAACCCCCCCCCCCCTTCCCATTTCGCTCCCTCCCCTATTTACCTCAGACCTCCAGATTCCGTCCCAGCTCTCATTCCCCACCCCAGCCACCGTCGCACCCCCCCCCCCCCCCCCCATATTGCCCCCTTCCAACCATCATATTCCACCTAGCACTGTCTGCAGGTCAATCTACAGGGCAGGTAAGTGATGATAACTCACTAAGAGGAATGCTCTGGTGCTCCTCAGGATCTGAAAATGTCTGACTCTGTCTACCTTGGAATGGGGTCTTCATCGGGGGCTTTTGATCTTGGACCACTGTGCTGGGGTGGGAAAGTGGGGGGGGGGGGGGGTGGTTGCAGGGGCTGGGAGTGTGGGCAGGCCTGCTATGTAGATTAACGTGACAGAGGCTTCACATGTTTCAGGTGTGATACGGTTTAATGGTGAAAATTTGACTGTGACAGATTTCAATCCCCCCACCGACAGATAGTGACCTCACCAGTGCCCTCTCAGTGCTCTTCACTCTTCTTGATCTTCCGTGGTCCATTGCTATAGCTAGGTGTATCCCCAGGATGCAGATTGGAGATAGAGGCAGCCTGCTGCTTTCCACGTCCCGTGGCATTTGATGCCCTTCACGGATGTCCACTGGAAAGCCTGGAGCCTGAGGGCTCCGGCCGACTTACCTGTGTCGCTGGCGTCGCAGTGCCACCCTGTTCTGCCCACTGCCGTTGAGATGCGCCGGTGCTAGGGGGGGGCAGGATTAAACAGAAGAACTGGAGACTGCCGTAGTCTCCCAGGTGGCAGGCCCCGGGTTGGCCTCCAGCGCTTCCTCCTCTCTGATCGAGCCTGTAGGGCCCTCTGGGACTCCATCGGACGGAGAGGCAGCTGGAGTGAGCTCCAGAAGCCTCTAAATCATCTGGCTCTCCAAGTCCTGGTGGCCCCCCATTGTCTGCACGATGGTGTTGACACCCTCAGCGATGGTCGTCAGTGACTGAGCCACACTTTGGAATGCCCCAGCAATGTCCAACTACATCTGGGATATCCCTCAGAGACTGGGAGATGATGTCGAGGCCCTCAGCCATGGTCGGCACAGACTGAGCTATACCTTGGACACCACCATGCAAGGCGCGGACATCGTGCTCCAGGTTTTCCACTGCAGCTGCCACCCCAGCAGTGTTGGCCTCAGTGCTATTCATTGTAGGCACTATCTGCTGTGTCTGAAACCTTTGAGACTCCTCCAATCAGCCTTGCAGTCGCTGTAATGTCGCTGAAACTCCTCTTGAATCTCACATCCATGTCCTATCATCTGCACCAGCTCTGGGAGAATCTTGTCTAGAGGCTCAACACCTGGTTTGGACCCAACTCTGTCCTGGAATCCAGCAGAGCACTGACTGCTGTCATCCATGAGTGTTCCTGCATCCACCTGAGTGTAGAAGCAACTGTGCTGACCAGATTGTGCCCCTGAAGCCTGTCCACTAATGTTGCCCACCAGGATGTGTGTCTCTGTGCTGGTGGAAGGTGTGGGTGAAACCTATGACACATCATCAGTGGTATCCTCGGAGCTCTCCTCTGAGGTGGTCTCTTGGCTGGCGGGGGTGTGGTGGGGGGATGGGGTAACGAGGACACGACTCTGGATGGCCTGACTTCATCAGATGGTGATCCTGCAAGAGAATGGACATATGGGGCGGGATTCTCCGACTCCCCCGCCGGGTCGGAGAATCGCAGGGGGGAGGGGGGGGGGGGCATGAATCCCGACCCGCCATACCGACGGCTGCTGCTGAATTCTCCAGCGCTGGGGTTTTGGCGGGGGTGGGAATTGCGCTGGTTGGTGGCGGCTGGCAGCGCCCCCCCCCGGCAAATGTCCAGATGCGATGGGCCGAGCAGCCACCCGTTTCCGACCGGTCCCGCCGGCGTAAATCAAAACAGGTTCGTACCGGTGGGACCTGACTCTGCGGGTGGCCTGCGGAGTCCTCGCGGGGGATCTGGCCGAGGGGGGTGCCCCCACTGTGGCCTGACCTGTAATCGGGGCCCACCAATCCGCGGGCGGGCCTGTGCCATGGGGGCAGTCTTTCCCTCTGCGCTGACCGCTTTAACGGTCCGCCATGGCCGGCGCGGTGAAGAGCCCCCCTGCGCATGTGCTGGGATCACGCCAGCACATGGTGGTGCTCCAGCACATGCGCCAACTCGCCGCCCGGTGGAGGCCCTTCGGCGCCGGTTGGCATCGCGCCAACCCCGCCAGCGCCGGCCTAGCCCCTGAAGGTGCGGAGGATTCCGCACCTTCGGAGTGTCCCGACGTCGGAGTGGTTCATGCCACTCCATTGCGCCGGTACGGCCCACCCTGCCGGTATGCGGAGAATCCCGCGCCTGGTCACTCAGAGGGAATAATCGTTTTGTCTGACATGAGCAACTTCCTTTAGACAGGTCATCTGGGTGAAGGGGCAGTGGATCCTCACGTCTCTGGCTCAGGCTAATCTCGCTATCGGTGGCTGCTGTCTCCTCGGCCAACCCCGCAATCTCCAGGGCCCATTCCTCATAGTGAGTGAGACTTGGATCTCTGGGAATTCTTCCCCCACCCTGTCTTGATTGGCTCTTTTCTGCATATTATGGACTATCTACTCCTATGGGGCAGTGGATCCTCAGCCAATGTTGTTTGCTGAGCAAAACATTCAGTATATATAAGTCAAGCCGATGATATTATAAAGTTATATCTTTATAGATAGGACATAGCCTGAAAATCGGAAAATCCAGCCCCACATCTTTGCAACACGTTGTTTTACACAAGTTAGGACCTCAGGTGGAAAGTGTGTGGTGGCAAAAGTTCTTCAAATAAAGAATTTTAAACTATTGGAAAAGGGAAGGAAATAGGAGTGAAATACAATATGCTGGGTGGGTGGAGTGGGGATCAGGAAATTGTTTGAAATTGCAACAAAGGCCCATTTGTTTTTGACAATATTACTTGCCAACTTTCACCTGACTGGAAATCTTGCAATTTAAAATAAGACCAAACAATCTGCGTAAAAATGCAAGGCCACCTTCCAAGGGGAAGGTGAAAGAGACACACTGTGAGGAGTGTAAAGATATGAACACTTCCTATAGTTCGGAGATCCATCAAAACTCGGCACTGCCTGAGTGAGGGATATTGAAACCATGGCCACCACAAACAGGCCTATCCAATGCCCCTAGGGAGTACACAATGGGTGAAGTATAACAGGCCAGTCTGCAGCCACAGCAGAGAGATTGCAAGTGAAAAAAGTGAAAAAGTGTGTGTCACCCAGTTCGAGAAGTTACCTATCAGAAATCGAGCAGAAAATCTCATATAATTGCAACATCTTCTACATTCTATCACATCAAAGAAACCCATGAACCTCAATTGGCCATGACCTTTAAAATCTATGCCTCAAGGAAAAATCAAACATTTTTTATTGGTCATGGCTTCCTTTATTTATGATACTGGGGTGAATTGTCCTCCAGCGTGATTCTCTGTTCTGCCGGCAGCGCACCCCTATCCGTGGTTATCCCGGCGGTGTTGGGTGGCTACAATGAGAAATCCCATTGGCCAATGGCGGGAATGGAGAATCTCGTTGCCAGTGGCGGCATGCTGCCAAGGTACACGTGGCTGGGGAGGCAGTGAATTCACCCCACTGAGTGTGTAGGTGCGACACTGCCTTTTTGTTATCTTTTCTCGTGTTTCATGGTCAATAAATTTGCTCTTCGTTGAATTCAGGAAGCCTTGTTTGATTGTCTCCTTATTGCTCACATGCATAAGTATTTAAATACATTTGGATTGGGAAAAGTCATATCCTTGTAAAAAAAATAAATTTAAACCTTTGTCGTGACCAACTGAAGAGATTGAATAGAGGAGTGCCAGTTCACCACTTCTCACCTGGTCGTAACAACAGGTTTAACACCCTAAAACTATAGCGTCTTTAACCTCCCCCCCTTCCCTAATCAATTTCCCCCTGATGACCCACTGAGGCATTGCAGTCAATAGCCGAGCCACATAGCCAGGGAGGGTTCCTGTATCAATTCTTAATCTGTGCTAAATTAGGTGATTGTTTTCCTTTCTCCTCACATCTGCCCTTTAGCTGCTCTTTGCTTTTGCCCCCTCAGTAGAGAACAGGCACACTTTCGCAATGTGTGACTGACTCTGGCTCCCTCTCATTGGTCATAATGGCACAAAACCTTCCTTATTCCAGTTGGAAAAAAAAGCTGTTGACAACATTTTATGACATTAATACAATGTGAACAAGGAATGGAGGTTAAAATAAGTTCAACTTAGTCCATATTGCAATAAATTTGCTGTGATGAAACGAACAGCAAAGCCTTATTGATTTTGCTCACATCACAATTTGTGTAAATGTCACAATGTCTCGTAGAAACTGCTGATGTGTAATTGCTTCTTTCCCTAACTTTACTGGAATAATATTGTTATAATATGAAAAGTGAAAATCTCCCGCATTTCCTCAGAATAAAAAATGAAGATTAATATAATTAATATATATGTATCTTTTTAATACATTTAACTTGAGTGAACAAAATATTTTTTCTGCAGTGATGGTTAAATTGAAAAAGTTCAAAGTCCTAACTTATTATTTAAAATACAATTCATGTAGCTGAACTCCAACAGAATCTTTTAATGCATGCTGCTAATTGTTCTTTCAACAACATTCTTCAGAAAACTTGTGCAGTAACCAGGATTTTTATACATGCGCTGTGGAGAATCAAATATTGACTGGTGTCACTCTCCTCATGAACGATTGTCATTTGTGTTGTGAAGACCCATTTGTTGCTTCGCATTTTCCCTTAGTTACTGACAAAATGGAGAATGATTGCAGAGGGATGGAGAGAGAGAGACCGGAATTGGTTATTTAACGTCACAGGGCAATAACTCCACACCTGAGGCAGGTGACAAGAGAAGACCATCTAAGGACCAAGGTTTGATTAAGAGATCAGTTGGGTGGGCTGCTGATTCCTGGAGGAGGGGCTGGAGTTTGGAGGGAGGTGGGGCCATGGTCTCACGCTGGCGTGAGACCCGAGATCTGTTGTTGGTGGCAGATCATGGGTTGAGGCATCAGGGTGGGGAATCAGAGGTTTCATGGTGGGAGGGGACAGGACGCCTCATGATGAGATTGAAGTCCATGGAGGAGGGGGCTGGGCTTAGGGCAAGTGGATGGTTGGTGTTAGGGTGATGGCGGAGGCGGTAACCTAATTGTGGAGCCATTGATTGCTTGATGCAGCTGGGGGAGTTAGAGCTCACTGAAACTGAGAACCAGCAGTGAAGCTAGCTGACTGCTGAACGTCAGAAACTACGCCAGGACTTAGAGGGTGGAGTGCAGCCTCAGGAGAAGAGATTATATTACAGGGAGATGAGCAGTCATTGAGGCTGTCTGAATAAGAGCTTACCTTAAGGGGATTCAGAGGCTAGGGGCGGGATGCTCCATGGCCCGACACCGATACCATAATTGGCGATTGGGCGGAGAATCCCTACCGATCCCCAAATCAGGGGAGGAACCGGTTGGACGGCAGTTTTCGAGTCCCCCCCCCCCCTTTGAAATGGCGTCATCGCGTCATGTGCTGCACACCGTTGGAACGGAGTTGGCGCATCATTGGAAGACCCTCCCCCGATGCCCCGCCCCTGATGGACCGAGTTCCTGACCGCGTAATTGGGAACCCAGCGTGTTGGCCGTGGACTGTGTCCAGCACTGCCACCGTCATCTGGGAGCCGTGCTGCAGACCGAGGGGGCTTGTGCGAGGGCTCAGGGCACTGGTGGGGGCAGGCCAGGGAGTGGCCAGTGGATGTCCTGTGGGGCTGTATTTGGCAGGTCGGGTCTGCTCACGGCTGGTACCATGTTGTATGGGCGACCGCTGCAGGGCATCGCCGTGCGGATGGGCGGCCACAGGCCTGGCCATTCTCCAGCCAGTTTTGGCATGGAAGCTGGGTGTATTACCCAGCACTGCTGCTAGACCCACACTGGCCCCGGAATTGGTGAGGGTTCGGCGCCGATTTTGACGCCGTGAAACGTCACAGTTCCCACTCCTGCTTTGGCACTTAGCTGCAGAAATGGAGAATTCAGCCCTAGATCTTTGAAAGTGAAGAGTTGAACTTCCTCATGAGGGAGACAGAGTTTTAACGTGATTTTGTGACTCATAGTGCTTACTGACATCGGGTGAATTGCTGAGAAATCTGTGATATTTTTCTATATCACGTCTGCCGTTTGATGTGCAGTGGTATGTTTGACTGCAGTTTGGCTGTTAATTCATATTTACCTTATTTAAATTCTGAATGTTAGGGTAGAAGATTGAGTTTGTAAATTGTTTTTTCCCTGTCTTTGTACAGTGAGGAGTTCATTGTTTGCTTAATCTTGTGGTATTATTCTCTGAATACATATCTACGATTTCAAACTTGCCTGCTTTAAGCCAAAGGTTATTTGTCCCTAATCATACAGTAACAAGGGGAGTAAATAGGATTACCGGGCAGGACAGTGGTGCAGTGGTTAGCGAGTGTTTGCGAGGGTTTCGCTCCCACAACACAAAGATGTGCAGGAAAAAATTAATTGGGTACTCTAAATTTATAAAACTTAATAAAAAAATAGGATTACCACTGGAGTGGCGCTGTTCAAATAATTTTCACCTCGGTAGTTCTCGGAACAGAAAATGCTTTACCACATGTTGCTATTGAAGCAGGGACTATATAATCATTTAAAAAGTAATTTGACAAGTACATTGAAAGAGGACTCCACAGCCCCATGTAAACTGTTCTGTGCATTGTAACTCTGGTTACCATCTTATCTATCCTGATGATATATTGGATGTGAGATATATGTATTTTAAGAATGAGTGAAATGAATAATGAAAACTATTCACTATTTTTGGTGCAGTCATTCACTCAGACAGTGCCAACATCAATACAGAAATCCTTTGATTGCCCTATTGTCTGAGCATTAAAGCAACTGGTCCAGTAACAAATCAATCATAACTGAGTAATATCCAGGCACTGTCGTTTGATGCACATTTGTACTCCTTTAGTCCTTTGGTAATACACTACGTGCTGTGTGCTGTCAACAGCAAATAGTATCAAAGGCTGCATTGACACATTTGCCATCCATCACTGCATTGGGGATTTCAGAGAAGTTCACTTTGACTTAAAAATATGCAGGTAGCCCTATCTGCACCATCAAAGCCACTTACTTATCATCTTTTACACAGATACCCGCTAACCTTTTCACAGTTTTCACTATTGACTAAACTTTTGCTGATATCTCAAAGTGTGTTTTTCCATAACTCTGTCTCAATTTGTCAAGATGCATTTAACAGATGAGTTGCATTTTAAGTGGATGTGAAAATGTTTTGTGGCTTGTGTCTTAGATCAACCTATTTATAGTTGATGGAAAGGGTGACTTAATGTTCTGCTTATTTATGGCGAATTTTTTTTCCCCCAGAGATGCAGCCAGAAGTGCAATCTTGAGTAATTTAAGAAATTAAAATTGAAATCAGTTTCTTTATTTCACACGCATACCTACATTCAAAGATTTGTTCTCTTTAGTCCCTGTATATACATTGGTATAGTTAGGTAATATTGGAAGTGGAGGAACATTTACGTACTGTTGTTGCTGGATAGAGCAACTGATGTAAGGCGAGTTCTATTCACATCCAGGTGTGAGTCATAAAGTATTAGGTTGTGTATTTATAACTGTGCAGTTATAAAAGAATATGCTATGAATGTGGGACATTATTGTAGTATTGTTTATGCAAATGTGACACAGAAAATGCAGAATTTTCTGATGCACTCTACAGAACCCATTTATAATTGCTAGTCAGCATTCAAATCACAGCACCACTTCCAACACCTAAGATTTCACAGACAGTGTTTAATCTTTATTTAGTCTAAAGCCATCAGCTTCACTCCTATAAATGATAACATTTTGTCTTAAACAAGACAGTCAGTTAGATAGATTATTCATCTTTAGTGAATTGTAATCCTCATCATTTAAGGTTCAGATCCAATTGAATTAATAGTTAAACAATTGATAGCACAGATTACGTAATCAGTGAGGCACGCATTTCAATTTCACACCCATCCACCTCAGTTTAAGCTGTTTTTTTTTGTTTGTTTGGAAGACAAAGGTTCCTGAAAGCAAAATGTATCCACGGTGGGGAATGGATACACGCTTCTCAAGTTGTGTATACTGCACGTTGGTGCAGCATAAGTCTCCCTGTAAAATTTCAAATGAAGGGGACTCAACTCCAACCTGGTAGCAAGACCTTCTCTATATTGCGACATTCACAATTCCCACATCATCCGTCCTGTGGCATTACTGTGCGATAATGCTAATTCGCGCTAAGATGTGAGAAATACTGCTATAAATATGCACATGAACTGTGGTGGAACAGCATATATTTCACTCCAGCCCCTTCCAGACATTGGAGAGAAAACTTACCTATACGTTGCAATGAAGCCTGAATCACAGAAAAAAATTCTAACGCAATGTAGATCACCCATATCTCCAGCTGAATTGAGTTTCTTGTGTTTCTGGCAATAGTTCCACCTGATAAATGGATCCCAATCCAGATGGTGAAGTGACAGAAATCATTTTCTTGATAGTTCCTTTATTATGGCATGCAGCATTATCCCAGCAGACTCACTTTATAAATGCTCAAAGTACTTAATTAAACCTCAACTGTGTTTTCATCCTAAAAATATCATGAATACACCACTAACAACACCTTGCCATCTAATTTGATGTAAGATGAAAGAGGCCTTTTTGCAAATATGTATATCCTTCAAAGGTACTCATTGAATTCCAGCAGTAAACATATTCATCTTTTCAATTTCAATCTCAGCGTTGCTGAAACCAAAAAGCAGAGACTGATTCTTTTTGGGTAATTTATTCTTATTTAAAAAAAATTATATTTCCACCACTGAGCAAAATAAAAAGCAACACTTGTGCAAAATATAGATATAAATAAATCATCAGGCAGCATGTGTATCTCTCTCCACAGGCGCTGACAGGCCTGCTGAGTATTTCCAGCACTTTGTTTTTATTTCAAATCACCAGTGCCCACATTATTTTGCATTTATTATAGCACCTGCAATCAGATGGGTGTAAGTACTTTAATGATGTAATTTGCATCAAATAATTCAATTGATATTTTACACTGGCCGATGCCCAGTGCTCTGTTTGAGAAGGAAAGTAAGTAAGCCATTATGAGGAGCTGACCATGCATGTTGAAATACACACGTTATAATTTCTTAAATACAAATTGGGAGGTGATTTAAGAATGTAAGAAATAGATGCCAGAGTGTGGGCCACATATACCCTCAAACCTGCTCTGCCATTCAATAAAATCATGACTGAACAAATCATGGCTTACCTTCACTTTCCTGCCCATCTTGCGCCTCACCGCTCCACCCATCCATCCATAGACCTTGACTCAAAAATCTGTCTCCATTGTCTCTGGGGTAGAAATTTCCAAAGAAGAATGACTCTCTGGGAGAAGAGATTCCTCCTTTTTTCTGTCTTAAATTGGGATGTCTTGTGCTTAAGCTGTGCCCCTAGTTCTAAACTTCCCCACAGAAATATCCTCTCTGATTTTACTCTGACAAATTCCGTCCGAATCTTATATTTCAATCAGATCACCTGTCATTCCTCTGAACTCCAATGGGTATAGGCCTAACCTGCTCAACTTTTCCTCATAAGACAGCCCCTTCGTGATAGGAATTGACCTAGCGAACCTTCTCCAAACTGCCTTCAATGCAAGTGGATTCCATAGCTAAAGTATGGAGACCAAAACTGCACACAGCACTCTACGTGAACTCTCATGAACATCCTGCATAATTGTAGCAAGACTTCCCTACTTTTTTTCTCCAACCTCCTTGCAAGAAAAGCAAACATTTAATTTGCACTCCAAATTACTTACTGTATCTGCAAGCTAACTTCTTATGGGTCATGTACGAGGTCACCCTGATCCCTCGGTCCCCTGCAGCATTCTGCAATCTCTCTCCATTTAAGCAATATTCTATTTTTCTATTCTTCCTACTGACGTGGGCAAGCTCATACTTCTCCACATTATACTCTGTCTGTCAAATTTGAACCATTTCCTTCATCTCCTGACAACTCGCTTTCCTGTCTGTCTTTGTATCATCAGCAAATTTGGCTACAATACAATTGGCCCCTTCATCCAAATCACTAATATAGATTGTAAATGGTTATGACCCCAGTATTAATCCCTGCGGCACTTCACTAATTACAGTGTGCCAAACTGAAAATGCCTCATGTTTTTCCACAATTGTTTCCTGTTCCTGAGCCAATCCTCTGTTCAGGTGAATATATTACCCCAGCACCATGAGCTCTTATCTTGTGTGGTAACCTTTTTATTCACCTCATTGGATGCCTTTTTGGAATCCAAATACACTACGTCTGGTTTCCCTTCATCCATTCTGCTTCTTACATGCTTAAAGAACTCTGATAAATTTGTCAAAACACTATTCTTATTTCATCAACCATGTTGATTCTCTTTGATTGTGTTATGATTTTCAAAATATCTTGCTACTACTTCTTTGATAATTGATTCCAGAATTTTCCCAATAACAGAGGTTCGGTTAACTGGCCAAGAGCTTTGTCTTTTCTCTCTCCCTCTCTCTCTCTATTCTTGAATAATGGTTTGCAGCTATCCAATCCAGTGCAACCTTTCCAGAAGCTCGGGAATTTTGGAAGATTGTCTCTGCAGCCTTTGGCTGCAGGCTATTAGGTCCCGGGGACTTGTCCGCCAACCATCCAATCCGAATATATTTGAGTCTAGTGTTTAGTTGTGTTATTCAGGAGGTAAGATTACATTCCTGGAATAATCAGCAACAGGTAGTTTGAAAAGCAGCTCTCAGTCTTTAAATAAGGACATGAGCGTCAAAACTGAGTAAAAATTAGAACAATGTTTTATTTACAAACAGTATATTTGCACTCCCCAGGAGACCCCTACTTGGTACTTCACTGGTCGATGCCTTACTGGCCAACTTTATATACTCTAGGTAATTGAGGTACCCTGCCTCTAGCTGGGGGAAGCTCGTACTCCGCAATGAGCAAGGGAAAGACAAGCAGTCCCACCCCCCGTGCGGGATATTACAAGTCCATCATACTACAATCCAGAACTCTTTGTTACACAACTAAAACTCCAGCATGACCTTTGCAAAAAATACAGGTACAATTGTCAATGTTAATGCAGGCAGTTCTTATTATTCATAATACCAGGCAACGAAGCCCATTTTGAAACAAATCTGCATTTTTTTGTAACCATCTAGTTGAGCTGTAGTAAATTCATCTGGGCTTAAAATTGAGCGACATAAAATGAATTTTGTTTAGTTGTAGCATTACTCCTAAAATTGATGTCACTGAAAAATTGAACTAAATCTTGCATAATTCCTGAGCTGTTTTGTTCAAAACCAAAGTCATCCAATATCTTTTTGCAGGGGTCAACAAAAAATTATGGATTTTTTTTTGCTGGATTCTTTAAAAAAAAAATATAGGTATCAATTTTTGATTTTCGTCTCCATCCTCCTGACAAAAGGTAGCGTTGTCATCGTGATTTTGTCATGTTTGTTCTTCTTGAAGTCTATACCTTTTCCATTTCAAGGAAAAACAGCTAGATTACTTGTTTCTTTCAAATCAAGCTGTATATTTTAACGATTTTCGTAACGATGTCTGCTGCAATGATGAAAACTTTACTGTCAGCATTGTCTTACTTTTTGGGATTCATGAAGAAATGAAATGAAATGAAATGAAAATCGCTTATTGTCACAAGTAGGCTTCAATTAAGTTACTGTGAAAAGCCCCTAGTCACCACATTCCGGCGCCTGTTCGGGGAGGCTGGTATGGGAATTGAACCGTGCTGTTGGCCTGCTTTAAAAGCAAGACTCCCTTTAGTCATGATTTATAGTCATGCTTTATTCTCGATCTTTTCAGAGCTGTCCTCATCTATTTCTTCTATTTACTTGTTTCTGACATGGTTATTAGACATCGGCCATATTTTGGGACTTGAGGTAGAGTTAAGGGGTTAGCTAAGTTTACCCCTTAACTTTAGCATTATTAACACACTATGCTTCTCAACATAGTGTGTTAAGAACGCTATATTTTAGCGAAAGTTAAGGGGTTAACTTCACAGATGAAGTTCGCTTTCAGTTGATTCTCATCACAGGACATGATAAATGGTAGTTTAATGTTCCACTGACCATTCACCCACTCATTGTTGCAACATCAGCTCTGTTCATGAAATCATAGCGGAGTTTCTTCCCAACCAACTAAAGTAGGATTGTGTAGCTAATTTATTAATTCTATGTTATTAAGCAAGACAAGTTTTGCTGATGGAAAATCTGATCATAGTAGTTGTTATGTATATTCAGCAAATGGAAAATAATGCAACTTTCTTATTCATATCAAGCCTTAGCGCCCAAGTGCTCATTCAATCTGCCTTTGGAGAAATTGAACAAATACCTGTGCGAAAACTATGAATGTTCTCGCAAGATTGAAAGGGCTTGCTATTTTTGCATCCCTAATTTGCAATATCATGGAAGTGGATAAGGTTAACTCCTATAAAAGTTAACTGCTCAGCCCACATAAGCACATGGCTGACACCTGAGAAGTTATTTTTGACACTCTTGAATGTGACACTCTTGAATGTCTTCAACCTCCAATCCTCATACTCTACCTTCTAGCTGTGATCTCTACACTTCTCCTTTACCCTCAGCTCTGTCTGTGATTGTGCATCGTACATCAATGGAAACCTTGGTGTAGTAATTGCCCAGAACTTCAGCAGCTTGCCCTGAAAGGTTTCTCCCCCAGGAAGTGGACCTCAGGGATATTGAAGCAATGTTTGTAAAGCTGTAAGAGTGTTTAAATTAAACCTTCTCACCTACACTAATAGATTCAGCAGAGCGGCAAGAGGTAGAAATGGATAAACTGAAATACTGATGTTTGTTTGGGCTTTTTTTTTACAATTTAGTTCAGCTTATTGAATCAGTAGTTGAGCCGACCATGCCAGGTAGGACTCCGGTTCAATCCTCTGAATGTACTTAAGTGGTCTTGGCTCGGACAAGGCGGGAAAAACTGATTAAAGTTCCCCTGGTCAACTGCAAGTGAGCATGTATGGTTGGCACATGAGGATGTGATCAGGCCCACATTGGTTCTCCTCACCAGTGACTGAGTGTCATCATTAATGTTGCTCTGTATCTTGCCTTGCTGTACAGCAAAGCATCTTAATGAATAGCTTGTATCAAGCCTCATTTCACTGAGTATTTGCTCTGTCCACTTTGGCCAAAATTGAAGAAGTATCCATCTGAAACACACAAAAATGTGATTCACGTTATGTGTCATTTGCTTCCCTCAAAAATAAGATTCTCTGGCTGCTTCCAGGAGTAACCGGTGCCACAAAACCTGAGAATTTATCAATGGCAGACACCATTTTATATGTGTCAATAGGTGAAAGAAAGATTTGCATTTAGATAGCAGCGTTCACCACCTCAGGACATGGCAAAGTACTTTACAGCTCATTATGTATTACAAAGCTGCATGCTACATTTTGGGTAATACTTCCTCGGTGTTATCGCACTCTGGACGGTTCATGCTAGTGATATTGCTGACTAGCTTATCACCAATACTTTAGATATGCTGTTGCACTCAGTAGAAATTGAGACCTGATTGGCCCGTTTAAATGTACATGAGGGCGATACGTTTTGATAAGAAAGATGACATTCTCATGCAAGCAGAATCCATTTGTTACAGGGACCTCAGTAGGCATTGATTATGAGGGGCAAAGACAGAGTGGATAGTCAGAGGCTTTTCCCCAGGGTAGAGGGGTCAATTACTCAGGGGCATAGGTTTAAGGTGTGAGGGGCAAGGTTTAGAGGAGATGTACGAGGCAGGTTTTTTACACAGAGTGTAGTGGGTGCCTGGAACTCGCTGCCGGAGGAGGTGGTGGAAGCAGGGATGATAGTGACATTTAAGGGACATCTTGACAAATACATGAATAGGATGGGAATAGAGGGATACAGACCCAGGAAGTGTAGAAGATTGTAGTTTAGTTGGGCAGCATGGTCGGCACGGGCTTGTAGGGCTGAAGGGCCTGTTCCTGTGCTGTACTTTTCTTTGTTCTTTGTTTTGTTCTTTGATTCTTGTACGTCCTGTCGTTAAGAATCTGGAAATGTGTAAAGATGCTAAAATGTTGTATTTGAAGTGAAATTCACAAGCATTATGGAGCAACATTGTCTGAGATCATTTAGGTGAAAACAGTCAAGGGATTCCAGCTGATAATGTGCGATGTCAGTGATAGGGTATTATATTTTGAGAAGAACTGAATCTCTGGAATACTTGTTGGCAGGGTCACTGAAGGGACAGCTCAGAGTGCACAAGCTGACATTCCTACTGTTTCGCTGGAATTATTGACCTGAGCATTTTCACTCACCCTTATGTAACAATCCATAATCACCATAATGAAATAGATTTCATGCAGTTGGTAATGAGCCAGTAAATTGTTTGCATTCAGCTGTTTTCACTCAATATTTTTTTCAAATGTCCTGATTGTGGGAATTGCTGAGTGTATGAACAATTTGCAGTTCACCCGCGTGCTCAGATGGTAAGGGCATCTTTCCGTGTGGAACTGAACCATGTTCTGTCCCCGGTGTGTGCCAACAAAGTGAGCAGAGAAAAGCTGCGATTACCTGCTGCGTCCATTGGTTGTGGAGGAAAAATCAGCGTAATTGCTACAGTGACTTCCAGAAAGTGCATGTGAATGTGTAAGTAATGTGAGATCAAGCTCAGTTGTGAAGTCTCCCAGTGTTTGAGCTCACATATGAAGAATGACTGAAGTAGCAAAGAGCAACTCAGCTACCAGAAAACAACATTTGCCCACGTGTCTGTACCTTTGGGAAGGAGTGGATGAAAATTGAAGGGCGTAAATGAAAGGATAGTGCAACAGAAACCTTGGGGTTGATTGAAGTTATCAGTTCATTATTCTTTCATTTGCGACTAAATTCTAAGGTAAGGTGCACGATAACTTTCAGTTAAGGCATGCCTCTTCATGCCTTGGCCCTCTTCCTAGTATTGAACGGCTTCTTATCCTGCATGACAAAGTGACGTGTCAAGAGGCAACAACTCCCTTAGTCTCATACGTGCTCATGCCACAGTCTGGTCACCCATTCTACTTGGATATCAATTGCCTTATCATACACAACTGTTCACATGGTCTGGCCTGCTTTGCAATATGGTACAGATGATGAGAACTTAATTCCCAGCCTTCCTCTCTCCCCACTTGCAAAGTCCCATTGCTGATAGCATCGCGACAGACCCTTTACATAACATAGATAACATAGAACATACAGTGCAGAAGGAGGCCATTTGGCCCATCAAGCCTGCACTGACCCACTTAAGCCCTCACTTTCACCTTATCCCCGTAACCCAATAACCCCTCCAAACCTTTTTCGGTCACTAAGGACAATTTATCATGGCCAATACACCTGCTCGTCTTTGGGCTGTGGGAGGAAACCAGAACACCGGAGGAAACCCACGCAGACACGGGGAGAATGTGCAGACTCCGCACAGACAGTGACCCAAGCTGGGAATCGAACCTGGGACCCCGGCGCTGTGAAGCCACAGTGCTAATCACTTGTGCTACCGGGCTGCCCATAAATTATAATGCCACATTGCCACTCATCCTGGCTGAGTCGTTCATCCTTTTGTGGCGTGGCACCCAAGTTAATGGCTGGACCCCATATCTGCCCATCTCCTCTGCAAGTGATGGAGTCCAAGATGACGTGTCACCTGTTCAAAAGGGGCAGCAATGGGGGCTATTTCATGAATGGGGCCGAAGGGGACGGAGGCGGAAAATAACATTTTAGATCGCCTGTAGGTGGAGGATCTGAAATCGAAGTCTGCACCAGTTTCCCCTGCCTGCAGAGATTGCAGAGATGGGCCTCTTATATCCTGCCCCAACCTGAAATTGAGTAATCTGGTGGTAGGGACAGAGATGTCTTGCCTGCCCCCACTGCATCATTCTACATGAAGCATTGCCCACTGCACAACCTTACGATTTGGATCGTAATTGCGTGAATTCCACTTTTGGGTCTATACACAGCTCGATGCAGCTGCAAAGGCAGCCATCGCTGTGGGGTCAATGTTAGGTCTGTTTCTCCTCTTTTGACTATCTAGAGTTTTGGACATGGTGTCCCCACCGTGGACACAGTCCATTTCCATTCTTCAGATGAAATGGGCGATCCTTCAGGTGAACTCTGCTTTTGTAATCTGAAATGTTGGATAATCCTGAGGAAAATACAAGATGGTGAATTAGATTAGGCTGGGGTGGACACTGCTGGTGTGTTCTTGCATGTGCTGGCGGCCTACCCCGACTATTCCCTCGACAGTGTCTCTGGAATTTGGGATGAATCCTCTGCAATTGGAAAAAAAGGGGGCAAGATCCCAACCTTAGTGTAGCTATAACCTTGCACGAACAGGATCTAATACTGAAACGCTTTATGATCCATGGCAGATTGAAGCTCAAATCCATCACAGTGGGTGCTGGTTTTAAACGGATGCAACATTACATTGATCAGTATCTGCCCATCTCCTCTGCAAGTGATGGGGTCCAAGAAGACGCTTCTCCCCCCACCAATCCCCCCAACCCATCGCCCTAACTATTATTTTGGATTTTGTTTCCGGGCCTGTCCTCTCAAATCCCGTATCAGACTCCCCGAACAGGCGCCGGAATGTGGCAACTAGGGGCTTTTCACAGTAACTTCATTTGAAGCCTACTTGTGACAATAAGCGATTTTCATTTCATTTCATTTCAAATAGACAAAAGCTTACAGATGATGATGGAACAGACTTGGCTCAATTCCTTTCCCTGTCTTCCATTACCTTTCTATACCTTTGTTGGTTTTGATTTTCATACTTTCCTTGCCTGAGCAAGGCATTTCCCTTTTAATATTTCAGGTTTTCAGGAGATGATGATTTTTGTCGCTGCCCTGCTGGTTGGAGAGTGATGATATCTCCACTGTTTATTTTCTTAAACAATTGTTTTTGAGGGGATTGGTGATTTTCTTTTAAACACAATATTGCATGGAATTTGCAGCACAGAAAATGGTCCAGTCGCTGTTTATGCTCTACAGGAGTTCCCTCACACCTACTTCACCCAACACTATCAGCATATCTTTCTATTCCTTTCTCGCATGTATAGATTATCATAGAATTTACAGTGCAGAAGGAGGCCATTCGGCCCATCAAGTCTGCACCCCCTCCTGGACAGAGCACCCTACCCAAGGGCAACACCTGCACCCTATCCCCATAACCCAGTAACCCCACCCAACACTAAGGGCAATTTTGGACACTACGGGCAATTTAGCACGGCCAATCCACCTAACCTGCACATCTTTGGACTGTCGGAGGAAACCGGAGCACCCGGAGGAAACCCACGCACACACGGGGAGGATGTGCAGACTCCGCACAGACAGTGACCCAAGCCAGAAACGAACCTGAGACCCTGGAGCTGTGAAGCAATTGTGCTAACCACCATGCTACCGTGCTGCCCCAATATTTGTTTATTGAGCTTCTCTTTAAATGTATCCATGCTTCTCGCCCTGACGACTCCACAGTGTAGCAAGTTTCACATTCTAGTCATTCGCTGGGTAAATAGGTTTCTCCTGAACCCATCATTGTATTTATTAATTACTCTTATCTGCAAGGTTCGCAGTTTTGGACCTAACCCAGATACGTCGAGATCTGTCATTTTTATGTGTGCCAGATAATCTGTAGATGTTAGAGGAACAAGCATTTGTCCCTCAGCTTTGTTCCGCAGTGACTTCTGCAAACACGGTTAGTCTGCTTTGTTTACATGTGGCAACCTTAATTGTACAAATTTAAATGACAAATGAGAGGTTATTTGGCCTGACAGGTTTCCAGCCTATCAATTATCAGCTGCCACGGCTGGGATAGCTGTGTAGTCTCATTAGAATGGACAGCACACCAATGAGATTCGTTAATTCGAATATCGTTAAGCCCGCTTGCCGGAGTTAGCGCCGGCTGACGCGTCATATGACGTCAGCCGCGCATGCGCGGATTGGAAGACTCCAACCCGCGCATGCGCGGATGACGTCATCGCGTATTTGCGCGAAACCCGCGCATGCGCGGGCCGGGTTGCCCCTCAGCCGCCCCGCGAATGGATACTGCGGGGCGGCGGAAGGAGAAAGAGTGCGCGGGCTTTGGGCCCGCTGCCCGCGATCGGTGCCCACCGATCGCGGGCCCATGGCACCCTTGGCACGGCCGTGGTACTGCCGTGCCAATCGGTGCCATGGTTATGAAAAGCGAGTTTGTGATGCCGTTTTTACGAACGGCCAGACCAGGTGTGTTTGCCGTTCGTAAAAACGGCGGAAAGGGCTGGGACTTCGGCCCATCGAACAGCTGTGAATCGCTGCCGGCCGTAAAAAAACGGCGGCAGCGATTCGGGTCGGGAGTTGGGCGGGGGGTGGGGGAGAATAGAGGGAGGGCCCTCCCACTATTCTCCGACCCGTCGTGGGAGTCGGAGAATTTCGCCCACCGACTATTGTTCATGATGAGCCATTGCCTTGCACGTCTCTGAAGATAGATGGTGCTACTCTCCTGGGTTGCACAGCAGCGGGCACAGTTGAAACCCCCCCCCCCCCCCACCCCGCCCCTCCCACCGGCCACACACACACACACACACTTCAGTGTGTTGACTCCTTATATTACGTCACAGGAGATGATCTGCGTCATGATAGTTCCAGTGTCCTCCAGACAGCTTCTCATTTCCCCATTTCATTTTTGGAAGAGCTGCTTGATGGTGGTATGTTAGAATTGACGCATGCTTCCAAACGGATAGCCATAAAATGTGCGCATGCCCACGAGATTATCTGAGTGGCCACACTTGGGCAAGGTACAAGAGGCCATGCAATTCATGCCCACACTCAATTTCATTTCGTCCCCACTCGGCATGTTCATTGTTTGTGAGCAGCTGAGCTTTGGGGTTGCTTACCGAGTATACGACCGACAAGGAACAATGCACCTAATGTCAGGAGAGGAGAAGTCGAGAGAAAATCAGCAAAAAAGGGGGGGAAAACAACCCTGACCATTTAGCCTATTACCCACTGGCATATTAACTCTCTTCAGCAACATTTTCAGAGCACTGTGTGGGTGAGTTAAATGATCAACAATGCTCCAAAATACTGGAAAGTATTCCAGGCATCATTTCACATGAGGTAGGGAGTCTTTCATTTCACTGGAGATTACACGCCGGGCTGGAGAACCGGCGGGCCGGACGCGAATTGCGTGGCGCCGCCCTGATGCCGGTCCACCGATTCTCCAAAGAGCGGAGAATTGGCGCCATTGGTGCTGGCTCGGTTGGCGCGGCGCTGGTTGGGGGCCGCTCTAGGTCCGACCCCGGGGGGCCTCCGCTATGGCCTGGCACGCGATCGGGGCCTACCAATCGGTGGGCCGGCCTCTTGGGTTGGGGGCGTTTTTGATCTGCATCGGCCCCTGTAGCCCTATGCCATGTTGCGCCGGGATTGGTTCGGAAAAGGAACCCAACGCGCATGCCCGCATTCGCGCCGGTCACAGCGCACATGCGCAGACCTGCGCCACCCATTTGACGCCGGCATCGGCAACTGGAATGCTGTGGGTCGCTCCAGTGCAATGCTGGCCTACTGAGGGACTTGGAATTGCTGCTCCTGAGGGCCTGCTGACGCCGTCGTGAAACGCGACGCCGTTTACGACGGCATCAATGCTTAGCCTCAGGATCAGAGAATCCCGCCCAAGAAATGAGGTTCCAGTTGTTTTGACCACAATGCTGAACAATTGCACCGAGGCCGTGAGGTCTGAAAGCAGCAGTAAATGACAATGCTCCTGCCTAAAATGATTTAAGAGGAACGTTTGCCCTTAACTTGTGGATTGAACTAAAATTGGGAGAAGTAGTTTCATGCTCTTCCTTTCAGGCAACCCCTCGGAGTCGAGGGTGACTCGCTTCCACACTAAAAATGAGTTCCCAGGTCACTGAGGTGTTCAATGAGCGATCGACGGTCTCTGTCACAAGTGGGGCAGGTGGTGGTTGGAAAATCAAGTGGGTGGGATGCTCGGTTTCCATGTGCTCCTTTTGTTGTCGATGCCCGGATTCAGCTTGCTCACGGCGATGAAACCCGAGATGTTCAACTCCTTCCGATATGCTTTTTCTCCACTTTGGGCTGTCTTTGGCCGGGGATTCCCAGGTGTTGTTGGAGATGCTGCACTATTTCAAGGAGGCTTTGCAGGTGTCTTTGAAGGTCTCCTCTGTGCACTAATGCTTACTTGCCCTGTCGAAGCTCTGAATAGAGCGCTTGTTTCCAGGGTCTCGTGTCAGGCTCGCAGATGATGTGGCCCATCCAGTGGAGGTGATCAACTGTAATCCATGTTTTTATTCAATCATGGATGAATCTATTCAGCCATTCAATCATGGCTGATATTTTTCTCATCCCCATTTTCCTGCTTTCTCCTCATTACCCCCGATCCCCTTATTAATCAAGAACCTATCTATCTCTGTCTTAAAGACACTCATTAATTTGGCCCCCACACCCTTCTGTGGCAAGGAGTTCCACAGATTCACCACCCTCTGGCTGAAGAAATTCCTCCTCATCTCTGTTTTGAAGGATCGTCCCATTAGTCTGAAATTGTGTCCTCTGGTTCTAGTTTTTCCGACAAGTGGACTCACGTCCACTCTCTCCTGACCACGCAGTATCCTGTAAGTTTCAATAATATCCACCTTCATCCTTCTAAATTCCAAAGAGTACAGACCCAGAGTCCTCAACCATTCCTCATACAACAAGCTCTTCATTCCAGTGATCATTCTTGTCAACCTCCTCTGGAACCTTTCCAAGGCCAGCACATCCTTCCTTAGATACAGAGCCCAAAACTGCTCACAATACTCCAAACGGGGTCTGACCAGTGCCTTATATAACCTCAGAGAAGTACATCCCTGGTCTTGTATTCTAGCCCTCTCTACATGAATGCTAACATTGCATTTGCCTTCCTAACTGCTGACTGAACCTACACATTAGCCTGAAGAGAATCTTGAACAAAGACTCCCAAGTCCCTTTATGCTTCTGATTTCCTAAGCATTTCCCCATTTAGAAAATAGTCAATGCCTCCATTCGTCCTTCCAAAGTGCATAACCTCACACTTTTCCACATTGTATTCCAACTGCCACTTCATTGCCCACTCTCCTAGCCGGCCCAAGTCCTGAAGCCCCCCTGCTTCATCAATACTACCTGTCCCTGTACATATCTTTGTATCATCTGCAAACCTAGCCAAAGTGCCTTCAGTTCCTTCTTCCAGGACATTAATATATGTTGTGAAACGTTGTGGCCCCAGCACAGATCCCTGAGTCACACCACTGGTCACCAGCTGCCATCCTGAAAAATACCCCTTTATCCCCACACTCTGTCTTCTGCCAGTCAGCCAATCCTTTATCCATGCCAGGATCTTACCCTAAACACCATGACTGAGACATCATTCTTGATACACTTCTCTCCTCACTGAATCCTCAGTCTTGATACACTTCTCTCCTCACTGAATCCTCATTCTTTACACACTGCTCTCCTCACTGAATCCTCACTCTTTACACACTGCTATCCTCACTGAATCCTCACTATTTACACACTGCTCTCCTCACTGAATCCTCACTATTTACACACTGCTCTCCTCACTGAAGCCTCACTATACACTGCTCTCCTCACTGAATCCTCACTCTTTATATACTGCTCTCCTCACTGAATCCTCACTCTTTATATACTGCTCTCCTCACTGAATCCTCACTCTTTATACACTGCTCTCCTCACTGAATCCTCACTCTTTATACACTGCTCTCCTCACTGAATCCTCACTCTTTACACACTGCTCTCCTCACTGAATCCTCACTCTTTATACACTGCTCTCCTCACTGAATCCTCACTCTTTATACACTGCTCTCCTCACTGAATCCTCACTCTTTATACACTGCTCTCCTCACTGAATCCTCACTCTTTATACACTGCTCTCCTCACTGAATCCTCACTCTTTATACACTGCTCTTGTGACTGAATCCACACTCTTTACACACTGCTATCCTCACTGAATCCTCACTCTTTACACACTGCTCTCCTCACTGAATCCTCACTCTTTACACACTTCTCTCCTCACTGAATCCTCACTCTTTATACACTGCTCTCCTCACTGAATCCTGATTCTTTATACACTGCTCTTGTGACTGAATCCACACTCTTTACACACTGCTCTCCTCACTGAATCCTCACTCTTTCTACACTGCTGTCCTCACTGAATTCTCACTCAATATACACTGCTGTCCTCACTGAATCCTCACTCATTATACACTGCTCTCCTCACTGAATCCTCACTCTTTACACACTGCTGTCCTCGCTGAATCCTCACTCATTATACACTGCTCTTGTGACTGAATCCACACTCTTCAGACACTGCTCTCCTCACTGAATCCTCACTCTTTATACACTGCTCGCGTGACTTAATCTACACTCTTCATACACTGCTCTCCTCACTCTTTATACACAGTTCTTGTGACTGAATCCACACTCTTTATACACTGCTCTCATTGCTGAAGTCTCTTTCTTGAGACACTGCTCTCTTCATTGAAGTCTCACTCTACAATTTCATTAACTGCACATCATAACTGTGACTGTCAGAATGGTCCAAAGGTATCAAAGCAGTTATCTCATATTCATTAAAAGGGAAGAGCTTGAGATTCATATTCGGTAGAATGTATTTTACTCTGTGACACTCAGTGACCAAGAAGCTCCCTGTCAGCAGCATTTATAACGAGTCACAGTGGAAACTGTCGCATTTATGGCCGCTGTGTTATTTAACGGTCACTGGACAGCTTCAGCAAATTGCATGCAGTATTGAGTCAATGAGCAAAAATGAGAAACAGAAGGTATTCTGTGTAATAACCTACTCTTGTCATTATTGCGAACAAAACCCAGGTGGCAAATGAGAATTGATCAGCAGACGTCTGCAGTGTGCTCCAGTTTGTGTGAGAATGAGGTGATGGTAACTTGATGAAAAGAAATGTGCTCGTCACACATGAGAAAGCAAGGGTGCTATAGACAGGTGTGAAATTGTCGACAAAGCTTCGCGCTAATTCTCTGCTGGCTCAAAGACAGGATTAAAAATCACGCCCTTGTATTCTTCGCAAAGATCCAGTTGTTCCCAAAGAAAACCACCTGCTCTTTTTTTGTGTTTTTGGCAGCCAATTTACTTTGCTTTAGTTTAAGGAATGATTAATTTAAGGAATGAGAGATGGTGGGAGGTCATCTGATTCACATCTTATTAGTTCTCCCCACTTGGTTGGAATTTAACCAAGTATACGCTGGCAATTACTTTAAGCATTAATTTGAATGTCTGCTTTGTAATAAGCTGCATGGTGAGATCTAGCCCCAAGGTCACAGATGGCTTTTCTGTTTGTTAATCCCACCATATCAAATGGATCAAAAGCATCGGGAGGGCAGGATGATACATTTTTATCACAGTGGTAGCTTTGCAAGACTGTGGGGAAATGTCCGGAACACTCTTGTAATAAGTACCATGTACGGTTCCAGCCTATTATTTGTATTTCTGCCATTCTGTGTGCAGTGACTTTGTTGTCAACAGTGTTTACGAATGTCCTTTCCCCCCCTTAGACCTGTTAAATGAATGTGATATGGGACTTCAAGCTGACTATACCTTAGTCATTCTATGGGGATGGCAGAAGAGGACTGGCTAGCTCATGGTATTGATGGATTTGAATGTATAATTGAATTGTATCACTTTTGAAGAAAAAGACCCAGTCAGCTCCATTACTTATGGGCACAGTAAGAAGTCTTACAACACCAGGTTAAAGTCCAACACGTTTGATTCAAACACGAGCTTTCGGAGCGCAGCTCCTTCCTCAGGTGAGAGATTCCACCACTCACCTGAGGAAGGAGCTGCGCTCTGAAAGCTCGTGTTTGAATCAAACGTGTTGGACTTTAACCTAGTGTTGTAAGACTTCTTACTGTGCTCACCCCAGTCCAACGCCGGCATCTCCACATCATTATTTATGGGATGCAGAATAGTCTCAGCAGCTGAGAAGTAAAGGAAAGGACAGCCAGCCAGTCTGTATTGTAGTAGCAATAGAACTTCAGATATTGTGGGTCCAGGATCCAACACCTGAGTCAGCCCAGGTTCTTTGGCTGCCTCACCCTGATCTGTTTTCCCTTTGATTCTTCTATTGACATTTCGGCAAAGGTGCTTGATCATTCAGGTGTGGCATTATTATAAAACCAATGCTTGACAACAGGGCACATGACAGATGCTTTCTTAACATGGTCTGGAAGCAGTGTGCGAGTGTAGAACAATGGGTGTTGTTGTCAACTGTGAAAATCTGGCCAAAGGGCGGCACGGTAGCACAAGTGGATAGCACTGTGGCTTCACAGCGCCAGGGTCCCAGGTTCGATTCCCCGCTGGGTCACTGTCTGTGCGGAGTCTGCACGTTCTCCCCGTGTCTGCATGGGTTTCCTCCGTGTGCTCCAGTTTCCTCCCACAGTCCAAAGACGTGCAGGTTAGGTGTATTGGCCATGATAAATTGCCCTTAGTGTCCAAAAAGGATAGGAGGGGTTATTGGTTATGGGGATAGGATGGAAGTGAGGGCTTAAGTTGGTCGGTGCAGACTCGATGGGCCGAATGGCCTCCTTCTGCATTGTATGTTCTACAACCATTCTCCAAACAAATTAAACCCCATCAATGAAAGCATCTTAGAGTTTGAAACCCACACTGGTAGTCAGGGCAGTCATGATATAGCCTTCTTGGCTCCATGAGCTCAGCCATTGACAAGCCACTGGTGCTGCTATGCACTCCATTGCAGGCTATTGTACAGCCACCTCTTCTTCATGATTCTGTAGATCTCTATGTGACACTCCTGCGTATCCTGCCCTTCAGTTATGTTCAAGTCAATCATATGGACAATGCTGCTCAAGCAGGGAATCTCTGTGAACAGGTCCTGTGAGATCTGAATTCCCAATACATGGCAGCAGGGCCACAAACATCCTCGGGCTTGTGCAGCCAACACTACTACCCAACCCTTACCCTTACACCGTGATTCTCTCTGCACCTCCTCTTCGAACTCTCACAAACTACATCCATCTGTCTGGAGTAATGTATAGTTGTGCTGGTGCTTGTAACACAGAATTTCCTGAATGCCTGTATTCTTTGCAGTCACTGGCTGAATCACTGAATTCTCCCATTTTGGCGAAGAACAGAGTGGGTTACTTCGTTCATTGAGACTGAATGCAGTAATATTAGTGGGCGGCACGGTAGCATTGTGGATAGCACAATTGCTTCACAGCTCCAGGGTCCCAAGTTCGATTCCTGGCTTGGGTCACTGCCTGTGCGGAGTCTGCACGTTCTCCCCGTGTGTGCGTGGGTTTCCTTCGGGTACTCCGGTTTCCTCCCACAGTCCAAAGATGTGCAGGTTAGGTGGATTGGCCATGATAAATTGCCCTTAGTGTCCAAAAAATTTCGCTTAGTGTTGGGTGGGATTACTGAGATATGGGGATAGGGTGGAGGTGTGGACCTTGGGTGGGGTGCTCTTTCCAAGAGCCGGTGCAGACTCAATGGGCCGAATGGCCTCCTTCTGCACTGTAAATTCTATATCGCCACTCCACCGTACTCCCTTGGATTTCTGTCCCAGTTGACTGTATGATTGCTATTTAGTAGGATACCTTGCAAAAAATTAACATTCTAATCCCAGCATCAGCTTGAGAACCTTCAGTTTCCCATCCCCACATCCTCTATGTTCTCCTGGCAATTATTTCCAAAGTAACTTCCCAGAATGCAATTAGCCATGATTCTACTGCCAATGTCTCCCATTCATGCCAGTGAATGACCATTTTGTTTTGTAAGTATAGCACTATAGATGCAGTGGATGTGCACAGGGCCTCACATATACTAAGGAACAGCGTTGCCTATTTGGTATTCTGGATGTTTTAAGTGGAATTGCACACAGCCTTCCAGGACCCTTGGATAATAACCTGCCATTGAACTTCAGAATGTTGTCCTCCCTATTGTTAACTCTTTATATGTTCAGGTAAGTCCATCATTCCTCATCTCCTGTTCACTGTTTCCTACCTTTACCGCATTTTTAAAATGGGGAACCAATTCAGAATGAGATGTTTTCTCGGGCTCACATTCTATCACGTCCATTTACCAGCGAAAGCAAGTTGTACATAATTTTGAAAGCCTACTTCAACCATCCTTTCGCATGTGCTCTCCAAAGTTGAGCTTGTGACTTAGTATTGACTAATTTTATCAATTGATCTCAGTCAGGAAGGGCTCAGTTCTTTGAGAGAGGTGCAGGTTTTCTGTCTCACAGATTATGTTCTAACAATCTTTCACTCCCTTAAACAAAGCCTGAGCACCTGTGGCGGAATTTTACAGGCCCTCGGGAGGGCTAGTAAGGAGAGGCTTAGCGTCTGTGGAGCGTACAGGCCACCCTCCAATAATATGCATTCCCATAATAGGGGTAACTACAGCTGCTGCCTGCCTGTCCCACCAAACACTTCCAGGACATATGCTGAAGGTCACTTTAACTCCCTTTGGCTGTGAGCAGCCTCTGGCTGCACAGCTGAAGGCTATTGCTTATAAGGAATTGGCATTGTTATGTGAGCACTTCAAAGCTGCAGGTTGTGTTTGCTGTTTGCTGTTGCTGGTGGCTGCAAATGTCTGGAATCTGCTATTGTTGTTTCCTTCCTTTTCTGTAGCCAGAAAGAAGAAGAACTTTTTTTAATGATACCTGGGTCCTGGAACGCCAGCTCAGGGGGGCGTTTGAAGCAAGAAGACACTGCGGGACCTGATGTGCGACATTGATCTGAATGGGCCATCTGATGACGCCGTTGAATAAATGCTTTCACAGATTGCTGATGCTTTTGTTGCTGGTGTGGTGATTGCTGCACGTAACTGGCACGTCACCGCGGGTTAAACACGCTGGAGGTCAATGATATTCAACGGCACCCTGAGTACCAGTGGAATATGTGGATGCCAGGATTTGATTCTGGTGAGATTGGGCCGTGTGGGAGGGCCTGCATAGCCGCGGCTCCTGGATGGAGAATGGCACTGATACGGGGAACATGTCACATATTGGCGGACAGATCAGGGGGATATGAGGTTCCCAGGGTGGAAGCCCGAACTGATTGTTGGTCTTTCTCCTCCAATTCGAAACATCAACCAAGATGGACGGTGTCATTGACCCTGCAGTGGCAGCCCTCGTGATGCTGGTGGCAACCCACCCATTGACCCCCTTCCTTCCCCCTGCCCGCATTCCCCCTCCCACACACGCATCCCTCTCCTACTTGATCACCCTATTCCACCCTTCCAGGGTCTGGGAAATATCACTCCAGGGTGACGGGCCTGTGTCAGCACCATCAGCGGGTCCATATACACGGCAGGAGAGTGATGATAACCTGCTGTGAAATAAGCTTTGGTGCTCCTCAGTTTATGCCACAGTCTGACTCCTGTCTTTCTTATGACAGTGCGCTCACACCCATCACCTGCACGGGATCTGCATAGGGGGCTCTTTCTGTTGGACCACTGTGCCCGGGGGGAGTGGAGGGCAGCTGGCAGTGGGGGTTCGTGCAGGCCCACTGTGAAGAATAACATGTATCAGGTGTAACACGTTTTAATAGTGAACATTCAAAATCTCCAATGTCCCTTGCTACAGATGGTGACCCCCCACCACCCCTAGTACCCCACAGTGCCCGCTCAGTGTTCCTCAGTTTTCTTCTTCCATTTTCTACCGCTGCGTCTAGTTGTATCCCCAGGATGCATATCAGAGGTGGGGGCAGCCTGCTGCTTACCATGCCCGATGGCCTTTGGTGCCCTTGGTGGGTGTCCTCAGGGTGGCCTGTGGGCGGAGGGCCCCAGCTGTCTTACCGGTGTCACTGGCATCGCCGTGCCACCCTCTTCTGCCCGCTGACCTGTTATGTGCCGGTGTCAGGAGGTGGGGGTTGGGGTGAGATGGAGACTGCCTTTGTCTCCCTGGTGGCAGGCATTGGGTTGGCCTCCAGCATTCCCTCCTCCTGGACTGCTCCCGGTAGGGCCCTGTGGGCTTCCATGGGAAGAAGGCAGCTGGAGTGCACACCAGTGGCCTCCGGGTCTTCCGATTCTGTCGGTCCTGATGCCTCTCTGTTGTCTGCACTCTGGTTGTGATGCCCTCAGTGATGTTCCTTACTGACTGGGCCACGCTCTGGAGTGCCCGGCAACATCTACCCACGTCTGGGCTTCGCTCTGGAGTGCCAGGCAACGTCTACCCACGTCTGGGCTACGCTCTGGAGTGCCTCGGCAACATCCACCTCTGTCTGGGCTATGCTCTGGAGTGCCTCGGCAAAGTCTACCCACGTCTGTGCCATGCTCTGGAGTGCCCGGCAATGCCTACCTGCGTCTGGGCCATGCTCTGGAGTGCCTCGGCAATGTCCACCTCTGTCTGGCCCACGCTCTGGAGTTCTCGGCAATGTCTACCTGCCTCTGGGCCACGCTCCGGAGTGCCTGGCAATGCCTACCTGCGTATGGGCCACGCTCTGGAGTGTCTCTGCAACTTCCATCTGCGTCTGGGCCACGCCCTGGAGTGTCCCGGCAACGTCCACCTGCGTCTGGGCCTCACACTGGAGTGTCCGGCAACGTCCACCTCTGTCTGGGCCACGCTCTGGAGTTCTCGGCAATGTCTACCTGTGTCTGGGCCACGCTCTGGAGTGTCTCTGCAACTTCCATCTGCGTCTGGGCCACGCCCTGGAGTGTCCCGGCAACGTCCACCTGCGTCTGGGCCTCACACTGGAGTGTCTCTGCAACTTCCATCTGCGTCTGGGCCACGCCCTGGAGTGTCCCGGCATCGTCCACCTGCGTCTGGGCCTCGCACTGGAGTGTCTCTGCAACTTCCATCTGCGTCTGGGCCACGCCCTGGAGTGTCTCTGCAACTTCCATCTGCGTCTGGGCCACGCTCTGGAGTGTCCGGCAACGTCCACCTGTGTCTGGGCTACGCTCTGGAGTGCCCCGGTAACGTCCATCTCTGTCTAAGCCATTCTCTGGAGTGCCCCGGTAACGTCCATCTCTGTCTAAGCCATTCTCTGGAGTGCCCCGGTAATGTCCATCTCTGTCTAAGCCATTCTCTGGAGTGCCCCGGTAATGTCCATCTCTGTCTAAGCCATTCTCTGGAGTGCCCTGGTAATGTCCAGCTGCGACTGGATACATCCCTCAGCGACTGGGACATGAAGTTGAAGCCGTCAGCCATGGGTGCACTGACTGAGCCAAGCCTTGGACACCACCACTCAAAACCCTGACCTTGTGTTGCAGGCTTTCAACTGCGTTTGCCACCGAGCAGTGTTGGCCTCAGTGCCAAGCATTGCCGGCAATATCTCCTACACCGTATCCCTTGGAACTCCTCCACTCGCCCGAGTGCCGCTGAATCCCCTCCTGAATGTCCCGGCTGTGCCCTAGGGTCTGCACCAGCTCTGGGATAACCTTCCCCAGAGGCTCGGCATCTGAATGGGACCAGCTGATCCCTGGGATCCAACAGACCTCCGACTGCTGACTCCCTTGGATGTTCCTACCTCAACCTGATGTGCATTAGCAACAGTGTAGTCACCAGATTGTGCCACCAAAGCCTGTCTACTTGTTTCTTCCATGAGGTGTGGTGGTGGAGGGTGGGGATGACAACTGTGATGTCTTGATAGTGGTCTGCTCAGAGCTCCCCTCTGAGGTGTTTTCTTGGGTGGCAGGGATGTGGGGGGAGGGCAATAACTCAGATGGCCCGACCCCATCAGGTGGAGATCCTGCGAGAGAATGGTCATGTGGTTAGTGAGAGGGAAGGATCATTCTTTCTGACATGAACAACTCACTTGAGGCAAGTCATCTGGGTGAAGGAGCAGTGGATCCTCACCTCTGTGGCGCAGGTCAACCTCGATTTCAGTGATCCCCCTTTCCTTGGCCAACCCTGCAATGACCAGCACCCATTCCTCATCAGGGATGAGGGCTCTGATGTTTGAAACCCTGCCATCTGTCTGGGCCCTTTCCCGTGTGTTATGGGCTAACCTCTCCTGCGGGGACAAAGAGGGGGCATTATGAGCCACACACTTGATGCATCAAGTGGCATTTGTGGGCAATGCTCTTGGGCACTGAGGGGTTGTGCTGGTAAATGCCAGGCTGTGCTGGGGCACAATGCGGTGATATGCTGTTGGCAGGGGGTGAAGGTGCGAATGGCCCCTTGTGAGATTTACTTGCCTCGTGAGATCCTGCCCACATTGGGTTAAATTTGCATATTAAAGTTTGCAGTTAGACACACTTGAATATGTACTCGCTGGTTCTGACCAGAGCCCGGGTTCGAATACCCAGCGAGGACCTGGTCAGCACTGGTCTCCATAAAATGGAGACTTGGCAGAACGGCACTTGGGGATGTCTCCCAGCTGATCCAAGTTCCCGGGTGGTTGGCCTATAGCCAGGGTGGCACCTGCCGATGGCCCCTGCGGTGCCACCTGGTACTTCCAGGGCGCCTAGGTGGCAGTGTCATGGTGGCATTTTGCCCATGCCAGGGAGATGGGGGTTGGTGCCCTGATTTTATGAGGTGGGGAGCGAGGGGCTCAAGGACCCCCCCCCCCCCCCCAAACAGGTAAGTTGGGGGATCCGAGGGTTATGTTGGAGGATCGAGCAGAGCGCCTTGTTGGAAATGAGACTGAGTGGACCCTCGGCGGGGCGTTCCTCACCGAGGCCCCGGAATCAAGCAGAGATCCATTTAACAGCAAGGTTGTCTCGGCACTGCAAGCACCAGGAAACACCCAGCGAAACGCGCTTAACACGGGAATCCTCCATTTCCGTTAAATCATGCCCCTAGACTGTATTCCGTGTTTGTTGGTGTTAACGCATTGATTTGGAACTGGTTAGCTGCTAAAGTGCAGATACAAATATGTTAGAGGTATGAATATGTTAGAGGTATGAATATGTTAGATGTTCACACATGACGTTTGACATCCAAATTATTTTCGACACATGGTGCACTGAGATGATAATTCAGTGTTTTGTGCTTGTTTTAATGAATTCAGAACATCTCATTTTGAAGCACTCAATTTAGAAATGAAAGTATACGTGCTTGTGGAGGGGAATGTGCTTTTTGCAATTTGTATTCCCCTCTCTGTGCCCTATCATAAGCAGAACCATCGGTACAGTAATTGGTGGCAGCTTTAGCTGAATTCACAGTATCAAAGGCAGGTCTCACTATTTGCCTTTTTAAAATACCTGGTAAGAAGGATGTTTTGCTGTATAAGCACACAATCTGGAAAACTGGCAAAAGCAAGTCAACAGCTTCAACAAAGTTGACCACTTACAAACAGCAGTATAGTAACATTGTTCTCATCCTTCTTCACCGTGATTTCATTTTGCATCCATCAAAAAAATGGATAGGAAATCATGGGCTGAAGATTCGCCAATAACAAGCTCCCACTGAGTGCCAGGAGCATGGTTGCGAAAATATAGCCTGTAGTTACACTTGGCTTTTCAAAACGTAAGGTGCAGCTTCATTCAATACTCCATCATTTCTACAGATTGTCGAAACAATCCCTCCTTGTTTGCAACGGAAGTGGAACGATCGTAGATATTTGGGAATGTGTTGGTAATCTTTGCTGTGAGATTTGGAAATTGTAAAAGTCACAATAACAATGGAGCATCGGGGAGGGCCTTCAGGTGACGCGCTGAGGCCGTCACAACGGCGTGCGGCACATGCCGCGATGATGCCATTTTGGAAGGGGTGGAGCATATGAAACCTGCGGCAAATAAGCGCCGTCCCCGATTTCGGCATCAAATGGAATTTTCTGCCCGATCGCTGAGAATCCCGCCCCAAATCATCAAACCTATCCTGAGAGGTTCCCCCCAACACCTTACAGTAGGGTTCTACCCATTAAAGCTGTTGTATCTGCTGGGATCTGAGAGCAGCACTGGGAGGCTGAGCCAAGCGTGTCTGTTAAGAGTCCCAGTAGGGAGCAGTGGTGAAGTTGGGTGAATCCGAGAGATGCCAATCTTGCCCTGAAAACGCAATTTGTTGATTTCCAGATATAATAAGGTCTCAGTACCCCAGAGGTATCCCGGAAGATGTGCTGGGTTCCCCTGAGAAACCCCCAACAAGGTCTGCATGGGAATTGCCAAGGAAGTTCCACTTCTGTTGAGCAATTATCCTGTGTCTAGAAACAACCAAAACTCTGATTTCAATTGAAGACTGTGGATGATTCCAACTCTCTTTGCCGAATAGTTACCCAGGAAATGTTTGAAGAATGAAAGCCAATTCTAACTCCTGGATAACAATTCTACCGACCCCCCACAGCCCCAACTGGACCATTCTTACTAAACCTCTGATCACCCGACTACCACCCTACCTCCTTGCTCCCCCACCTAACTATGACTATCCTCCACCCCCCAACCCACCCCCAACCACCCAACTCCACACTACTCCCTCAACCACTTGCTTTCTACCTACCTTCTTTTCCAGCTTTAAACACAGCCTTAATGAAATGTGTATCAGCCAACACAGAGCGCCTGAAAAATGCATGTGATGTGCTTGGTCCCTCTGGTAGATTGAATTGTTATATTCACTGGCCTAATCGAGACCAGAGTGCTGACTGAATAGTGCTGATGATTCACAGTTTGAAGAAACTCTTGCTCTACATTTTTCATGTCGACTCACAGTGCATTGTCTTAATAGTCAATAAATCTCTTTATTTTTACAACTTTATCCTGACAGAACAATGAGTCATCATTTTCCCCCAACCCTCCACAGAATAGTGTCTTAAGGCATCTGTTCAGCACATCAACAGTGTAGGAAGGAACAATGATCAAAGTTAGGGCCATGTGAACAATTATATTACCCCTGATTTCCCATCACTTTCAGCAACAAAAATGGCTTCCAGTCGTTCACTGAAAAAGGGGAGAAATCTGGGAATTAAGGGGAATCTTCAAATAAAAGTCAGCTCTTTCATTGACCGTTTTTCTTTCTGTGAACAATTGTTGTATGTACGCATGCACTTTTTTAGAATTAGAACAGTACAGCACAGAACAGGCCCTTCGACCCTCGATGTTGTGCCGAGCAATGATCACCCTACTCAAGCCCACGTATACCTATACCAGTAACCCAACAACCCCCCTCTTAACCTTACTTTTTAGGACACTATGGGCAATTTAGCATAGCCAATCCACCTAACCTGCACATCTTTGGACTGTGGGAGGAAACCGGAGCACCCGGAGGAAACCCACGCACACACGGGGAGGACGTGCAGACTCCGCACAGACAGTGACCCAGCCGGGAATCGAACCTGGGACCCTGGAGCTGTGAAGCATTATGCTAACCACCATGCTACCGTGCTGCCCTACTTTGAGTACACAAATATTAGTGCCTAATGAGCACATGGTATGATTGGGTAGAATTTTACACTTCTCTGGGTGTGTGTTGAGAGGTAGATATGGGACATAAAATATGGTGTCGTACCATCGGCGCTATTGCCAGTGCCTATCCACCTGCACTAAACCCCATAGTAATTTTATACTTGATGGGGGTGACATTGAGCAGCCCACTCAATGTGGGCCAATTGAGGCTCTTTTCACTCCTGCTGCAGGTTTGCCATTCCGATTATAGGCTGGAACCTAGCTTGAAGCCTGCTCGACCTTACTCCTCAGGTTATTGGCGGGAAAGGGGGGAGAGGGCGTCGCTTCTGACCCCTCCAATCTTTCTTTCCCTAAACATTGCCTTCAACCGCACCCTCCCTCCCTCCTCCATCCTGTGCACACCTCCCACATCCTCCCCCCCCCCCCCCCCCCACCACCACCACCCCCTCACCGGGGCTGCCAAACTGACTCCTACAAAAAATCCCCACCTGACCTACAACCCATCTGGTTCCAGCGCAGATCACCATTGGGGTTTGGATTCAGCCCCAACAGTGGTCACTACTTTCTATGGCGCTGCTGGGGTGGAGGTGCAAGTAACTAACAGCCCGCCGACCGTTAAATTGATGGAGGGTAACTTGCCGGAGAGGGGAAAAAAATCATCATTGATTTCTTCGCTGGGGTACGGTGGAAACCCAAATGCAACATAAAATGCTGTCCATGGTGATCTTCACTCAGAAGTGAGGATGTTGGATTATTTTCCCCCAATTCATGGCAGCACAACAGGATCACTGCTTTTCATTTCTTCATTGCATATGAGGTAGAGGTTTTGAGTTCTTACCAGCGGTGAGGTACCTCCCATTCTGTAAACACAGGCTGATGTGAACAGGTGGACAACCTGAAACATCCCTCCAGGATGTGAGGTATTTCACCCGAGCAAGGGCTTGGAAATTCTACTCTTGCACATCTGGGGGCAAAGGGAGATGGCATCTTATCCATTTGGATTGCACGTAGTTTTTCATAGAACAAGGTTCGCAATCCCCTTTTCAGTTGAATCAACCATCTTTGGAATACCCCGGAAAGGCAAAGACCAGTGCTTTTCCTCTTTCTTGTCAAACTTTAGCACATAATCTTTTCCACCTCTTGATCAATAGAAGTTCTAAGCTAAGTACAAATTGCTGTTGCAAATTAGTTAGAGACTTATCACAGACTGATTAGTGTCAAAGGAGAATATTTGGCTTATCCTGTCTGTGCCGGCTCTTTGCAAGAATAATGAACCTAGTCCCACTCCCACGTAGGCCAGTAAATCTTTTTATTTGTAGATAATTATGCAATTCCCCTTTGAAAGCCTCCACCACAGTCTCAAGGTGGTATATTCCAGATTCTAACCACTTGCCATGTAAAAGGTTTTTCCTCATGTCAACATTGTTTTTTTTTTGCTATTCACCGTAAACCTATGACGTTTGGTTTCCGACCCTATCTGCTCTGTCCAGACCTGTCCTTATTTTGAGTACCCCCCATCAAATCCTTTCTCAACCGTCTCTGTGGTGAACTGCCCCAGCTTCTCCAATCTATCCACATAACTGAAGTCCCTCATCCCTGTGTCATAGTCAATATTTTCCCCGCTTTTGGACTGTGATAGAAAGATTCAAACATGATTTGTTAGGTAAGCAAAACTAAGCTTTATTTACGGACTACAATTGCTAGCAGTATTGGCTGAGACTTGAAGTCGGAAGGCAGTCAAGTACAAACTGCTGGTTCCCTTCCAAGTCTGCGCTAGTACAGACAAATAGGACACTATTTATACATTATAGAATCAAGATAACGTGAATACAGCTTGGTCAGGAATTTGATCAAAAGTAAAACATAAGTAATAATCATTACAATGGCGTCACCTTGCTGACCTTTAGCGGACTCGGGGTCTCATATCATTATCTTGTCTTTTGGTCGCATGTTTAAGAAACGGAGCAGATTTGTTTAAGTATCGATAAGAACTATTTCTAGCTTATCTTGTGTATTTAGACTGCTCTGGGGTATGACGGCTGAGTTTTATCCGAGTTTAGAGTCAGCAAGTTTTCGGGTCAAGTTGACCTTGGCTGCTTGTATTTGTGCCTTAGGTTATGCGAAGTCAGTTTAAATTTCATTGTGCCAAGAAACTTGACTAGTTTTCCCATCATGCCATTATTTGCTTCGCACAATACCACACCTGGAAGCATTCTTGTAAATCTTTTCTATACCCTCTCTAATGCCCTCACTTCCTTCCGAGAGTATTGGACAAGCCAAAGCGGCTTTGATTCTTTTGTATCCCATTCCTCTGACAAACACTTTCGAGAAGAGGGGTCAGGGAGGAAAAATTAAAGACTAAGTTAGAGGATTTAGATAGGAGTTTTGAACTTTATGAATAAATGATTTGTTTCGTTCAGATAGATATACTTGCAATTTTTAGGGCAAGGAAACACAGGAGGTGGGACCCGGTGGGTGGTGACTGATGGTTAGCTGGGCATGAAGCTGGGAGCGGGACAGCTAGAGGCTCATTCTTGAACTGAAGCTCTTCAAGAAACTCATCTGAATGGAGTGTTCATAGGTGGTAATATATTTTAAACTGGACCAGTGTCATCTGTTGGCAAATATCGACAGAGCTCAAGAAAGTACACACTTTCCATTAGGTTCTGCCCACTCAACAAAAAAATACCTTGAACCTCAGTATTCAGGAAATAGGCTTCTGCTTTCTGGCAATGTTCATTCTCTCTCTCTTTTAAACGTAGATTGAATTTTTTTTTTACTTTAGATTACCACCATTCAAGCTTTCCTTTTAACTTGCAGTGCATGGCAACCTCCCTGAGTTTAACTTTACACCCTTTACCATATCAGTAAAAATGGCAGTCGGGGCAAATTTTCCTCAGTTACAGTATGATCACTTCTACCCTTACTCTGCCTTTCAGAAATTACCATTTAATGCAGCAAAATCCATTCAAGAGACAAAGATTCCTCAGCGACCGAGTCACAGTAGCACAGTACATAGATAGAACAGTACAGCACAGAACAGGCCCTTCGGCCCTCGATGTTGTGCCGAGCAATGATCACCCTACTCAAACCCACGTATCCACCCTATACCCGTAACCCAACAACCCCCCTCTTAACCTTACTTTTTAGGACACTATGGGCAATTTAGCATAGCCAATCCACCTAACCTGCACATCTTTGGACTGTGGGAGGAAACCGGAGCACCCGGAGGAAACCCACGCACACACGGGGAGGACGTGCAGACTCCGCACAGACAGTGACCCAGCCGGGAACCGAACCTGGGACCCTGGAGCTGTGAAGTATTTATGCTAACCACCATGTTACCGTGCTGCCTAAATAGTGGTTTGCACTGTTGCTTCACAGCGCCAGGTCCCGGGTTTGATTCCCGGCTTGGGTCACTGTCTGTGCGGAGTATGCATGTTCTCCCCGTGACTGCGTGGGTTTGCTCCGGATGTTCCGGTTTCCTCCCACATGTCCCGAAAGACCCTCCCAGGAAAGACGCGCTGGTAGGCGAATTGGACATTCTGAGTTCTCCCGCAGTGTACCCGAACAGGTGCCAGAGTGTGGCGACCAGAGGGTTTTTACAGTAACTTCATTGCACTGTTAATGTAAGCCTACTTGTGACACTAATGCAGATTCTTATTATTGCCAACCAGTACTTTAAAAAATAAATTGCACAAATTATTCCAGAGCCACTCAGCTTGTATTCTTCTCTAACAGCAGAATGCAGGAATTATTGATAACGGTGCGCCTTTCAACCCACCTACCATCAGCAAAGTTTGCAGGTTGATGAAGGCCTTGAGGCATCTTGGCAGTTCTGGAAGTTGCAGCCTTCATAAATCAGCAAGATTCGAATTGTTACGCTGAGTATTTTCGTCAGCACATAAACCCAGAGTGAAAATGAAAAAATGAAAATCGCTTATTGTCACAAGTAGGCTTCAAATGAAGTTACTGTGAAAAGCCCCTAGTCACCACATTCCAGCGCCTGTTCGGGAAGGCTGGTATGGGAATTGAACCATGCTGCTAGCTTGCCTTGGTCTGCTTTCAAAGCCAGCGATTTAGCCCTGTGCTAAACAGCCCCTGTGGAGGGATTGCTTGAGAGTGTCTGATTGCTCTGATAAAGTAGATCAAGAGAAAGGCCCTTGCTTGGTAGTTTTAAATTACTGATCCTATCTCATTGTGCTCTTCAGAGGGTGAAGTGCCTGTCTCTCAAGATTTTAGTCACAGTCACAAACCAGTGCGAATGATGTGTTTCGATTTTAATCAAATATTGCCGCATTGATCGAAAGTTGCATGACTTTGAACTCAAGTCGGCGTTATTTACGTTCACTTCCCTGCAGTTCATAATCAACCAACAAAAGTTTTAATTGAGTCCATTCTTGACATTGGAAAATTCTGTGACATTGTGAACGGGAGGCATAGCTCCGATTAGCCAATGCAAATTTATATATTCAGCCCAATTGGTCCATGTCAGTATTTATGCTTCACCTGACCCTGCTCCCACCCTACTTCACCCATTCTCACCAGCTATTCCTTTTCTCTTGTATACTCAGCGAGCTTACTCTTAAATCAGTCTATGCCAGTTGCCTCAACTAGTCCACATAGTAGCAAGTCCCACATTCTATATTCTAATTTCAGAAAGGCCCATAATGCACATCATTTTCCAAGTCTGATGATCTCTTCTGATTTTCTATTCTCACTTCTTCCTCCGTTTGTCGTACTTTAAATGAAATGAAAATCGCTTATTGTCACGAGTAGGCTTCAATGAAGTTACTGTGAAAAGCCCCTAGTCGCCACATTCCGGCGCCTATCCGGGGAGGCTGGTACGGGAATTGAACCGTGCTGCTGGCCTGCTTGGTCTGCTTTAAAAGCCTTGTGAGCTAAACCAGCCCCTGTAAAGCCACAACGCCTTACAGTGTGAAACTGTCCAATCAAGCTCCCTTTTCATCACAACACAATAATGATGCAAGTTCTTGATCTCTGCGCTGCTGCATGTCTAAAATTTGAAGAAACCTCTTCGGTACTTTGAGTAATAAATGCTGTCCACTGTCACCATTAAATTCCGACCGAATGGATTCACTTCCTGAACCATTTGGCTCAGCTAGCACTCTCCCTGCCTTCAAATACCTCTTAAAACCTACTTCTTAAATCAAATTATTAATTTCTCCCACCCTGCTCTCCTCGTTAAGAGACTTTGGGCATGATTAACGGAAACATTTCGAAGTGTAATTTTGGGCGCAATTGGCGGGGTTTTTCTCAATGGCCCCGTTGCCGAGGTCGGGGCCCGTATTTGGCAGTGCTTAGTGCGGGAAATGAGCTCCCACGAGCGTCTCACGATTACTGGCTGTCTCGCCGTCTGATTTGCCAGACTTCTGCCTCAGGGCCTTGCAGCTAACAAGGGGGAGCTGCTTTTAAAACGTTCCCTCACCACTCACCCCCAGTCAACACACAAGCATGGCCGCGAGCAGACCTGTTTCTCACCGGATGCTGACCTGGGTAGGATTCTTGATGCTGTGAATGAGAGACGGGGCATCCTGTTCCTCTGGGAGGGTCAGAGGGCCAGCAGCAGGACCACCAATACTGCCTGGGAGGCAGTGGCAATGGCTGTCAGTGCGGGCACCATGACCAGGAGGACTGGTGTCCAATGCTAGAAGAAGACCAATGACCTCCACCGAGCTGCACGGGTAAGTAACCACCTCTCACTTGACATTAGTTCCAGTGTGCTAGCACAGTAGTCAGCACTGTCGCTTCACAGCTCCAGGGTCCTAGTTCCATTTCCGGCTTGGGCCACTGTCTGTGAGGAGTCTGCACGTTCTCCCTGTATCTGCGTGGGTTTCCTCCGGGTGCTCTGGTTTCCTCCCTCAGTCCAAAGATATGCATGTTAGATGGATTGGCCATGCTAAATTGCCCTTGTGGCCTTGTTACTGGGTTGTGGGGATAGGGTGGAGGTGTGGGCTTTGGTGGGGTGCTCTTTCCAAGAGCTGGTGCAGACTTGATAGGCCAAATGGCCTCCTTCTGTACTGTAATTTCTTTATGGAAAATCTAAACTCTACCTGCCACCCCTCAAATACCCAATTCCTCTCCCCTCCTCACAAATCGCTGGCTGACACCTCACACCCTCTCCCCATTCTATCTTCATGCTTGCTCCTCAGCACCCACTGGCACCAACCAGCACAATCCCTTCATGTCCAGTTACGATGCCCACACATGCAACCTGCTATAAACCCCCAATGATCCATCAAAACCTCCATGCCAGCTGGCAATGCTCTCTCTTTGCCCCCGCAGGAGAATGATAGCCCACGATAAATGTAAAAGGGGCAACGCCGGGACGGGATACCTGAGATCCATGTCCTCACCCACCATCAGGAATAGACCCTGGAAATTACGGGGCTCTCCGAGGAGAGCGCTGTCACTGACCAAGAGGTTGGCCTGCGCCACAGAGGTGAGGATCCACGGCCATGAGATTCAGGAGGGGATGTCAGGGACATTCCAGTGAGTGCATAGCCTATTGGTGGAGCCCCAAAGGCAATGGGTGCAGGAGATATTGTCGGCAATGCATGGCACCGAGGCCAACACTCCTTGGGTGGTGACCACAGTGGAAAGCCTGGAGCACGAGGTCAGTGTCTTGAGTGGTGGTATCCAAGGCATAGCTCAGTCTGTGACAACCTTGGCTGAGAGCCTCGACGTCATGTCCAATTAGCTGAGGGACATGTCTCATACGCAGCTGGACATTGCCGAGGCACTCCAGAGCGTGTCCCAGTCACTGAGAACCATCGCTGAGGGCATTGGCACCATAGTGCAGACAACAGTGAGGCACCAGGACTGGCTGAGCCAGATGACACAGAGGACTCACTCTAGTTGCACCTCTGTGAATGGAGTCCCGAGGACCCTACAGACAGCATGAGGGAGGAGGAAGCACTGGAGGCCAACTGGGGCCTGCCACCAAGGAGACAATGATGGTCTCCAGTTGTTTGAAAGCCCCCCCCCCCCCCCCCCCCCCCCCCCAGCCAGAATAAGGTGGCACGGCAAAGCCAGTGACACCGGTAAGTCAGTCGGGGCCCCCGAATTTAGGCCCTCCAGAGGACGTCCACCGGGGGGCATCAAAGGCTACAGGGCACGAAAAGCAGCAGGTTGTCTCCATCACTGATGTGCATCCTGGGGGCACACCTAGAGGTAGCAGTATAATACGCAAGATCAAGAAGAGAGAGGATCACTGAGTGGGCACTGGGGCTGGGAAGGGGGGTTGGGAGGGGGAACTATCTGTTGCTAGGGGGAGTGGAAATGTCAAATGTTCACAATTAAAGAATGTTACACCTGATACATGTGAAGTCTCTGTTACGTTAATGGCCTGCCTGCACCCCCTCCCCATATTGACCTCCGATGCCTCCCACCCCCCCGCACAATGGTCCAAGATCAAACGCCCCTGATGCAGACTTCCTTTAGAGAATGTGTGAGAGTGGCTGTCAGCAAAGAAACAGGAGTCAGACTTTGGCATAAACTGAGGAGCACCATAGTTTACCTCACAGCGGGTTATTATCACTCTCGTGCCTTGTACATTGACCCGCTTACAATGCTGACACAGGCCCATCACCCTGTGGTGATGACCCGGGAGGGTGGACCTGGATAGTCGGGGCAGGTGGGGAGGAAGGAGAGGAATGGAGGGAGAAAGAGGGAAGTGGATGGGGAAGGAGGGGAATGGAGGGGGAAGGAGGGGAATGGAGGGGAAGGAGGGGAATGGAGGGGGAAGGAGGGGAATGGGGATGGAAGGGATGAGCTGAAGGAGAAAGCTTCGACCTATGAAAATCTGGTGAGGATGAGGGTCTCCCTGGTCCTCTGGGCATGTCGGACCCTTGCTGCTGCCTGTCCTCCACCCTCCGGCTCCTCTGCGGCTCCTTCAAAGGCTCATGCACCATCCCTTCCTGGTCCGGATCTTCCTCTTCCTCAGACGAGGCCACATGCCCCTCCTCCTCCTCCAACATGTCGACCCGCCAGGTTGTGGAGGACACAGCAGACCACCATAAAGTGTGCCAGTGCACCATCAGAGAGGTGCAGGCATCGGAACTGAATTTTCAGCAGTCTGATGCACTGCTCAATGACAACATGATGGCTACATGGGTCTTGTTATATCGAGTCCCCGCCTCAGTCCCGCACTCCGCACTCGAGACTTTACCCAAGACCTCTGCAGGTACCCCTTGTTCTTCAAGAGCCAACCCGTCATCCTGGGATGGACAGTGAAGATGCCGGGGATCTCCGAGTGTCCCAGGATGTAGCTGTCATGCACGGTATCTGGATAGCATGCACACATGTGCATGATATGGAGATGTTGGTCGCATGCAATCTGAACATTCAGGGCGTGGAACCCCTTCCTGCTAATGAAAGGCACTCTCTGATACCCGGTGCACGCAAACCAACATGCGTTTCATCAATTACCCTCTTGATCTGTCACATTCCGGCAATGCCAGAGAATCCTGCAGCCCGAGCACCTTGGTAGGCTTGGTCCAGCTCACATTTGGCATAGCCATCTGCCCGATCATACAGGTCGTCCGTGACCTCACGGATATACTTGTGTGCAGTAGCTTGTGAAATGTCGTACATGCCCCCACTCGAGCCCTGGAATGAAGTAGTGGCATGGAGATTCAGGGCTTATGGTAACATTCACGGCCACCTGGAGCGTGTTTCTTCCTCCTCCAATTCCGCGAGGATGTGGCAAAGGTGCCGCACTGTCTCTTTGTTGAGACAGAGTCTCCTGTGGCATATGCTGTCCGTTATCTCCTCGAAAGACCAACATTGCCTATATACCTTGGGCGTCCCTGGGTTCCTCCTCAGTCTGATGGGAGTCCGGGTCTTCAGAGTGGGGCAGCACGGTAGCATGGTGGTTAGCATAAATGCTTCACAGCTCCAGGGTCCCAGGCTCGGTTCCCGGCTGGGTCACTGTCTGTGCGGAGTCTGCACATCCTCCCCGTGTGTGCGTGGGTTTCCTCCGGGTGCTCCGGTTTCCTCCCACAGTCCAAAGATGTGCGGGTTAGGTGGATTGGCCATGCTAAATTGCCCGTAGTGTTCTTAAAAGTAAGGTTAAGGGGGGTGTTGTTGGGTTATGGGTATAGGGTGGATACGTGGGTTTGAGTAGGGTGATCATTGTTCGGCACAACATCAAGGGCCGAAGGGCCTGTTCTGTGCTGTACTGTTCTATGTTCTATGTTCTAGTGTGAGGCGGCCCCCTGCACACTCATCCCGGCCACACTGGGTGCCCCCAGCCCCTGCCGGGAACATTAGTGTGATCGTGCTCAGGTACCGACCCCTGATCTCATACACTCAACATTTGGTCACGTGGATATCCCCAGTGCTGATGTCCAGCTCTGGAGTGTTTGATTGTTGGCTGCTGCCTTTATGTTGCTGACGTATCGAGAAGTCAGGCAAAGGGTTCGGGCATCCAAGTTTGATCGAAATGCAGTGCAATGATCAACACCTGAGACATGTCAGGTGTACCCACGAGAATCCACTTGAGATTAATTTTTCAGCACAGTGTACATTTATACTTGGGGCTGGTGTAACACAGCCTTTATCCCCTCTGACATGGCGTGTTCACCGGGCAGCAGAAAGCACATGCCGGATTGGACCTCCCGGGAGCTAATGGCGCTGCGCTTGTTGTAATGGGTCTGGTGGGAAGCCTCACCCGCAATGCACTCAAAGCTGTCGTTGAAGGGCAGCAAGGTAGCGCAGCGGTTAGCATTGCTGCCTCACGGCACCGAGGCCCCAGGTTCGATCCTGGCTCTGGGTCACTGTCTGTGTGGAGTTTGCATATTCTCCCCGTGTTCGCGTGGGTTTCACCCCACAGCCCAAAGATGTGCAGGCTAGGTGGATTGGCCACGCTAAATTGACCATTCACTGGAAAAAATGAATTGGGTACTCTAAATTCTTTTTAAAAAGCTGTTGTTGATGAACAAGTTCATGATGCTCTTGGTCATGGAGGAGATGCTGTTGTCTAGGTAACCTGCTTCATCACTTTGTAGAAATAGATTGAGTAACTCTCCTTCCTGGATCTTCTTGCTGCTCTTGACTGGTGCACTTGAGAATATTTTGTTTATTAAACGGTCAACAGTAACAAAGATTTAAAAATCAACTACGTAACATTCCACATATCACACAGACCATTGAACAACAAGGAAATGTCGCCGTTCCATATTGGTACCAGTACAAATCTATATCAGCTCATTTTCACAAAAAAACAAACACATCGCATCACCTCTCGCAGGTTCCTCACCAGAAACTGAGGATAAGCCTGAGAATGTGTTCTCATGTCCAGAACCTTGACATAGAAATGATCTGTCCATCAATATGTGACTTGATCCACATATCAGTGCCATACTCCATCCAGGAGCCGTCGCTGTTTAGGCCCTCCCAATCTCACCAGAACCTGGCATCCACATATTAAACTGGTACTCAGGGTGTGGTTGAATATCATTGACCTCCAGCATGTTTAACCCGCGGTAACGTGCCAGTTACATGCAGCAATCACCACTCCAGTAACCAAAGCATCAGCAATCTGCAAAAGTATTTCTTCAATGGCGTTATCAGGTGGCCCATTCGGATCAATGTCGCGCACCAGGTCTCGCAGCGTCTTCTTGCTTCAAACCGGATTGCCTTCTCGACTCATAAGTCCCCATGACCTGGTGTTCCAGGAGCCTAAAGAAAATTATCCTTTTTTCCCGCTACAGAAAAGGAAACAGCAACAGCAGTCTCCAGGCATTTGCAGCCACCAGCGAGAGCAAGCAACAAACACAACGTGCAGCTTTGAAGTGCTCACATAACTAACAATATCAATTCCTTATAAGCAATAGCCTTCAGTTGTGCAGCCAGAGGGAGTTAAAGTGACCTTCAGCATGGAACCACAAACAGGGCTCTGCCCTGGAAGTGTCTGGTAGGACAGACAGGCAGTAGCTGGAGTTGCCCCTTTTATGGGTGTCCTCAATACTTAAAGATGGCTTCAAGGTCACACAGATCTTTCTAAAAAAAGGGTACTCAACGACGCCCGCATGATTTCTCACTGGCGAGTTGGTCAATTCCCGGAGGCCGTTACATTCGACTTCAATCTCACTAATGAAATAGAAATTAATGCAAATTGGGGTTAATGATATGCTCACCATATTTGGGTGAGATCCGGAACTCGCCATCGGGAGTGGGCTGGTTAAATGGTCAACTGATTCACGATTCTCGACTTTGGCATTTCACGCTCTTTAACCGGCGCACCCAGATCCGCTTTGAGCAAAACGCAGTGGTTAAATGGCGCCACTTATTTAAACGAGGAGTGCTTTGTAAATGTAAGTTGAAACACAGAGAAATAAGAATGACCCAGCAAAACTGAATCCCTGACTCTAAGAACTATTTGTGCTTAATGGCATGCGCCTATCAATTCCTCCACCTTAATTGGAACAAGTTCCCATTGCTGAAAGTGGAACCAGCAATTTAAAAACGCTGAACATTTTGCAGGTTCGGAATAGGTTTTCGCTTGATCAGGTATGTTCGCAGGTGACCAAGGAATACTCCACGATAATCTATAGTATATCATTGATGACAGCATAAAAATGACCCAGAGATTTATTTAATACCCAGGTTTATCCAGAAATATCAATCTCAATTAACCTCATATACGAATCAGGGTATAGATCTGGGTTGCTCCCATCCATGCCTCCATACCAGTCCGCACCAGCCATGCATTTTGGCCTGAAGAAAATGTAATCCCTTTCATCAGCACAACCAATGAAATGTAGTGACTGTTGTAATGTTGAAAAATGATCAGTCAAATTGACCATAGCAGAGTTCCAATAAAATGAATTGACAGTTAATCTGTTTTTGATGTGAGTTAAGGGATAAATGTTGATTAAGAGACAGTGAAAAATTCCCCTGCTCACCTCACGCCACCTCTCTTGACTCCTTCACTGTTGTTAAATTATCAAATTGCTTATCTATCATCCAGGACTGGACGAGCAGAAAATTCCTCCAGTTAAATATTGGGAGGCTGAAGCCATTGTTTCCGTATTAAGCCCGGTTGACTAAATACTGCATCCATCCGTCTCCCTGCAGCAGTCTGAGATTAAGCCAGTACTTTTCAACCTGGGCATCACATTCGACCCCATGATGAGCTTCCAACCTCATACCATCATGCTATCACTATACAACATAGAACATACAGTGCAGAAGGAGGCTATTCGGCCCATTGAGTCTGCACCAACCCAGTTAAGCCCTCACCTCCACCCTATCCCTCTAACCCAATAACCCTTCCTAACCTTTTTGGACACTCAGGGCAATTTAGCATTGCCAATCCACCGAGCCTGCACGTCTTTGGACTGTGGGATGAAACCGGAGCACTCGGAGGAAACCCACGCAGACACGGGGAGAACGTGCAGACTCCGCACAGACACTGACCCAGCAAGGAATTGAACCTGGGACCCTGGCACTGTGAAACCACAGTGATAACCATTACGCCACCGTGCTGCCCACTATGACTCTCATTTCCACCTTCATTCATGGTCCGCCATCGCCCCTGTTTAGCTCATCTATTGCTCATTCATTCTTTCGTTTCTTCTGGACTCATCTATTCCAACACACTCCTGACTAGCCTCTAACATTCTACCCTACTTAAACTTGAAGTCACCCAAAACATTGCTAACCATGTCTTAATTCACAGCGGTTCATGTAATGTCCTGATTCTAAACTTTTCCTAGTTTTAATTTTCTTCCATGAACTCACCAAACTTTAAGTTTTAGAAATCATGCTCTGTCTTTCAGGCCCACCTTCAAACCCATTTGCTTTGACCAAGGTTTTGGAGGTACTGGGTGCGATATATAGGTGTGACAATGAGAAAAGCTGCCTGCATTATTTGCTGCAGGTCCTGTAGTGGGTCTTGATCTCACAACTCTGGTGAGATTGCTTCCACTCAGCCGAACTGGCACTTGCATGTTCATAATTGTGTTCGACTTCCTTTCCTCATCCAGTGTAGCAGAAGGGAAGCCTCCACACCTGCTCGCTAAATCCCTGATTTTTCAGCTACTGAGGGCGGCACAGTAGCACAGTGGCTAGCACGGTTGCTTCACAGCTCCAGGGTCCCAGGTTCGCTTCCCGGCTTGGGTCACTGTCTGCGAGGTGTCTGTACGTTTGCCGTGTGTCTGAGTGGGTTTCCTCCGGGTGCTCCGGTTTTCTCCCATAGAGCAGGGCAGGGTTAGGTGGATTGGCCACGCTAAATTGCCCCTTGGTGTCTAAAAAAGGTACAGTGGGGATTCCGGGCTGCGGGGATAATGTGGAGGTGTGGGCTTAAGCAGGGTCCTCCTTACAGGGGTTGTTGCAGAATCGATGGGCCAAATGGCCTCCTTCTGCAAATCAGTGAATTCTATGATTCTATGATGCTGTGAATCAGATTTTCTGAAAACAGACAACTGAATACATAAACTATTAATAGTTCTTTATCCTTTTTTTTTGAAAAGCCATTTTCAGGTATTTTAAATCGGATCGCCACATTTTTTCAATGATTAGATTCTGATCCCCAACCTGTTGGCAACTAACCCAGACTTGCTATTGCAAAATAGAAAAGAGTCCAAGGGCGCGATTCTCCGGCTGCATTGCACCCAGCGGAAATCCTGCTATGTCGGGAGAATTCTGGGAGCGGTCTGAAATGGGATTTGCGTCAGCCGTTAAACAGTTTTCAATGCTTCCGGCCTGCTCCAGCTAATGTGATCAGGATCGCATCCAGAAAGAACGTGATCGGAGCTCATTTGCATTGATTTTAATTTCATTAATGAGATTAAAGTTGATCGCAGTGGCCTCCAGGTATACTCCCCCACCCTCCAGCAGGTTCTCACTCAGCCACACGTCCCTCGAGGTGCCCAAAAGTGGGGAGAAGGCACGGTGCGGGGGAACAAGCAGATGGGCATCCTTCTCCACTCATCCAGTGAGCACAAAGGCAATGCCAGCACTGGCCAGGTGCCATGGCAAGGGGGGGGGGGGGGGGGGGGGGGTGGAGGTAATGCAAGGGAGCTGGGGGTTTGAGCTGGTCTGGAGGGGGCCACGTTGGATCTTTGGATTGCTTTGGATCTGTGAAGCCTTTAAACTTGCTTTCTTTCATACTTAACATCACAAAACCGGACAAAATGCAGCTGCAGCCTCTCTGTCCTAATATCCTCTTACAGGACAGAGCCATTCTGCAAAATGTTTCTTGGAGAAGCATTTTACTCCCTTTGAAGTTTCAATGGGCTCTGTGGTTTCACTGTTGTAGTGTCCCTGTTTTTATCCCTTGTACATGCTTGTTTATATTCCATTTCACACCCCATTGCCTTTTACAAGTCTCTTGAATAACAGATGAAAGGATGGTTAGTATTGTTTGTTTCTAGGGCACTTCATGATCCATTAATTCTGAAGTGCTTCATCTATTGAGCAGGTGCTTTGGCTGACTGAATTCTTTCATGGAGGGTTTAGCACAGAACATAGAACATTACAGCGCAGTTGTTCAAGTCTGAAGTGCTCCAAAGTACGAGCAGGTGCTCTGACTGACTACATTTATTTAATTGAAGGTTTTTCCCAACATATTATGCCAGAACAGCATGCCTGTACTGAAGGTAGTTTTCCACCATAGAAGCAGTTGGCATAACTCACAAATTAAAGTCCAAGAATTCCTCAATGAGGAACTTCTCACATCCACTGTTGCATTCTCTGGATAGATATCATGACCATGACAAAGAGGGGGGGGGGGAGGGGGGGGAGCGCTCGGTGGCCTTTGCATCCCCTGGTTGTTCAGGGACATGGCTGGGCAATGCCGTTGCTAAGGCCGTGATGCTGTGCTTCACGGGGCGCCGCTGCTAGCCCCGCCCGGGGGGGAGAATCGGGTCCCGGGAGGGGGCGCGGAGGCTGCTGTGAAACACGGCCAGTTTCACGCCAGCCTTTACGACTCTCCGCATTTGCGGAGAATCGCGCCCACTGACAGTGCCAACCTGGCAGTGCCAGAGTGCCAGAGGAAGTGCCAGGTTGGCACTGTCAAGAGGTGGCGCCTGAAGGCGGCTGAGTCTTTGGCGAGCCCATAGCACAGAGTCACTCACTTATGGGGGTCAAGGGGAACTGATACTGGTGCAGATAGGGGGAGGGTCAGGTCACCCTGATGCCTGCTTGGTGTGGAGAAGGGGAAGCCCGAACACCTAGTGGTGGGCGGGAGGTTGCCCTCCGTAGTCAAGGGTTGGGGGTTTCCCCTTGGCTGCGGGGAATAGGGGGGGCATCACAATATCTGTGTTGGGGAGGGGGATGGAGGGGAACCTGTCCCCTATCACTGAGGAGCTAGACTTGCCGACATCTTTAGGTCCTGCACACCTCATTTACGGTGCAAATTACCTAACCTCCAGAAAGAAGTCTAAGTGTGAGTGGCTTGTGAGCTGGATCACGCTGATCCACCTGATTAGGTGTCATATCGTGTTTCCACCAGAGACCCGCATAGAAATATTTTGGGGGAATAGCGCCCTAAATATCCATTCACACAATTAGGAAAGTGCACCCCAAATGTGTTTGAACTGCACACATATGTTACAGTTCATGGGTGAAATTGTCGGAGAATCGCCTGGGGCCGCCGAAAATCCAGTCCCCGCCATGGCAGAGATTCTCCACCACCCAGGAAGTGGCGGTGCGGGAATCTCGCCACTCTGATCGGCGAGGCCCCTGCGGTGATTCTCCGGCCCGGATGGGCCGAAGTCCCGCCGCTGTGAGGCCTCTCCCGCCGCCGAGGTTTGAACCACCTTTGGTGGCGGCGGGATCGGAGGGGCGAGCGGGCCCCGGGGTCCTGGGGGGGCGCGTGGGGCGATCGGACCCCGGGGGGGTGCCCCCACGGTGGCCTGGCCCGCGATCGGGGCCCCCCGCTCAGACTCTGGGCCAGTGCCCTGGGTGCACTCTTTCTCCCTCCGCGACAGCCACGGCCTCCGCCATGGCGGAAGCAGAAGAGAAACCCACATCGCGCATGCACCTACCGGCGAAAGCCTTTCGGCCAGCCCCACTGCCGGGGGCGCCGGTTTTTTGCGCCAGTCTTCTGGTGCCAACCGCTCCGGCGTGGGGCTAGCCCCCAAAGGTGGGGAGAATTCCCCACCTTTGGGGAGGCCTGACCCCGGAGTGGTTGGCGCCACTCCCCTATGCCGGGACCCCCCATCACGCCGGGTAGGAGAGAATCCCGCCCCAGATTCAGATTCAGGGTGCAGAGGAGATTCACTCGGTTGATTCCAGAGTTGAGAGGATTGGTGGCTTATGAGGAGAAACTGAGTTGACTACACTCATTGGAATTTAGAAGGGGGAGTGGGATCTGATAGAAACATTAAAAATTATGAAAGGAATAGATAAGATCGCAGCGAGATTGTTTCCACTGTCGGGCGAAACTAGAACTAGGGGGCATAGCCTCAAAATATGGGGGAGCAGATTTAGGACTGAGTTGAGAAGCAACTTCTTCACCCAAAGCGTTGTGAATCTGTGGAAATCCTTGCCCAGTGAAGCAATTGAGGTTACCTTGTTAAATGTTTTTAAAGCAAAGATAGATTTTTGAACAGTGAAGGAATTAAGGTGAGCGGGTGGGTAAGTGGAGCTGAGTGCACAAAAAGATCAGCCATGATCAAATTGAATGGCAGAGCAGGCTCGAGGGGCCAGATGGCCTACTCCTGCTCCTCATTCTTATGTTCTTATGTAGATTTCTGGTAAAATCCATTGGCATAATCACAAACCTTAAACTTCCGTGCAAAAACATAATAGAATGTAATTCCTTCATTTGTCTGGTTTCCTATTAGAAGAGTTTCCTGGATATGTTTATGAGTGATGCAATTTTATTAATCCAGCTGGAAAAGGGCTTCCAGCAAAAATCTGCATTTTAATAAGGGAGCCCAGTCTGTCATCTGCTAACAATGTGATTTCAAATTGCTGAAAATAACTTTAAATAAGCTAGACTGAGTAGTTTTGCTGTACAGAAGGCAGGCTGTTAAGTATTTTGTGATGTGAAAAGGAAGGTTAAAATGTCTCTATTAGTGCCTGTGAGAACATCTTGTGACACAATAGGTTTCAGCCCTGCCTCTGACCCAGAAGCTCTGGATTAAAGCCCCATTTCATGACTTGATGAAAAAGGAATGTGCGTTTCTAATGGGGGTCAAACAGATCGAACATCACTCTGCAAATCCTTCCAGGATACACCAATGGCACGCAGTAAGAGTGAGAGAGGTTCCTGGTCTGCCATGTGATTGATATAAGAGAAATTGGAGCCTCTGTCATCACTGTCCATCGTTCCATGTTGCAATATGCATGTAAAAGTGTATGTTGCCCCAGCATCCGGTCTCCTTGCGGGGGTGGGGGAGAGGGACGGAGCGGTTGGCTTTGTTGGTTGGACGGCCGGCCTGTAGAGGAGCGACAGTCCATGATTCGATCCATGTTCAGGTTGAAATGGTTTCAGGACCTGTTTCCTTGCGCTATACATCGTAGACATTGTGGTGCTGTCTGTCAGACCTGCTTTTTGCAGAGGACTCAAGATTAAGACGAAAAGACTAGTGCCTGTGCGCGTGGAAATTGAAAGCAAATTGAAAAGCCTTCTGGCTGGATGCAGTTATAATTGGCAGAACCCTGACCCCCATACATGGAAGTGCTTAATGTTCAGTCAAGCAAACAAAAGAGTTTCACTCCCCAGTGAATGCCTGTCTTGTGTGGAACTCTGGTCCTGCATCTGTGTGAACTCGATGAAATGTGGTGTGCTCTGTGCGGTCAGTCTGCGGAGAGGGCCTGATTTGGATGGAGGGAACCTTAAATAACTTGAAAGATCACTGAAAACACAAAAGTACGTGTGGATTTCAGAGCATAACTCACTTGGGTTTAAACTTCCCTGATCTTTAACATTGATTTGGTCAATTTTGTCCTCATTGCATTTGAGAATGCTGGCATGAATGAGCAGAGTGTTGGCTTCACACTGAGTGAAAAATAACGGCACAAAGCTGAAATAAGATGGAACATACTGTATTTCGTCTTTAGATGCAGGAGTCCTCCAAGCTTCAGAAGTTTCATGAACAGCATTATTGAAGGATGGCTTCATAAAGTCTTGGCTGAACGAGCAGGCAAGAGTCCAGGATGAATGTTTGGCTCTAACTATATCCCGCCGATGGGAATTTAATTTCTTGCTGATATATTGTGTAATAAAGGGCTCGCAGCCGCATTTATTGTCAAATAGCCAAGGTCAGTTTTGTCAGCTGAGATCCTGGGGGTCAGCTGTCGAACCCCTGTGCATTTGGAATTGTTCCAAGAGCAAATTATTGGAGGCTTCACAAAATTGTTAATTACTTGGAATTAAATGGGCAATGGTTCAGTGATCATTCTTTTACCTCTATGATGTGGGCCCAGGGAGGTTAGAATTCATCTTAGATTGATGGGATAAACATGTTCCCTCCTTTGCTATGTCAAACCAAATTGAGTCATCGCAGAGCCCCTTGGATCTCCAGCATACGCCCATTGGCCAACGCTGATTTGGGTTTGGCACGAAGCCAGAAATCTTACACAAGGGAGCCAGTAAGAGTGGTACTGCAAGAAATGGAGCAATTCACATGGATGCAGGAATTGGGTTAGGCCACAAGGTAGGTGTAAAGGTTACTCTGCACCTAACAATACCACACTTGAGAATAGTGGTCCCGCTTTGGCACAATTAGGAAATAGCTTTTAAAATGTGCTTTCAATTGCATTGGTCATATTCGGTTTCAGGTTTCTTCTATAATTAGTTTGTTCAATCACAAACACAACATCCTTGATGAACCTGCACAATTGGGCAGGGTAAATAGAATGTATTTTTTTCATAATTACTAAGTACTTTTGATGTAAACAACAGACACAGTTTTGATTGTACAGCTTCTTTAGTAAGGACGTCCAGTATTGGCTTGCACAAACCTGTTTCTTCGTAAATTGAATATTATTGACTTGAACAAACTTTTGTAACATGTCGACTGCCACCTTCTCGCAAGAGCCTTCCTGACCCAACGCAATAGGACCACAAGACAGAGGAGCAAAAGCAAGCCATTGAACCTGCCCCGCAATTCAATGAGATCATGGACGGGATTCAGTGACCCCGTTACGCCCGGCGGGGACCCGGGCACAATGGGTGAATTGCGCGCAAGCCCTGCCCGGCGCGATCTGGATCTCGCCCTTGCTGGGAGAAGTCCAAATCTGCATATTTAAATGAATTGAACGGCTCATTTGAATGCCGGGATGCCGGATTCACCCGACGCCCGGGACTCACCGTCTGTGCCTGAGAGCCACAAGCGTGGACCAGTCGTAACGGCACCTGGGAGGTCTCCCAGGGTAGTGGAGATCCCCGCGTGGTCAGGGACAGGGCAAGGTGGCACCCTGGCACTCTCCCTGCCACCCAGGTTCCTTGACGCTGTCAGCTTGACACCCTGGTAGGTACCGCCGTGGCATTGCCGTAACACATATCTCCATAACGCACGATTCCGCTACTGATTAGTAATTTGTCCATCTCAGTCTTGAACATACTGGATGACTCAGGCTCAACAATTCTCTGCGATAAAGAATTCCACAGATTCATTCCCTTCTGAGAGAAGAAAACCCTCCTCAACTTTGTCTTTATTGGGTGACCACTTACACTGAGGTTACGCCTCTGGTCCTTGAGTCTCCCACAAAGGGAAACAACCTCTCAGCACCTATCCTGTCAAATCCCCTAAGGATCCTATATGTCTCAATAAGGCAGCCTCTCATTCTTTGAAACTCAAATCAGGCCCAACTTACTTAACTGTCCTCATAAAAAATACTCCCTCCACACCCAGGACCAGCCTAGTGAACATTCTCTGGACTGCCTCCAATGCCAGTATATCTTTCCTTAGATAACTGGGCCAAAAGTAGTGCCCTGTGTAGTTTCCTCAAAACGTCCTTATTTTTCATAGAATCATAGAATGTACAGTGCCGAAGGAGGCCATTCAGCCCATCGAGTCTGCACCAGCACTTGGAAAGAGCACCCTACTTAAGCCCAGGCCTTCACCCTATCCCCGTAACCCCACCTAATCTTTTTGGGCACTAAGGGAAATTTAGCATGGCCACCCCACCTAACCTGCACATCTTTGGACTGTGGGAGGAAGCCGGATCACCCGGAGGAAACCCACGCAGACACAGGGAAAACGTGCAGACTCCGCACAGACAGTAATCCAAGCCGGGAATCGAACCTGGGACCCTGGCGCTGTGAAGCAACAGTGCTACCTACTGTGCTACCTACTGCCCATACTCGATTTCCTTTGAAATAAAGACCAACATTCCTTTTGCCTTCCCTGTTACCTGCTGAACTTGCATGCTAGCTGTTTGTGATTTGTGCGTGAGGACCCCCATATCCTCCTGTGCTGCAGCTTTCTGCAGTCTTTCTCCCGTTAGATAATAGTCAGATCAATGTGGGGTCTTATAACTTCGACCAGTTTTGTGGGCTGATCCTGATCCTGATGAATTAAAGCTTGATTCAGCGTAAAATTTTGCAGAAAACATCCGCACGTGGTTTTCAGTGCAACTCACTTCCGGTTCAAAATTCCCCAATCGTTTGCTCTGATTTATCAATCCTGCAAGGACTGCGCTGATATTGGTGGGGGAATCCCAAATGGTAGTGCCCGCCGTTAATACGGCCAGACAAAAAGTGTTTAATTCCACCATGTGCCCGTCACCTGTGAAACGTGCTTTTGAAGCAAGAGAAGAGGGGAGGAAACTGGAGGCAAGTAAATAAATGAAATGCAGCCTAAATGTATCAGTGGTGTTGCACACAGTTTCAGTGAGAAGGATTAGTGCCATACCATACTGGAACCAATTCCACTGAGCTGTGGCCTGCAGTTTTGTAGGAGCACAACCTCCAGCGACTATGGTAATTTGAAGTTTTTTTGCTTTGTTTCACCTGGAATTGCTACCTCAGTAGATGTACATCAGGAATGTTTCACACTTCTTATATGTAACAACATTTTTGGATCCCGCCACCAAAAGTAATTGTAATTTCTGATTTTGCTTGAGTTTCAATTTGCCTGTATAATTGCCTTTGGTGTGAAATTATTCTTCATTGTGCAATATTCTGCTTTTTAATAAAAAGAAATCGTGTGCAAATAATTGATTTTTCAGTGGTTGGCGTTATTCATTGAATATCTCTCAACAGCAGAATCTCCAGCTCTTCTTTCGTGCTTTATTTTGATTTTTTTTGGAGCCATTGTTTCTTGATACATTGTCACTTCTTTCTTGGTTAAGGAAAGCACACAGGGGTGCGTGGGTGTTGCCGGAGCTCTGACATGTGAGGTCGCTCGGTGGGTGGAAGCCGGTTCAGTCGCCTGCACTTTTCAGTTTCCTCAACAAGGCAGTGCTAATTGGAGAGTGTGACCGCACCACGTGGGAGAGGAGAACAGTGGCCAGGGATTTACACCTCTCAGCATCAGCAGGCCATTCTGTCAGCAGCACCAAGCCCAAGAGGACTTGAAAACGCGATTTTGTTTTTCACAGCGCGAAACGCCCTTTTTTATTGTTGATGACTGCAGGTCCAGAGGACAGAGGGATCGTCATATGACTGAAAATAGGCTTATGTGCCAGGGGGTAGATTTTTCTGCCCCCATTATTCGCTAGGTTTTCAGGCGGGGAAGGACCTGTGACAGGGTACCATGTTGCCCTGATATTGGGAGACAGTTTTGGAATTTTCTGTGAAAGGACATTAGATTTACATACTTTAGTGTGGACTGGAGGTTTCAAAAGAGAGCTCAGTGATGGGAATACATCGTCCAACTCATCTTAATCTTTGCAATGCTGGCTGCACCATTTTTGTAAAGGGGGGAGTGTCAGTCCAAGAGTGTTTAACATCTAAGTGTTACTTCTGCCAGCAGCGATTGATTTTGTAAAACGTTTTCTTTTAAGTTCCTCAGAAAAATATCAGCCATGGGGATTGGTGGCTACAATGCAACATAGTAATTCCACCATCACATCCCAACCCATCCCCCAAACTAAAACACTACCAGAAGCAAGTGAGCTAAAATTAGGCTAGGAAACCATGGAAGAATGATACATGAGCCTGAATCTGTTTGGAGAAATGTCGTTGTGCAATGTTGCAAGTTATACACTGTGGCTTGCCATATAGCCATCTGACCTCTGAGACATCTGTTGTTTCATCTTGTGTTCAGGGTCTGGATGGGGTTTACCACCCTAGGTGCAAAGGATGGATGTAGCCAAGTGAAGTTGGATGGAAGCAGCCACTTTCTCACTACATTCTGAATGCCACTTGGGCAGTACAGATGGGTACACATGCTGTTTGGCATTTCTACTGCTCCGGGAGAGTACCAACACCGACAACATGAAATAGTTAATCATCTTCCAGGAGTGGAAGTGATCATGGATGATCTGTGAGTCTATGGATGTGGAGATATGATGGAATAAGTCATCGCAGACCATGGTCAGAACCTAGTGAGACTGCTAGACAGAGCTTGCCAGATGACCCTGAGGCTGAAAAAGAAAAGGCTTAACCATGTACTGACATGATGTGGAGAAGCCGGCGTTGGACTGGGGTGGGCACAGTAAAAAGTCTGACAACACCAGGTTAAAGTCCAACAGGTTTATTTGGAATCACTAGCTTTCGGAGCATAGCTCCTTCATCAGGTGAGTCCTGATGTACTGACAGCAAAAAGAGTTTGCCCTGATCCCTATGAGGTTATTGCTGTAGCAGAGATTCGGTAATCAACAGATGTGAAGGCGCTTCAATGATTTGTAGGATTCGTGAACCAACTCGCCAAGTTCTTGTCCAATTTGTCATTGGGGTGTGAACCTCCACACATATTCACTGTGAAGGATGTTCGGTGGTATTAGGGCACAGAACAAGAGCAGCTTTCACTTGCATCAAACAACTAGTGATGACAAAGCCAGTGCTGAGGTACTATGATGCCTACGACCAAGTATCCCTGCAGTGTGATGCCAGTGAGACTGGATTTGGAGCATCTCCCATTCAGCAAGTTGCATTTTGATCCAGAGTGTGACACAAACTGAATGGCACTACACACAGGTCGAGAAAGACTGCCTGGATATTGTTATTTCTTGAGAGCATTTTCAGCAGTACCTGTTTGGGAGAGAGAAAGTGAGGGGAGAATCTGACCTCAAGTCACTTCAGCACATTGCAGCAGACCTCCAGCATCTGACGGTGAGGGGCAGCATGAGCAGGGGAAATTAGCCCCTGGAGAGCCCTCCCTGCAGGAAGCGTTGTCTTGACAAGCTTTAGAGTTGGAGCTAGACGCCATGACGCATGGGAGAAACAGTTGTGTGTTGGGAGCTAAGGCCACGAGGAGAGTAGTTTGAAGCCCCTATGGATTGCCAGAGCCAGGAAGGGGAATAGAAAACCTAGTTCGACTGACTGGCAGCACCCCTGTGTCTGAAAAGCCTGATTGTGCAAGAGAGAGAGCAGGCTTACAGTCAAGAGCTGGAGCAGCTGTACAAGTCTGGTGAGTTTACTGCGTTGAGGCTCCAAAAAGGACAGAGACCTGGAGCATTGGCTGTGGATATTCTCTGTTATTAGTTTGTTTCTTGAAGTTACAATTTCCCGTGAGAGCTTATACAATTTTGATGCCAGTGGAATAAAGGAACCTTGGGCGGGATTCTCCAGGCCGGCAGCCGCATTTTCCTCGGCGTGCGCTCTCGCTGGGAGTGGGGTTCTCCGTTCCCGTTACCTGCCAATCGGATTTCCCATTGTGGCCACCCGATGCCCCTGGGAAACCTGCGGGAGTGAGTGCATTACCGGCACGACGGAGAATCCCGCCAGTGGAAAATCCAGCCCCTTATTTTTCTAAAACTTTTGTGCAGTCCATGTGCTTGAATCCCACATTACATCTTGTAATGTGGTGCCAGAAGTGGGATTCCGCAGTACACACATCGAATTATGGGGGGTGAAATGGGAATGTTCCTGGCCGAGATGGAACAGACAGTGACCCAGGGTCCCAGGTTCGATTCCGGCTTGGGTCACTGTCTGTGTGGAGTCTGCACGTCCTCCCCGTGTGTGCGTGGGTTTCCTCCGGGTGCTCCGGTTTCCTCCCACAGTCCAAAGATGTGCGGGTTAGGTGGATTGGCCATGCTAAATTGCCCGTAGTGTAAGGTTAATGGGGGGATTGTTGGGTTACGGGTATAGGGTGGATACGTGGGTTTGAGTAGGGTGATCATTGCTCGGCACAACATCGAGGGCCGAAGGGCCTGTTCTGTGCTGTACTGTTCTATGTTCTATGAACTGGCCCTGTTAGCGAGGGAGAATGAACTAGCTGCAGCCCCAGCAGAGACTCAGGTTTCACAGGGGAAGCTGAGAGTCAAAGTATTGACCAGAAAGTGGCCCCAGTGTGGTCTTGTTTAACGTAGCAGGGGAAAGGTGAAATATCCCGTTATGGATATTCTGCCTGTCGATAGGGAGCAAGCTGAACCGATTTGGGAGAAGACTGGAGACTTCCAATGAACTGGTGGCTGAGGAGTGAATTCATGGCACCCGGGGGCCTCAATGATATGGAGCAGGGAGCATTCACCGTGGAACATCTTTGCGGGAAAGTTCACTGAGAAATATTGGGGAGAGATGCAGACGTTCAAAGAAATTTGCAGCTTACCTTTGAGATCCTGGTTTGGGCTTTTGGGGACAGCATTAGCTTACTCCAGCTGCAACAGAGGATCATCAAATAATCGAGTAGATCCAGCATAGCCATGTACTCGGTGTTCTTGGAGTGGAGAAACACATCTTCTGAAGGCACAGAAAGTAAACCAGCCCAGCAACTAATGTCACATCTCACGCAAATTGCTCTTCCAATTGCAAAAAAACTACTGAGGCCTGAAGTGGCAACAGAAGTGAGTGACAAAATCGGTCCACTTGATAACTTGGGACCAGTGTAGAGAAGTTATCATCCCGATTTTACGCAGTGTAAGTGAACAACCAGATACGTCAAACGCAGACAGATACATGCTCCTGGTGAACTGCTCGTACAGAGCACACAGTCAATGAGACAGAGTTGATTTTGCCAAATGAACAAGGAATTAAACATTCATTAGTCCCAGAGGTCAGCTGCAAAAAGCTTGGGGAGCAATGTTGGAACAAAGAACCGTCCAACTAATTAATGTGTGGGAGGGAATGCAAGGCTGGAGGTGGTCATAGAGGTAGTGTGAAGCCATGGATGGATTTGAACCTGAGGATGAGAATTTTAAATTCAATATATTAATTTGCAAAGAGCCACTGTGGTTTAGTGAGAACAGCGGTGATAGATAAGCAGGATTTAGTGTGGGGCTGACGAGGTATGAATTTATTTTATTTTTGAAGGCTAAAAAGCCCAGGCTGAGCAGGAAAGAAACGAATGATACCATGGATCTCTGTTCCTGTGGATTTCAAACCCACTACTGCCAGTCATGACATGTTCCTGTATGAGTTACAGATAAATATCAGGAAAGGATTGACAGTTGGAGGTCTCTATTTTCTTGAAAAAGAAGGCTCCGGGTGAGCTGACAAAGTTCTTCAAAATTGTGAAAGGTGTGATTACAGAGAGAATGTTTCTTCTTGTCAGCCATCCCTGGCTGACTCAGGAAGTTAAGGACAGCATTATGATAAGGATATGATAAAATAAGTTGCAATAAAATAGTTTGAGGATTGGAAGTGTTTCAGAAACAACCAAAGCACGGCCAAGAATTCGACAGGGGAAATATAGAATATGAGAGTAAACTAGCCAAAATATAAAACAGGTTTTATGAGTATATAAAAAGGAAGAGAGTAATTAGAAGAAGTCAACATGCTTATACTAAAGGCAAACTTTGTTTGACAAATGTATTCCAGTTGTCTAAGGAATGAACTATTAGGGTAGATAGAGGGGAACTAGTAGATGTAGCATACCTGGATTTCCAAAAGGTATTCAATAAAATGCCACACAAAAGGTTAATAGGCAAACTAAGGGCTCATCGAGTTTGGGGTAATGTATTCGAATGGATAGATCAATAGTTAATGAATGGGTGTAAACCGGGCTTTTTCAAGTGTCAGGCAGTGTTGAGTGGAGTGCCACAAGGATCCGTGCTGGGGCCTCAGCTATTTACAATCTGTATTATTGACTTAGATAAAGAATCAGAGAGTAATGTATCTAACTTTCCTAATATTAATCTTGGTAAAAAGGTAAGCTGTGAGGAGGACACAGAGAGGCTGCAAAGAGGTATATGCAGGTTAGGTGAGTGGGCAACAAGATGGCAGATGGGCTATAATATAGGGCTGTGTGAAGTTATTCTCTTTGGTCATAACAATCAATAAAAGCAGAATATTTTTAATAAGGTGTCAATGTTGATGTTCAAAGAGACTTGACTGTGCTTGTGCAAGGAACACAGGAAGTCAGCATACTGATGCAAGAAGCAATTGGGAAGGCAAATGGCATGTTGGCTGGGGTACAAGAATAAAGAAACCTTACTGCAGTTGTGCATGGTTTTGGTGAGACCACATCCAGGGTACTGTGCAGTTTTTGTGCACGTTTAAGAAAGGATACATTGGATTGGAAGCGGTACAGTGGAGGTTCACCAAGTTACCCCTGGGATGAGGGCTTGTCCTATGATGTCAGGCTATGTTAATTGGGCCTATATTCTCCGGAGTTTGGAAGAATAAGAAGTGATCTCACTTAAACCTACAAAATTCTAAAAGGGGCCTGATAGGGTGGACACTGAGATTGGTCAGGGAATCTAAAACGCTGGGGGCCACAATCTCATAATGAGGGACCAATAATTTAGGACTGAGATGCGGAGAAATTGCTTCACTCAAAGGGTTGTGGATCTTTGGAATTCTCTACCCCAGAGGGTTGTGAATACTTGATCTTTGAATGCCTATATGGTCGGCATAGACAGATATTTGTCTCTCAGCGAGTTAAGTGAGCAGGTAGGTAAATGGAGCTGAATGGATCAGCCTTGATTGTATTGTGTGGTGGAGCAGGCTCGATGGACTGTGTGGTCCACTCCTGCTCCTATTTTCTATGTCCTTATAGAAAGGGATAACTAGGGGTCATCAATATAACATAATCGCCAGGAAATCCAATAGGGAATTCAGAAGAAAGTTCTTTTGGTAGAGTGTTGTAAGGATGTGGAACTCACTACCACAGAAAGTGGTTGAAATTAATCGTATAAATGCATTTAAGGGGAAGCTAGGCAAATCCTTGAGGGAGGAGGGTATAAAGGATTCAGATGATAAATTTAAATGAGGAAGGATGGAGGGAGGTGGAGCATAAGCACTGGCGTGGCCTGTTTATGTGCTGTATACCCTGTATAATCTGGCCAGGACCATTTCCATGGCTCCCTGCCATAACCTACGGCTCCTGCTCCAATTTCCACCAGCCTGAGTCAACATCATTCCTGCTAGCTTTGGGCAGGGATACTTGTTCAGCACTTTATTTCAGTGGACCCCACACTGAACTCTCTGTGGCTCCTTGCCAGGTGGACATATTCAAACCTGGGGCTTAAATTGCCACCAAAGCAGATGCAATGTGTGCTCTCGCTAGTCTGGCAGCTGTGTTATCTGAGTATTTACAGCAAACTTTTTCCAGCAATTTTGAGCCTGCCGACAAATCCTCTGAAAGGTTGGCAATGTTACTTTAATTCCGAAGACGTGTGCTGATAATTGAAATGCACTTAAGCAGGTTATAGCCACCACTATTAAAATGAATCCTAAACCAAATACCCTATTTAAAAAAAAACAACTTCCTGGATGATTAATAGAAAATAGATACATTCTGAATGCACTCATTCTCGACGTTGAGGATGAGATTAACAAAAGCCATGAAAGAAAGGGATTTAAATTGGTTTTTAAGATGCACTCAGTGAAAGCAATCTGGAACACCCTGCACTAGAAGTTCATGTTTAATGCGTATGGCACTCATTTGAATTGGTTTACAATGATATTGTCAGCTCAGTGGCTCAGAGCCACGAGGAGTGACGCAACTGAACAAATGTTGCGGTTTGCTTCTTAATTTCAAGAGGGAGAATTTTAAAGGAACTTCTTTATTACTTTATTATATCTTTCGTTCTTCAAATAAAAATCAATATTCATGAATGATTTCAAGTATGAAAGAAATAATTTCAAAGTAATACTTCTCCCCACTTACAATTCAGGATCGATATTCAATCAACATTGATCTCGCTTCGTCTTAATTACTAATGTGACTAAAATCTTTAAAAACCTATTATGCCCTAAAAAAACCCCTCACCTTTGCTGCCAAAATTGGGTTGAATTCAGTAGCGGTGTTCTAAGGTAAAGAATTGGGCATCAAGCAAAAGCCTTTCTCATAAGGGCATCTTCATTTTCTGACAATCTCCCATCCATTATATTAAATGCATCTGTACAGATTGATAATGAATGAGCTCTGATATTGGATAGTGTCATGTTCCAGCATATTATGAACTTCCAGACAATGCTTTAACATTTATTGAACACGGGGGCGGGATTCTGTAATCCTGAAGCTAAGTGTTGATGCCGTCGGAAACGCCATCGCATTTCCCGATGGTGCCAACACGGCCTCATGATCAGCAATTCTGGCCCCTACAGGGGGCCAGCACGGCACTGGAGCGATCCATCCTGCTCTAGCTGCTGATTGTGGCGTGAACTGGGCGCCACGGGGTCCACACATGCGCAGTGGCACCGGTGCCAACGTGCACATGCGCAGTGGTATCGCCGTCTACACGTGCATACGCAGTGGCTCCGTTCTCCATGCCAGCCCCGACGCAACATGGCGCAGGGCTACAGGGGTCGGCGCGGAAGAAAGGAGGCCCTCAGCCAGAGAGGGCGGCCCGCCGATCGGTTGGGCCTGATCGCGGGCCAGGCCACATCGGAGGACTCCCCTAGGGTCGGACCCCCCTCCCCTCCAACAGGCTGTCACTGGACCCTTCCACGCCGAGGTCCCACCAGCTGAGAGCAGGTGTGAACGGCGCCGGCGGGACTCGGGTTTTTTACGACGGCAGCTCGGCCCATCCCGGGCCAAGAATTGGCGGGGGGGGGGGGGCTGACCAACGGCGCGCCAACCATGCCGGTGCCAATGAGCGCCAATTTTCCGCTCTGCAGAGAATCAGGTCCCGGCGTCGAGGCGGCCTGGCGCGATTCGCGTCGGTCGTGGGGACTCTCCGGCCTGGCCCCGGGCTGAGAGAATCCCGCCCAGACTATTTGGATGTTCTCTGTTCCTCATTTTGCATTGGCATTTTGAGCTTCAGACAGTCCTGAGTCTCAGGCAAATACCTAATTAAATATGCACATTCACAGCCGTTCAGGGCGACATGGTAACACAGTGGGTAGCACTGTTACTTCAAAGTTCCAGGGCCCCAGGTTCGATTCCTGACTTGGGCCACTGTCTGTGCGGAGTCTGCACATTCTTCCTGTGTCTGTGTGGGTTTCCTCCGGGTGCTCCGGTTTCCTCCCACAAGTCCCGAAAGACGTGCTGTTAGGTGAATTGGACATTCTAAATTCTCCCTCTGTGTACCCGAACAGGCACCGGAGTGTGGCGACTAGGGGATTTTCACAGTAACTTCACTGCAGTGTTAATGTAAGCCCACTTGTGACACTAATAAAGATTATTGTTATTATAACACATCTCTTTGTTTAAGGATGAATCATCAACAAGCGAACTAGAACATTCCAGCCAACCCAATGTTCTGTTTCAACATGGGCGCAAGAAACATCAAAACTCAATGTGTATTCGATGAATGTGAGCGGATCCCATTGATATTCTCTTGTATTATGATTGTCCTGCATCAAAACTAGGCTGGGTGAATTTCAAGGAGTTGAGCGACAATGCAGAATTTGCAATCAACACCACGTCCCCTTTTTGGAAAAAGTACTTCGAATTTGTATAAGTCTTTTGTTGAGGAAGCCATTTTGTTGTCCACTTGTAAGGTTGAGCAAGAAACAGCATAAGGACAAAGTTCCACTGAAAGCCATCAAAACCACTGCAAGTCATTCATGCAGCCAAGTTTTTGGACAGCAATGCCTTGAAAGTGGGAGAAGGATTCTCCCCAACCTGTTCCAACTTCAAGTTTATATGAGAACCAATCTTCTGGAAATTCAACTACCCGAAGCTTCATAGCTTACTGCAAATCCTGTACATTACCAGACCTTCAGTTCACGATGGCACAGTGGTTAGCACTGCTGCATCACAGCGCCAGGGACCTGGGTTAAACTCCGGCTTTGGGTCACTGTCTGTGTGGAGTTTGTACATTCTGCCCGTGAGTTTCCTCTGAGTGCTCTGGTTTCTTCCCACAGTGCAAAGACAGAGCAGGTGGATTGGCCATTCTAAATTGTCTCTGAGTGTCCTGGGATATGAAGGTTAGATTATGGGGTGGCAGGGATAGGGTGGGATATGGATCGGTGCAGACCCTATGGGCCAAAGTTCTCCTTCTGCACTGCAGGGGTTCTATGATTCTATGATTCAACTAAAGCATCAGTTTCATTTATGGAACTACAGGCCTGCCATAAAAGAGACTGAGATGATTATAAGTTGCAACCATATTGCTTTTACCTTTAACCATATCTGATCTTTGTGTGTGTGACAGTGGGTGTGAGGTTAGCGAGTGAGAGTTTGCGATTTAAATTCCAAGGCAAGTGTGTGTTAATAAATAATTTTTCATTTTTTCAAATTTCATGAAATGTTTGCTGTTGGCGATGATTTAATTGGGATTCTCATTCTGAGGGTAAGAAAACACCTCTGCCCACCCCTTTACATATAAATGTATTGATTCTAATAATAATCTGCATTAGTGTCACAAGTAGGCTTACATTAACACTGCAATGAAGTTACTGTGAAAAGCCCCTGGTAGCCACATTCCGGCGCCTGTTCGGGTACACTGAGGGAGAATTCAGAATGGCCAATGAAAAATGAAAAAAATGAAAATCGCTTATTGTCACGAGTAGGCTTCAATGAAGTTACTGTGAAAAGCCTCTAGTCGCCACATTCCGGCGCCTGTCCGGGGAGGCTGGTACGGGAATCAAACCGTGCTGCTGGCCTGCTTGGTCTGCTTTAAAAGCCAGCGATTTAGCCTGGTGAGCTAAACCAGCCCAGCTAAATGCAGGTCTCTCGGGACTTGTGGGAGGAAACCGGAGCATCCGAAGGAAACCCAAGCAGACACGGGGAGAACGTGCAGACTCCGCATAGATAGTGGCCTAAGCCGGGAATTAAACCCGGGTCCCTGGCGCTGTGAAGCAACCGTAATTATCCGTGCCCAATAGCGACACATTTTTCAATACACCATCACACACTTTTGCCATTTACAGCTCCCATAAATCTGAAGGAACCTATATGGCTGTGAGCTAGCTGATCTTCCATAAGTTTGGAAGTACTAAATCTAAAAATCGCTTTAAGTGATTGCCCAGCCCGCTAATAAAACAGAATCTGAGAGCAACAGGAGAATTTCAGGTTCATAATGATGTAAAGATTTGGACTTCTTTCTTGAAAGGTGTGGCACTAGACAAATGCAGTTTTTCATTTCCATACAGCCAGTTAATGCTTCTGTTATGATTTGACTGTAGAAAAATGATAAAACACCTTGAACTTTCAAATATTATAACATAATACGTTATAATAGGATCTATTCACCAGCAGCATAATTTACGTCAAGTGCCACTGGCACAGCACATTGTTAGGATCAGTGAATATTCCAACTGAGAATAAGCAGTTTTTTCAACATTTTTCTCCATACATGCCTCTTAGCCTTGAAAAGATGTCCTCTTCACTGCCAGTAAGTAGCTCTCTGTTCTTTCAGACAATTAATTCTCTTTGAAAATAATTAATCGGCTTTACATCTGCACCAACTTGTGACAGAAAATTCTACTTTCTAACTGTCCTCCAAATAAAAAACTGTTCAAAGCTTCCCTTTATTCTATCTTAAGTTGGAACACCTTGTGCTGCCTCACAATCTAATGGAACCAATCAATTGCAATTGACTTTTCTTTTAATAGCACTTCACAAGAAAAAGCCCCAATTTCTCAAACTCCTTTCCACTGTTGTTGTTATTACACATTGATTTTAAACTGCCATCAACATTCCTGGGGTGATGGAGGGTGCGTCTTGGGTTGGTGTTAGGAGGTGAGATGCTGGGGAGAGAGGAGAAGGAAGATTAAACACTTTGGGTGGACACTGGAGCTGCCTAGTTTCTGCTCTGTCCTGATTTTCAGTAAGGTATGGGCAGGTGCATTTTCTACTTGCAGAGATATGGGGCGGGATTCTCCACCCCCGCCGTGTCTCAAATTCTCCGCCACCAGAGATTCGGCGGGGGCGGGAATCACACCGTGCTGGATGGCGCCCCCCCCCCCCCCGGCGATTCTCCGGCACGCGATGGGCCGAAGTCCCGCCGCTGTCATGCTTCTCCCGCCGGCGTGGATCAAACCACCTACCTGACCGGCGGGAGCAGGTGGCACGGGCAGGCTCCGGGATCCAGGGGGGGGCACGGGGCGATCTGGCCCTGGGGGAGGCCCCCACGGTGGCCTGACCCGCGATCGGGGCCCACCGATCGGCCGGCGGGCCTGTGCCGTGGGGGCACTCTTTTCCTTCCGCGTTTGCCATGGTCTTCACCATGACGGAGCCAGAAGTGACCCCCTCCCCTGCGCATGCACGGGGATGCCGTCAGCAGCCGCTGACGCTCCAGTGCATGCGCAGACTTCCGCTGATTGGCGAAGTCCCTTCGGCCCCAGCTGGCGTGGCGCCAAAGGCTGTTCACGCCAGCCGGCGGAGCGCCAACCACTCCACCGCGGGCCTGGCCCCTCAATGTGAGGGCTTGGCCCCTAAGGGTGGCCCGACGCCGGATGGGTCACACCACTCCATCTTGCCAGGACCCCTCGCCCCGCCGGGTAGGGGAGAATCCCGGCCATGTTATGGGGTGTTCTGAAACATTTAGTTATGTACGTTACCGGTAGAAGGGAATTTAGTGTACGGATTAGTTGCCCACTTAAGGGTATTCATTTTTATCTAGTTGCTTGGCTATATTTTATAAGAATAGGCACTTGCCAAAGCATGATGGGATATTTTGCCATATTTTACTGATTTCTGTATAAACTTTCTGGAAGGTCGTATAATGTAAACAATATGCAGCTGCGCAGCCTTTTTCTGCTCACAGTGTGTTTTGAATTTGTTTTAGCTCAAGACAAGACAACATACCAAGGTTTGTTTTGTAAAACATGGCCCGCAGAAGCTTGTGTTTTGTTTTCGAGGATGTTTTACTTCATGGTATAAATATATGCTCTTAATATGAGACAGGGGATTTTGGAATGGCCTTCTGTTCATTTCAACCCCTCCACGATTCGTGTCCTTAATAAATGACCTGAAGCGAAACTCGAAGGATCTGACTTGTTATTTCCACGACATTACCTGACAAACCCAGCAGGACCTCCTCTCATGAGGGCTAGTATAGATTCGATAGCTGGCCCTCAGGAAGAAAGGTAACCAATCTCAGAAAGGACTGATTTATCTTTCAGCCGATGGCATTTTGCACTCCCTTGGCATATCTGAAAAACAAGAAATTCTAAAGCTTTTCTTTTTGTACCATTCTGGGTCTTGCTGTCCAACTGTTGGAGTAGGTGATGGTCAGACTACAGTCTGCTGATCAGGGCACCAGCAGCAGCTCTGTTTCTCCTCTGTCCGCATGGACCTCCCACCTTGACTGTGAAAGTGACTCTATTCTCCTAATTTCCTCGGGGTCCACATTTCACAGAATTGACAGCTGAACTGGAATCCAGGGATTTCCATTTCCATTTTAGAACTATGGAATAGTGTATCTATTGAATCCATGCCAGCTCTCTGAAAAAGCAATTTAGCTGGTCTCACTCACTCTTTCTTATTCCTGCAGCCCTGTAAATGTCTATCTCTTCAGGTGCAAGATATGTAGAAAGGATTAATATTGACTTCTACATGTGGTAGTAGGAAAAGGTCAGATATACTTTGCTCTTTCAAGGTCTGAAGTTGGTGGTAAAGAGTCCTGTATATATGTTACATACAGGGAGAACTATGTAATATAACCTGGAAGGTTGTTGATAGCTTCATATATATAGGCGGCACGGTAGCACAGCGGTTGGACTGTTGCTTCACAGCGCCAGGGACTCGGGTTTGATTCCTGGCTTGGGTCAATGTGTGTGGAGTCTGCACGTTCTCCCCGTGCCTGTGTGGGTTTCCTCCGGGTGCTCCGGTTTCCTCCCACATGTCCCGGAAGGTGTGGGGCTGGATGTGTGGCTGAATTCTCCGATCCCCAACTCCGAAATTGTGTTTGACAATGGTGGGGGGGGGGGGGGGGGGGGGGGAGTGGGGGGGGGGGGGGAGAATCACCGATGATCCCGGAATCGAGGGCCAAGCCACTTTCGTGATGCTCCGCCCCCTGAAAAGCACGGCGCACGCCTTATCCATGGCCTCTGTACATTGGCTAAGGCCCGCCGTGTGATGTTCCGTCCCCGGCCGGCCGAGTTCCCGACGGCGTGGGTCGCATGTGGTCTCACCCGTTGGGGACTCAGGGTGGCGGCTGTGGACTCCAATCCACGGGCAGGGGTTGACATATTCGGGGCTGGGGGCACTGTGGTATGGCGGTCCAGGGAGTACCAGCCGGCCGAAGCGGTTGACTATTTCGCGGGCTGGGTCCACGAGCGGCATCTGCCATGAAGCACGGCGCGGCCGACGCAGGCCGTGCACATGCGCGGCCACGAACCCGGAAATTCTCCAGGCCGTCTCGGGAGCTAGAGCCGGGTGCCCTACGCTGCCTTCCTGCGAACCCATAGCAAAACGGGGAATCAGTGGCCGTTTTGCGGCAGTTGTTCCCATCGTTTATACGCCGGCGTGGGGCATAGTCTTCAAATCAGAGAATCCTGTCCGTGCTGTCAGGTCAATTGGACATTCTGAATTCTTCCTCAGTGAACCCCAACAGGTGCTGGAATGTGGCGACTAGGGGATTTTCACAGTAAAGTCATTGCAGTGTTAATGTAAGCCTACTCGTGATAATATAGATTATCACATCTAAGCTCTACAATCACTGGCAGACTGTCATTTCACGCCGACACATGCATTGCAAAAGCTGCAGCTGTTATGTCCAAACTGAGTAAGAGAGTGTTGAAAAATAGCAACCTGACAGAGAACCCCCAACAGCAAGTCCACCGAAACTACATTATCAGCGCACTCCTCCACAGCGGGTAGATCTGGATAACATAAGCCAGACAGGAGGAAAAACTGAACAGCTTCTGCCTTTGCTGTCTCAGGCGTATCCTCAGCATCTCTCAGCAGGACAAAGTCACCAACAGATCCTGTGCTAATTCCACCAGAATACACTCATTGCTAAGCCAATGACGTCTGACCTGGCTCAGCCACATTGGCTGTATAACCAAAGACTGTACAATCAAATAAATGGAGCGCCGCTTCAGGACCACCTGGGTATCTACGTCTCCTTTACATTGACACCTACAAGTGAGATATGAATATGGCGGGCATTAACACTGACAACAAGGAGACAGTCAGTCATTGACAGCTGTGACTGATATTTTGAAAGGGCATTGGAAAATTTAAGCAGAAACAAAAAGTTCAGGTGGCCGAGAAGAGGATCCGGAGAAAACAAGCAAATTATGGACCTTCTCAACCCACTGTCCAGGAAATATGGCAGACCCTGCCATGCCAGAATGGCCTCCTGAGCCACACCAGGTGATACTGAACACAGAGCTGACCACCATGACGTAAATCACTGTCTCAGGGGACAGAAGGCTGCCATTGTTTCATTATGTCACTCTCTCTATGGCTGCCCTTCAGCTGCGATGATCTAATTAAACAGAGTTCAGGGATTAAATCTGAGAGCATTCTATATTGTGTTGCACAGTAATACACCAGCACGTGTCATGTCACATCCCTGATAATCCATGAGCTCTAAGTGCATATTTCTTCCCAGTCTGAGAAGGCCATTCCCGACTTGAGATGGTTCTTATATTAACCTGAGTGACTGAGCTTAAATTAACTGGAAAGCACTTTGGAAATTTCTGAAGTTGTAAAACCAAGCATTATAAATGCAAACTTACCTTTCTTTTTCCTTTACTTAAATTGGTTTCCATTTCCCATACTTGCCATATTTTGTGTCTGATTGGATTTATACCAGTATCTGGGGAGTTTTATGTTCCATTGTAATCCTCACTGATTTAAATCTGCCCGAGCTCAATTATTGTATGTGGGATGTTTTATCCCAGTCTTACATTCAAATTGGAGTCACAGAGGTGAAAGAAGAATGCCGTAACCCTTACAAATAAATAAACACTGGATTTTCAAATGTATCTATTGAATTATTTGCTCACTCAGTGAATGTGGCTGAGCCAGTTCAGACATCTTTGGCCTTGCTAATAGAATTAGGGTCTGATTGTTTATTGACAAAAAGTGATCTTTATTATTGAGAGCGAATGCACAAATGATCAAAACACATAAAACACATGTGGTGGGATTCTCCGTTCCTGAGACTAAGGGCGAGATTCTCCGCAAATGCGGAGAATCGTTAAGGCTGCCATGGGACAGGCCGTGACCCACGGCAGCCTTCACGCCCACTTCCGGGGCCGATTCTCCCTCCCTGGGCGGTCTAGGAGTGCGGCCCCGTGCGTCACGGCAGTGCGGCCTTGACGACGGTCATCAGGGCCACACGTCAAGCGTCACGCCGGCTGAAGCGGCCGATGATGTCGGCCGCGCATGCGCAGGTTGGACAACGCCAACCCGCGCATGTGCAGTTGCCGTCTTTTCCCTCAGCCGCCCCGCAAGACGTGGCGGCTTGATCTTGCGGGGCAGCGGAGGGAAAAGAGTGTGTCCGTTACAGACGCACGGCCCGCGATCGGTGGGCACTGATCACCGGCCTATGCCCCCCTTGGCACGGCCGTGGTACTGCCGTGCCAATCGGGCCCCCAGATGCCCCAAACGGGCATCTGGCGACCGTTTCACGACGGCAGCGAGCAGGTGTGTTTGCTGCCGTGTTGAGATGGGCGTGAAGGCCCGGCCACTCGGCCCATCGGCCTCAGAGAATCGCCGCTCGCCGTAAAAAACGTCGAGCGGCGATTCGTGGCGTGGGTCGGGCGTGGGGGGGTGGGGCGAAAATAGCGGGAGGGCGTGAAAAATGTCGGGAGGCCCTCCCACTATTCTCCCACCCGGCGTGGGGGGCGGAGAATTGCGCCCTATGTGTTGACGCCGGGGCAGGATTCGTGGACTTCTACAACAGCAAAACGGGTGCCACATCTGGACCAATTCACCGAATATTAGGGGACTAGCACTAACACCGCATGGAACACAATCAATTCCAATGAAAAACGGTGCTGGATGCATCGGGTTTGGGGTTGACACTCAGGGGGCTGACAATGTGCAGCCGCATATACATACTTCACTCCCCACACACACCATCCCAGTCAACAAGATGGCACTGGCTGCGCTGGAGTACGCCTGTCCCGTTGATGGGTCAGCTGGGGCCAGAGGGCACCTGGGGGGCTTGGCCTGGGAGTACACCCATACGACGCTTGCCGCTAAGTCCACAGTGGGAAGTCAGCGGCATGCTCAGGAAGGCTGAGGCAATGGTGTTCCGTGCCCATTCACCCCGATCCCATAGCACACCTACTGCTCACCTCCTGCCACTCCCATCAGCCCTGGCAGAAGCCCCCTGGCCAGCAGCACAACTGTCAGCACACTATGGCAATGTTGGATACTTTCTCTACCCTCTCTCTCCCGCTCAGCAGCCACTGTGCTTGTTTCTCAATTTCTGAAAGCACAAGTGAACCTCACCGAAGGAGAAAATGCTGGAAAATCTCAGCAAGTCTGGCATCTGCAGGGAGAGAAAAGAGCTAACGTTTCGAGTCCGATGACTCTTTGTCAAAGCGGACCTCACCGTCGGGAATTCACCTCAGTGAAGGCGGAGAATTGTGGTCAGAGAATACGAGGTCAAAGCCCGCTAATGATATGAAAATGGCGTTTACTGTACGTGCGGAGTAGAATGTACTGACTTTGCTGTGGAGGCACCGGAGAATTGCGATTTAGTGTGAACACGGTGCCCGCCATGATTTGGGTGTCAATATGATTCTCCGCCCAATCGCGTTTTGCAATTTCAGCGTCAGCCGACCGAGAATCCTGCCCATGTTGTCTAAACTTCTCAACATCCATTCCTGCATCCCCTCAACCAGCCTCATACATCATTCACCTTGAAAATAGGGATGTTTTTGCAGGACCTTGATAATTTTGGTATTAAATTTTGTACTTCAAATTGTGTAGGACATCCTAGGATACTTTATACTCTTTCTCTCTCTCTCTAATCTCTCACTGGTATTCGCACTCTCATGATGCATATGTGCACACAGTGGAGGTTATCGGACAAGTGTCACTGAAGAACATCTCTGGACCCATTCCAACTTATTTATCTCAGATAGCAACCCTCAATACTCCAATGACATTGCCTACCTGCCTTCCAACTAAAGCAACAATTCCTGACAGGACTGATAAATTGTCCTTCACAACACTGAGCTTGTGCCACTTTTCCTGACTTCCATGACATGTCTGAATGTATGGTTTTGGATTTCCTTACTCTACCTCATGAAGTTTTTTTTTCCTTATTCCCTGTATAAATTCTACCTTAGATTTCTCTTTTCATCTCTACTTTGGGTGAGATGAATAATCTGATGTGTAACCCATCGCGTGTGACATAGTATCAGAGGAGCACAGAATATTCTCACCTCAAGGTGCTGAACCCTTTTGAACTAGCAAGGTCTGCTATTTTGGAACAGAATTACTACAGCAGGGAGCACACACATTTTCATCCCGATATAGAGAGCAGCTTCAAATAGAATTGGGCCAATGGATTGGTTAATGCAAACTTACTGTAATTTGACTTCACTTGCCAGCTGCTTGCTGTTGAATATGGAGGCGATACCTCAATTTCATTGCTGCAGTGTGTGTATAAACTAAAGGAGACGATAATGACTCAGGACGGTGGCTTTGCAGAAGATTCCACCAATACGTTGTCCACCAAGACAACGCATCTCTGAAACTTTCTGAAGCTTTTGTGATGGAAAGCATCAGGGCATGTCCAGCTTGAACTCTTTTTAGAACTGTCTGGTAAATGTCTCACAGTCCGTATAAGTCACAACAAGTAATGAAGAGTGCATCACAGCACCTGTTGACCATATTATTAGGCATTGTCTCTATCAACTGTGGTCTGAGATGAAATTTCACAATCTGGACAATTCAAGGAAACGTGAAATGATATATTTGAAGAGTTTCATCAAAATTGTTGTTCTAATCAACGACTGACTTATTGGGCCAAATGTTTAATACAGGATCAGGAAGCTGATATCCGGATGAGTTCCAGGCTCCCACCCTGAACTTTAGTTCTGTCACACTTATCTTTATCTAACATAGCCTAACTGGCCAGAAGGCAGATGTGCCAAGTGTCTCCAGGAGATGATGGAACTGCCTGCTTGCACCAGGAGCAAAGGCAGGCCAGCAGCCATGTTGGGGGCTGCTACCGCCTTGCTGATTGACGCAGGCAATTCTTGGGAAGTCAAAGAAGGCACAGTAAGGATGGGCAATGCTTCTGTTGGCACTGGTCGGTTCTAAATATTTTTTAAAAACAGTGCAGGTAATGTTATTTGGGTCCTGCAGCAATAAATCAGACAGCCGTGTATTGACATGCACTAGAGTGGTCAGGATCATTTGAAAAACTATTGAAAATCCGACTCTGGTCTGCATCAAGTCCTAAACAAGCTTTCTATAAGGAGCTTAAGGCATTGTTTTTAAGCATCTTCCTCACTTCCTCCTCCATCCTTCCTGGAATCATAGAATCCCTAAAGTGCGGAAGTTGGCCATTCGGCCCATTGAGTCTGCACCGACCCTCCGAAAGAGCACCCTACCTAGGCCCACACCACTCCCCCATCCCTGGAACCTCACCTATCTTTTGGACACTAAGGGGCAATTTACCATGGCCAACCCAGCTAACCTGCACATCTTTAGACTGCGGGAGGAAACCGCAGAACCTGAAGGAAACCCATGCAGACGCAGGGAGAATGTGTAACTCCACACAGACAATCACCCAATGCCGGAATTGAACCCGGGTCCTTGGTGCTGTGAGACAGCAGTGTTAACCACTGTGCCACGTGTCGCCCTTAGAAACTGGAGTCCTGGAGGTGGTGGGATCCAGACACGAACTCCGGGACCACGATTTTCAATGTCCGCCCTACAGGGTCCTGATCCTGCCTGCAATGAAAAATCAGCCCATTTTATGTTGTTTTAAAAGGCAATATATACTATGCTATGCCGCCATCTTTCATCAGAGCAACACGGTAGCATGGTGGTTAGCATAAATGCTTCACAGCTCCAGGGTCCCAGGTTCGATTCCCGGCTGGGCCAGTGTCTGTGCGGAGTCTGCACGTCCTCCCCGTGTGTGCGTGGGTTTCCTCCGGGTGCTCCGGTTTCCTCCCACAGTTCAAAGATGTGCGGGTTAGGTGGATTGGCTATGCTAAATTGCCCGTAGTGTCCTAAAAAAGTAAAGGTTGTTGGGGGGGGGGGGGTTGTTGGGTTACGTGGGTTTGAGTAGGGTGATCATTGTTCGGTACAACATTGAGGGCCGAAGGGCCTGTTCTGTGCTGTACTGTTCTATGTTCTAGTAGTGGTTATTACATTACTGCTTGATTTGTCTGAGAGGATAAAGAACAAGAGGTCACTTTCACTGTTCAATGGTGATTTAGTTAAATGGATAATTGCTTTCCAAATTTTATTCACCCTTAAATTTGCAATAGAGTCAGATATTACTCTGCTAAGCCAGCAACTGGAACTGTTTAAACCTTTAAGCATTATATAAATTGTTCCATTAACCCTTGTTTTCGGTTTAAAATGTTGAAGGTTTTGTGACATCATGCTATCATAAATTATCGAAATGGTACACGGTACATTTTGGCTTTTAATTGAAACCTTTAAAAAACCACAGTGTGGAATTTTATGTTTCTGGCTGGGACCCCAATGCCAGAGTCATGCTGTGTCAGCAGTGGTCACTATGTTTTGAATTTGCCAGTATTGGCCAATTAATGGCCAGCGAATACACTCACCATCCAATCAAGGGGCAACAGGTGGGCTCTCAAAGCTGCACGGCCACTAGAAAACCCTCCAGCATTGAAGGCACTACAGACTGCTATTGTAGGTAAGGGACAGAACGGGCACCTCCAACTTGACCTGTCCTCTGATCACTTCTAAAACGTCTGAAGTCAAAATTGACCACAGGTGCCGGAACCCTTCACTCTGCTATAACAAATTGCCCTTCGTGTCCAAAAAAATGGTTAGGAGGGGTTACGGGGATAGGGTGGAAGTGAGGGCTTAAGAGGGCCAGTGCAGACTCGATGGGCCGAATGGTCTCCTTCTGCACTGTATCTTCTACGTTCCAATGAAATCTGTGGCCAAACAGGTGGGAAAGGTGCCTCAATCTTCCTGCCTCTCAGTTTGCCTCTGAGGGGTGACTTCCATGCACCTGCTGTACTCCTGATGTTGCAGCAGGGGCAAGACGGGGTAACCTGCCGGTCGACCATAAAATTCCAGCGGCCTCTGATCAATAGCCTTAATTGGCTTCTTGATGGCCTGAACAAGCGACCAGTTGCTTGCAGATGATAGCTACTCTGCTCCCAATCTGGCCTCCAGGAAAATAGTTCCGGGGTGGTGCTATCAAACTGGCATGTGTCAGTTGACAGAAAATTATACATCACCTCCCTCATTCCCACCCCATATCAGAGCAAAGTCCTGCCCATATTTTCAATTTTGAAATCTATCAAACAATGGAAGCTAAGTCACCTCTGTGAGCTCTGACCTACTGGTTGCAGGGATATTTTTCATAGAATTTACAGTGCAGAAGGAGGCCATTCAGCCCATCGAGTCTGCACTGTCTCTTCGAAAGAGCACCCTACCCAAGCCCACACCCCCACCCTATCCCCACAACCCAGTAACCCCACCCAACACTAAGGGCAATTTTGGACACTAAGGGAAATTTATCACGGCCAATCCACCTAACCTGCATATCTTTGGACTGTGGGAGGAAACCGGAGCACCCGGAGGAAACACACGTACACACGTGGAGAACGTGGAGACTCCGCACAGACAGTGACCCAAGCCGTGAATCGAACCTGGGACCCTGGAGCTGTGAAGCAATTGTGCGAACCTCTATGCGACCGTGCTGCCCATAAATAGATACAAATGCACAGGTAAGTCCAGTTTAGCAGTTAGGATTCATTAATTACTCCCACATTCTGAACGCAGGACAGTAGGTCAGAGAACAATTGAAATGCATTTTTAACAGATCAACATGAGATGCAATATATCATAATTCCATAAATATTCCCATCAAGCATGCATTTTAAAACCCATGAAAAATGGCATTACCAAATCTATATTACTCAATCAAAATAGAATCAAACTGTTTACATCAATGAGGCTCACATATCCTTTGTGTTAATTCAAAAGGGCTGGAAACTGCATATATTACATTTCAACCTTTTATACTTGTGTTCTCCTTTTTTCAATTGAGTCTTACTCAAAAGAAAAAGAGGGCATCTCCTCATTGCTCCCAGTTATCGTGTCATGCCTTGATTATGCTGTGGGGTTAGAGTTAAGATCAAATAAAAAATTAATACGGCTAGTAACTTATGCCAGCTCGGAACACATTAGCCTCTGAGCCAACAGATTGAGAGCTGAAACACCAGACCATGAGCTCCTAACCCAATGCAGTGCTGGGGGTGGGCTGAATTTTCAGAGGTGGCCAACCTTTAGTTATGATGTTGGATTGAGACCTTACCTGCCTGCTGTAGTACTTCAGTTAAAGATTTAAACTTCCAGAGCACTATTCAAAGAGGAGGATAAAGTTTTCTCAGTGCCTTTGCCAACATAGCTCGCTCAGCCAAAATTGGCAAATCAGAATAACTAGTCATTCGTCTCTCTGTTATCCGTGGGGTCTTGCTTCAGCCAGGTAGGGCTCAGAGAAGTCCTTTGGAGATGCTCGGTGTAGTTGAGAGTTACAGCTTGGCCCCTGTGTGGTCTGAAGCTCACAGGGTGCCCTGGGACCCGCTGGCAGACTCCAGGCAGCTAAGGCTCAGGGAAGTCTTGGTGAGCTGAGAGGGCAGCTGAAGGTCACTAATCCTATGCCACGCAGTTAGGGCTCAGATAAATCCTTGGAACTTTTTATAGCATGGTGCAGTCAGGAGACAGGGGTTTGGAAATAGCCATGGCTAGCTTATTGAAGTTTGTGAAAGGGTTGGAATTGAGGTGGAAATTAGAGGTGGAAGTGCAGCTTTGTGAATGCTATGGAATGCAGTTTCAGAAGGAAAGATTGATCCATCAGGAGGTGAGCAATCATTGATTCAATCGACGTTGGGAAAGGGTTGAATGAATTCTGAGGCTAAATCTTCGGAAATGAAGAGTTCAAATCCCTCATGAGAGAGACAGAGTTTTAAACAGATTTTATGACTCATGGTGGTCACTGATGTCTGGGTTGCTTGCTGAAAAATCATTGGGAACTGTCTTGGTCGTCCTTACAATTTAATATGTAGTGTGGTGTGTTTGACCACAGTTTTCCTGTTAATTCATAATTAGCTCATATTAATACTGAATGTTAGAGTTTAAGATAGAAATTGTCAATTGTTTTACTTTTCCGACGATGTATAGTAAAGATTATTTTGTTTCTTCAAAACCGTGGAATCTTGTGGCTTTATTCTCCTGGTCGATTAAGTGGGATTTAAATCTTTGTTTACTTGTTACTGGTCCCTATACGGATGGTAACACAGCTGAAATCTCAAAAAACCTAATAACAAAGATACTGCTTCATCTTTCTTCTTTGCTTCAAATATCAAGCCATATGATAGTTTATATGTATCCCCAGCCCTCTCAATTCATACAACTCTTCAGGAATGTGTCCTATTTTCATAGAAACATTCCTATTCCTTGCTCTAGAACTTGCCTTTATTCGATCCCCCAATGACTCAGTTGATGCTTTGTCTCATCACATGCTGGGTTGCTATTAGAGGTTCTTAAGGTTAATGGTCAGGTCTTCTGTTATAAATTTTTAGCTCCTCCCTATTGTAATCCTAATTGTTCTCTGATTCTACACTCATCACCCTTCTCTGATGTTACAACTGAGGACTCTTCTCCCATTCTCCGATGTCTGCTGTTCTTGTATTCAGATTCCCCCAGTTAAAGTAACATTCCATACCACACACATACACACACAAACACACCACCGTATCACATCTGTACATCACTTCACTACCTTCCATTTAAACCCCAAGTTCTGTTTGAAATTACAGGAATAACAGCGTTCTGGAACATTCCAATGATCAATGTTTCATTATGCTTTCTAAAATGATTATTGTATAATAAAGGTCTCATTTTGCAACGTGCAAATCATAATGGAGAGGTTCATGATCCCATTGTGACAGATATGCAGTTCCAGCTGGATAATAAAACATAAATGGAAATCCAGGCACAAATGTCTGTCACAGCTCTTTTCCCACACAGTATAGCAAAAGGTGTGTGTGTTCATGACAGCTGGCCAGAGCTGGAAAATAGCAATCAGAGTAAACCTATGAATTAAGTATTTGTATTAAAGCTGTCAGTAATTTTAAACTGGTGATTTTTGAGCAGTTTTGGAGGGAGGAATTATGTACTCATCCTTGTACAGTAACAAGCACTCTTCAATCAAGAATCGAGTGGCTTGCCTTTACTCAGAGCTCCTATTACATGTCCAGACCAATGCATTTCAACCCTGATCGGAGAGGGGGGGGGGGTGCCTTTTCCACTTCCTAATATGACCTGTTCGCAGACTCCAGGCAGTTAGGGCTCAGTGAAGCCCTGTGGAGCTGACAGGGTCGCAGAAGCTCACTGGTTCCATGCCAGGCAGTTAGGGCTCAGTGAAGCCCTGTGGAGCTGACAGGGTGGCAGAAGCTCACTGGTTCCATGCCAGGCAGTTAGGGCTCAGTGAAGCCCTGTGGAGCTGACAGGGTGGCAGAAGCTCACTGGTTCCATGCCAGGCAGTTAGGGCTCAGTGAAGCCCTGTGGAGCTGACAGGGTGGCAGATGCTCACTGGTTCTATGCCAGGCAGTTAAGGCCCAGGGAAGCCCTGTGGAGCTGACAGGGTGACAGAAGCTCACTGGTTCCATGCCAGGCAGTTAGGGCCCTTGGACCTATATATATCTTGGTGTAGCTGGGAGACTTGAGCTCGGAGAACTGTGGGGCAGTGCTGACATAGTGAAGCTACCAGTTTGGGAAAGCGTTGAAATGGAGCTGGTAATGAGAGAAAGCAATGCAAATTTGTGAATCCTGTGGAATGCAGTCTCAGAAGAAGAGATTAAACCATCAGGAGATGAACAAACATTAACACAGTCCACGTTGGTGCAGCTTGTGAGTGAATTCCAAGGCCATATCCTTCAAAATCAAGAGTTGAAATTCCTTGGGCGGGATTCTCCGACCTCCCGCCAGGTCGGAGAATCCCCGGGGGAAGGCGCGAATCCTGCCCCGCTGCCACGCGCCGGCTGCCATATTCTCCAGGGCCGTTTTTTGGGCAGCGGCAGCATTCCCTCCAAGCCGGTCGGTGGCCGTAGGCAGCACCCCCCCCTCCCCCCAGCGATTCGTCAGGCCCCAATGGGCCGAGCGGCCGTACAGGTTTGGCCAGTCCCGCCGGCGTGAATGACTTAACTCACACACTGGTGGGACCTGGAAGGTAAGTATGTGTGGGCGGTCCTCGGGGGGGGCGCGGGAGGGATCCGACCCCGGGGGATGGGGGCCCCCAGTGTGGCCTCGCCCGCGATCGGGGCCCACTGATCTCCGGGTGAACTTGTTCCGTGGGGGCACCCACAGGCCCAATTCCTGGCACAGGCAACCTGGCACCCAATCACTTGCAGTCTGTCAACCTGTCAACCCCATACCAGCCATTTAAATATGTTAAGCTGGATCTCATCCAGTGATGGCAAGATCCAGATTGCGATGTCTCGTGAGATCTCATTAAATCTCACAAGGCATTTTGTGCTTCGTGAATCTCACGAGTAGCCTCTTGCGAGATTTAATGGCCTCACCGCGTCACCAAGTCGGGCACCACGAGGTTGTTAAATCGCGCCCAGAGTTTTAACAAGATATACAATATTTACCAGGCATTCTTATAGCTCTTGAATGGATGAATGATTTCTTACAGCACCGCTCATCAGAGAGCTGCAACTATCAATGGAAATGAAGAACATGCTTTGGTGTTTCATGAATAATGGGGAGAAACCATTGTTCAGCATTACTTATTAAATTCATTTATCTAACTGTTTCTTTCATCTCTCTTTCACTTCTCTCTCTCTTACCCCCTACTCCCTGTCCGCCTCAAACCCACACAAAGGCACCTAGTGATCCGGAATGGATCAAAGTTGTCCTATTCATTGATAAATTGACCGGAACCGGATTGCACAGAATGTGTTCAAACTGACTTCATGGACCTTATTACTGCAAAATTATATCTACTTAAAAAGTAAATTGACAAATCTTTTCCCTGAAAGTACATTTTGTTCCAGTCTCATTTGAAAATTCACTTTTTAAAAATAAAGTTTGGAAAAAATCCTTCAAATTGTAAGGTTTTGATAAATTTAAGTTTGAACTAACATTTTAGGATTTTACATTTGCCATTGTTTTTGCTAAAAACTGAACCCTATTAGAGAAGGCCTGTTCATTAACTTCACAGCTCAGCAGTCACAGTGATTGGCAAATGTTCCCATTCATTGTTATGGCTGGGCTTTGGTGGAGACAGAAGAATGAGGCAGACTCCTTGGAACTAGATTTTCAGCTGAGTGCTTATTGACTGCTTCCGCAACCTATCATTATCACAGTGAGGGGCTGTAAATTCACAGTTTGGTTAACAGGTCCAGGTTAGTTTTCCTTGATATGGGCGATGAAAATCAATGATTGATTTTATAAATGATTAAATCCTCTATGGAAATGTTTTTTTCAATAAAGGATTAAGTAAAGGAATGGATTTAAATGTATTGAATGGGTTTTTATCAATGAATAATTTTTAAAAATATAGTGAAGTCTGTAATATATACTTAGAGCTTTATTCTATTTCACCTCATGATCGCTTCTGAGGTCAGCCCATGGTGGATACTGGGTGAGATGGCATGGAGGGTTTAAGGTCATAAAGTGGTCAGTGTGGGGTGATTAATTGGCATGAGTTGGCATTGAGACAATAAATGGATATGGAAAAAGGTCATGGGATGGCATGGAGGGTGTGAGGGGTCATGAGGAGTGAATGTGGGCATGAGGTGGCATGACTTGGAATTGATAGGGCATGGGAAGTGTGTAGAGGTGAGGTGTGTGAGCGGGAAGATTGTTTTTTATTGTGTTTTCATTACAGCTGGGACAATGTTCAGAGCATCGAGGTGGGCCTTGTACACAACCAGCCCCAGCATCTGGGAGCCATTTTTGCTGCTTCTGCACTATTTCCGGGTGTGGCATGTGCATCTTAAGTTAGCATCCCTCCTGCTCACCACCGCCACCAGTGAAAATCAAAACATACGGGACACTTTCTCTCAAGTCGGTTTGCGGAGTCAGGAGATTTCTCAATTCTGCATATCCGAATCGTGAGGGAAAATTCAGTCCAAGGTAATTGTGACACCGTTAAATGCTGTGAGTACGGCAGCATGGTGGCGTAGTGGGTTAGCCCTGCAGCCTCACGGCGCTGAGGTCCCAGGTTCGATCCCGGGTCTGGGTCACTGTCCATGAAGAGTTTGCACATTCTCCCCGTGTTTGCGTGGTTTTCGCCCCCACAACCCAAAGATGTGCAAGGTAGGTGGATTGGCCACACTAAATTGCCCCTTAATTGGGAAAAAATGAATTGGATACACTAAATTTATATTTCAAAACATGGTGTGAGTACGGATCTGATGATTGGTGGAATATACTCAAGTGTTCAGTGGCTACTCCTGTTCTTATCAGTGTTTTTTTTCTTAAAAGCTGAGAGAGGTGTAGTGAGTTATAATTCTGCACAGTTAACATTTTGAGACTTAGGTTTTAATTCAGCGGAATGAAAGCTGTAGTGCTTCTGCAATTAAATTAACTTCTTATTTTGTTCTTGTTCATTGTTGCTAAGTTGATTAACTCACTCAGACAAGAATAAGAATGGCTCGTAGAAACTGATGTAGTTCAGAGTGATAAATTGGTATAGATTATTGGGAGAGAACTGAGGGAACTTTAATGTTAGCCACTGTCCTTTCATTTTCTGCCTATTTCCTTTTCTGAAATGTACCGGTTCATGCGAAGTTATAGTTGCACAGACTCTCCGAGGAATCTTAGTGCCAAACTCACTTGTACATGAAAAAGAGTTGAAATAAAAAGTCAAGATTGTTTCCTATGATATTTCAATCATTTTTCATGTGCAAATGAGTTTGGCTATTGCATTTCACGAAGGACCATTGGATTGTGATCGAGAACTGCAATTCTGGATGATTTTGCTTTCTCCAGATTAGGAACCGCCAGCTGTAGTGTTTCTACTCGTATCTAATTTAGGTCAGCTTCCAACTTGCAGGATTGAGTAACGTGCCTCCTTTACAAATGTCTCTCCATAGGTGTACCCATTTAGACTGCAAAATCATTATCCTATATTTGTGTGCCGGAACATGGAGCCGCTATTTAATTGCATCCGGACATCTAACAATGTCTGTCTGGCTTCACACATTTTATTTCTATTTGATAATATTTCAAACATGAAGGAATTGGGTTTTGCGCAATGCTTTGTGACTGACCGAGGGGTAAACAAACACATTTTGGAAACTGCAATGGGAGCTGGGTTTAGCAAAAGCATATTGCAAATTTCTGCACAATCACTCCCAAAGGTTGTAAGGATTGTTTGCAAAAAGGGTAATAGGTAATAATGTCAGGAAACTAATGCTTGCCCCAATCCTATATCATTGCCATTCTTACTCGGTTAAATTTCTTTGGTCACCATTTTCTTACCAAGAATTCTAATAACTGCAATCGGCCACTCTTACTCAACACAGCAGACCAAAATGGAATAGTCGAGGAAGTGGTGTGATTTGGGTGCCAAAAGCCGACCTCGTTCCAGCTTCTGCAAGCTAAAATATCACTATCCTTGTCTTTATTTTCTATCCTGGCTTTTGACAGAGCAGGTTGCAAGGTCGATGAAATACTTCACTGAGCAGAATGAAAATATACTGCTTCCTGCTTTTATATTCAAACTCTGAATTATTCAAATGTATCAAACATTTTTGGCAGCAGCAGAGCGGGTTCCATTCTTTCCTTGCCAAAGTAATAATGCAATTTAAGCCTATTGTAAATCCCGGTAGTCCCAGAATTTTTATTTTTGAGTGTACATAAGAGAAGCATCATGTCAGATTTTGATTATGAATGGAAAATTACTGCATGGTGAGGTGTAGATCACAGAACCACAGAATTGTTACAGCACAGAAAGAAGGCCATTTGGTCCATTGTTTCTGCAATGGCTCTCCAAACGAGCATTATGACTTGGTACCATTCTCCTGCCTTTACCCGGTATCCCTGCACATTGTTTCTATTCAAATAATCATTTATGCCCTCTTGAGTGCTTCGATTGAATCTACCTCCACTAGACTTCCAGGCAGAGAATTTTAGACCCAAAACACTCACTGTGTGAAAAAGGTTTTCTCACATCACATTTGCTTCGTTTGCAAATCACTTGAAATCTGTGCTCTCCCGTCCTTGATATCATTGCTTCATACCATTATCCTTGACTGGCTAGAATCGGAATAATCCATTATTCTCTGTTTTGATGGTTTTCTTGGTGAAGGCAGTGTGGGCTGGACTATACTGACCAGTAACGGCCCTGCTTTGATTCCCAGCCTTGTGTTGAATTAGCCTAGTTCAGCTGAGTTACTGACAGGGACATCACGTTTAGGCCTGAATTTGGATGGGCATGGAAGTGCTCTGTTCCTGAGCCAAAATTGATGCAGGAGCCCAAAACCCATAAGTCCTACCCCTGAACATGGCGCATACTGTTTTCGCTGGGAGATGGGGAATCCAGGCAGGTTATACTTTGGACATGCACGGTTCATGGAGGCAACTGCCCATGTAAAGGTCAAGCTGCTTGCAGTTGGGTGCAATTTTTCTGAAACATGACTTATGGGCTTTATAGTTTTCAGAAGATCTAAACTTGCAGAGCTCTTTGGTGAGGTGGGGGATACTTTTTTGGTTAGCTCCAAATTGTTTAACCAAGTGCCACAGAACTTCCACCAATTAAATGTGGCTGACACCCAAGCGTGTTGGAGGGTGCAGCCAGTGACCTTGGAAGGGCAGGTATTTTTGACCCTTGTGATTTGGGCACTGAGGTGAAACAAAGGAGAGTGTGCCAGGGAATGGAGCAGTGCAAACACTTTCACACGTTGGTGCCATGGAGCCACTTGGGCATGACCAGCATGAGGCCAAAGAGAGGGCATCAGACCAAGCATTGAAGGCAGCACAGTGCATACCAGGCAGGAGGAGGACAATGGGGTGTTACCCTGAGGTAAGTGACTGCTGACTGCAGAGGACATACCTCAGTACAAATAAGAACCAGTTCGAAAGGCAGCTCAGGCTGGAAATTGGTGACCGACACCTGTGCCATGGTCCAACAGGATCTCAAACCACAGTGCCCTGCTACTGGCTCACCAACTCTCAGTGGCTCTGAACTTTTAACCTGCCGCTCTTTCCAGGACTTAGCAGGAGACTGCTGCCGAATCTCACAGCTGTACACAGCTGCATCAAGGACAAGGACGAGCGCATCCACTTCACGATAGACCGCTTGTAAACACAGAGGGCCAGGAAGTTTGACTTATTAGAAGGCTCACCTCAGGTGCAGGGGGCTATCAACCACACCTGCGCCACCGTAAAGACACTAAATCAGCAACCTGACACCATCATGAACAGGAAATCCCCCGATTACCTGAATATGCAGGTAATGTGTGACCACATTAGGTTTGCTTTCACGTCTGTGCATTATACCCAGGAAGCTACTGTGACTCATTTATCCTGAGGAATTCACAATTGTTCCAATATTTTCAAATGCCAACACATGTCCGTGGTTGGCTTCTGGGGGACAAGAGACCGATGACCCATTTTGATGGCTGAAGCGGAGCCCGAATGGAACTATAATAAGGCCATGTGTTGACCTATAGTACAATAGATCAGGCTATTGGCATTTGCCAAATGCACTTCAGGTATCTTGGCAGCAAAGGTACATTCCACCACTCACCACCACCCTCTATGGAGAGATATTACCAACGTGCACGTCTTCTCCTAGGCCAATATCCCCAGCATTGAGGCATTGCACATACTCGACCAGCTGTGATGGGCATGCCCCATTGCCTACAAACCCGACACAAGACTCCTGAAACAAGTGCTCTACTCCGAGCTCCTCTTTGGCAAGCAATCACTAGGAGGGCAGAGGAAATGCTACAAGGATACTCTGAAAGCCTCCCTAAATAAACGTGGGAATTGCTTGCCTTAGAACACACAAACTGGGGAAAAAGCATCCACTGGGCATCAGTCACCTCGAGTGTTGTAGGGTGGGGAGCGTGCCATCTGCCCACCTCATCAAACACCACCTTCCAAACCAGTCTGTGGATCCAGGATTGGACTAATCAACCACTGCATATACCCACCTCCCCAGTGTGGAGGCAAGTCATTTTTGATGCTGAGGGACTACCCAAGAAGAAGATCTAACGCCCCCCCCCCCCCCCCCCCCCCGCCACCCCCACCCGCACCCTCCACACGGCAGCTTTGAAAACAATGAGGAAGAATTTCTTTCTCCACCTGTCCCTTGCCTGTGGAATCTTCTCGTGCTTGCTTTTTCCTCTGAGATTTCACAACCGTCTATTTATCATCTGGATTTTGCATCCTACCACATCTTTAGCAACATCCCTCCGTTACTATTCTAATAAGTGTCAATCCCCCAGCTTGTTAGATCTTGCTTGCTTTTCCCCGATCTGCAAGCAAGGCTGGAAACAATGAAGCAGTAGGAGCTTCACTGATATCACCAGTTCCATTGAGAGCAACCTCATCATCTCACTTACACGTAGGGTCTATTCCAGCCTTACTTCAGCCATGGTGCTTCCTGTTGCTGGCAGTCAGTAATAGGTGCGATGGGGAAGGGTAAATGCAGACATGGGATCCAGAGTATTGAGACAGACATTTACCAATGAAGCTGACTGCATCGGGAATGCAGTGGGAGATTCAGCCAGCTAAGTTGCTGCTCCTTAAGACTTGCTGATCAATTTTGACACATTCAATGAAAGCTTCATTATCTGTACAGTACTCCAGTGAACTGTTTTCCCAATTTATCCTTCAGTACCTTTGCACGACAAAGCCTCACGTGGAACATCACCCCATAAATAGCCTGTTAAAACTAATCTACTCTTTATAACTGCAATGTGCTGTGTGGGCTGAACCACGTAGACCAAGGTTAATCAACCACATGCCCCAAAGAAAATATAATTAATTTGTTTTTATTCCTGTCCCTAGGGTATTGCTGCACCGCATTTGTCACCCCCAAAGTTTGAGACTCCTGATCCATTAATTTTAATTATTCACTGGTGGTTTCCCCGATCATAGCAAAGGTTGATGATTCCACCGTAAAGTGAAGAATTAAGTTGATGAAGAAACTAATCTGCGACAATTGTTATCCAATATCTAACTACAGTGAATATGTTAATGATTCTGCCTGTTTACACTCTCACATTCGAAGTGCTGAAAGATAAGAATCAGGGGCGAAATTGAATCGCCCGGGGCCGGCGTAAATCCCGCCCCTGCCATGGCCGGAATTCTCCGCCACCCGGGAATCGGCGGGAGCGGGAATCACGGCGCGCCAATCGGCGTGCCCCCTGCGGCGATTCTCCGGTCCGCGATGGGCCGAAGTCCCGCAGCTGTCAGGCCTCTCCCGCCGACGTGGTTTTCCACCACCTCTGGTGGCGCCGGGATTGGCAGCGCGAGCGGGCCCCCGAGGTCCTGGGGGGGGGGGGGGCGCGGGGCGATCGGACACGGGGGGGTGCCCCCACGGTGGCCTAGCCCGCGATCGGGGCCCACCAATCGGCAGGCGGGCCACTGCCGTGGGGGCACTCTTTTTCTTCCGCCGCCGCCACGGCCTCCACCATGGCGGAGGCGGAAGAGGACCCCCCCCTACTGCGCATGCGCTGGTGGTGACGTCAGCAGCTGCTGACGCACCGGCGCATGCGCGACCCGGCGAAGGCCTTTCGGCCAGCCCCGATGCTGGCCAGCGGGTGTCAAAGGCCATTGGCGCCGGTTTTGGCGCAAGTTGGCGTGGCGCCAACCACTCCGGCGCGGGCCTAGCCCCTCAATGTGAGGGCTTGGCCCCTAAAGGTGTGGAGAATTCCCCGCCCCACCGGGTAGGGGAGAATCCCGCCCCAGTTCTATTTGCCCACATTATGGACGGCATGTTGCCGCCAGCGTTCGCCAATGGGATCTTCCAGTCCCGCTGATGTCTACTGCGCCTTCTGTGACTCACCCGTCCAGCCGCCAGGGTCTCCTTCGGCGAGACCTAAAGATTCCACGGTGGGAAGAGCCAGAAAATCCCACCCTATATCTGCAAGACGTAAGGGGCTTGATTCTCTGCTGTCGGGATTCTCCGCTGTTGGGATTATCCGTTGTGCTGGCAGCCTGGGGATGGGGATTTCACGACGGCATGGGGCTGCCCACAATGGGAATCCCCATTGGCCGGCTGGCGACACGGAGAATCCGGGAGAAATCTGGTGCAGCGGGACAGAGAATTCCACCCAAGGTATTGCAAAAGGCCATTCTTCCCCTCAAGCTTGTTCTGCCATTCAATTGGATCATGGTCGATTGGTACCTCAGCTCAATTTGCCTTCCTTTTCCTTATTCGCTTGTTAACCTTACCTAAAACAATCTACTAAACTCGACATGAAGGCTGGCAGATACTTTAACACAAAGCCCCCTTTATATTTCTACACCTTGTTTGGCAGAATGATCGGCTCTCTGTATTATATCAAATGTTAGGCATTTTGCCCACTGCGCTGGGGACTACTCATTGTCAATGCTGCTAAATTATTTTTAATCTTTGCAAACATTCTTTGAATTGTTTTCGACATGCATAGATTGGATTATTGTGTATTGTTTTGCCATTCAGTTTGCTGTGTATTTAAATTGAAATGATAAAGCAAGTGATTAAAGGACTGATGCTGAGGTCTTCCCTTCAAAGTTTAATTGAAGCGGGAACATTTCAGGGAGGGTAATATCTTGCAATTCTTAAAATTTCTTCAAATTGCCTATTGAACAGAGTGAAAAATAAATACAGATATCGTTCTCAGCTTGCACTGGATCACCAATATTGCAGATAATCAGAGAACCTCCAGAATGGAATATAACCATTCATTTGACAGATGAGTAACATTTGTGTGCGTTCCTATGACTCCATGGTTGAATCACTCCACATGGATTTCAACACCAACCAAAGTCCCTGAATCAAAGCCCCAAATTGTTTCCTCCGTGACTTTGGTGTACTTTTCTCATTCTCATTTCAGCCTCCGACACCACCTACTTTAGTCTCTTGTTGGTCGGTGCTGTATTGGCCGATCTTTTCTGCGTAGCTGAATGGAGTTCCCCCAACGCTCAGCAGGGGAGCTCGTACTCCCTGAAAACCATGGGGAAGATAGTCATTCCCACCCCTCAAGTCCTGTGCGGGATATGATACCTACCACACCAGGCCCTAATACACTTCTCTGTTTCAGCTCAGTGGGACCAGCCTCACTTATTGGCCCCCCTTTTACCTCTCCGTTAGTAACCAAAGCAACTTCAGCAATTGCTTCTCAGCCCTACACTGTCACCTCTGGAATACCATAAAAATCAATCCTCTCTATATTCAGGCCCTTTTGGTGACTTTATCTGAAGGTAGCTCCCATCTACACAATGATGATCTCCACCCTCTCTGCTGCCGCTGTGCTTTCAGGCTGAATGTCCAACATCCAGTCCCAGATGGAAGTGCAGGTTCCTCCAGTTAAACACTGGAAGCCTAAAGCCAATCCCCAGCACAAATACCACATAGTGGTCACTGATTCTGTTCCTCTTCCCTGCCGCCATCACAAACTGTTCTCAACCTCAGTGTCCTATTAAACCCTAAGCTGACATTTTGACCTCTCCCTCATAAATACTCCCCACTTCCAATTCAGTCACCCGCCTCTTTTGCCTTAGCTCATCTGCTGTTGAAACCTTGCCCATTGTTTTGATGCCCCAAGACGGATCCATTGCAATGCACACCTGGCTATCTAGCCTCTACATTCTGTAAACTCCACCCCTTCCTAAACTCTTCTGTTTATTGTGTTCTGCACAATGTCCTGCATGCTTATCCATTAATCTTATTCTTGCTGACCGACTTTGGCTCCCGTTTCCCCAGCGCCTCAAATTTAAAATGATCATCTTTTGCAGTTAGATATCTTCGTGACTTTGCTGCTCCTTTTCCAGGAAACTTATTCTATTTAGCATTCCATCCCTTCCCAGAGCTCTCCATTTCACTGACTGGCTTCTTGTACAACTCCTCTAACAGCAACCCCTCCTCCCCTTTTCCACTCCTCTCCTGCTACTCACAACCAACTTCCCTGCCCAACAACCTCTCTGCGAACAATTAACAACCATCCATAACATGTCTTGAATCCATACTCTGACATTCCCTAAAATTCTCCTTTCCTCATTCAAGGTCTGCCTTCAAACACACCCCTGAATAAGCTTTTAGCCACCCTTCCTAATATCTCTTATGAATTTGATTGTTGTTTGATTCCACTTCTGTGTGAAGCACCTTGGGTTGTTTGTATGTGTTTTCTTATCCGTCAATAAAGCAGTGTATCTGTGAACCCGCGTGTTGTGCAACTGGTGCGACCTGACTGCTGCTGAGGTAAGCCAGTGTTGGCTTTTCCAAACTCAAGCTCTGGCAGGAGTGAACGAAAATCCGCCAAGTACCTGTCAAAAGTGAAAGATTCTGTTCATTCCGTAGCTGTGTAGCTGGAAACTGAGCTCATATTTCACCAGGACTGTGTGTACTGGTGGATGCTGTTCACAGTGTGAATTATCATTTGTAATTTTTCACAAATGTGAAATATCAATCCAGTGGAGATTGAAACGAAGGCCGAACGTAAAATGCGACAGCATCTTACATAGCAAAAATATAATGGGAAATTTGTATTTGGGGCCTCATATCATCTTATATTTGTGTATAATGAGACATTTACAAACTGTTCTTAGAACCATTTGTGCCCTTGAGAGCCTGCCTCACATCATATTAGCACGGTAGCATTGTGGATAGCACAAATGCTTCACAGATCCAGGGTCCCAGGTTCGATTCCGGCTTGGGTCACTGTCTGTGCGGAGTCTGCACTTCCTCCCCGTGTGTGCGTGGGTTTCCTCCGGGTGCTCCGGTTTCCTCCCACAGACCAAAGATGTGCAGGTTAGGTGGATTGGCCATGATAAATTGCCCTCAGTGTTCAAAATTGCCCTTAGTGTTGGGTGGAGTTACTGGGTTATGGGGATAGGGTGGAGGTGTTGACCTTGGGTAGGGTGCTCTTTCCAAGAGCCGGTGCAGACTCGATGGGCTGAATGGCCTCCTTCTGCACTGTAAATTCTATGAAACTATCTATCTATATTGATTTGCACATTTTGAGGGAGAAAATATTTAATTTCCTGCATGCGTTTCCCAATAAGGATCTGAATTATTGAATTACAACATGCTCTGGGCACTTCCAATTTTGTTTGCGGCTGAGAGTATCAACCTTTTGCTTCCCTAAAATTAGACTTTCTCACTTTCCATTGGTGGATGTAGGAATGACTCTTAAAGGGCCTCTTGCCTGTCTATATTGTGGACTGATGGGAATTCCCCGCATTGGAGCAAAGACATCACATGTCATTATCACTGGGAGCAAACAATAGCTGAGAGTATAAAATAAGGCCGTACAGCACGTGAGGAGCTGAAGCCATGTCATAAACTGTAGGGGGAAGCTGAGGCAGTTTGCACAGCCATCTGAATCCCACAATGCATACTGAGGCATCAGTTCTTTTGAAAAAAAAGGGTCATCAATAGTGTATAGTTTTGGCTGCAGCATTTTTTGACTCATTGTGTTTTTCGTGCCTCATCAATACAAAATGAACAGTATAAGCTGGGGAGTGAAGTCACCAAATAGGGGTGTAAATGAGCGTATTGGGCAAGTGATATGAAATCTACAGGAGGTAGCTCTCACTGCATTATCTTCACACCAGTTGCTCCTTAATTACAACCAGTGCAAATCGAGTGTTAAACTAGAAAATCATCTCTGAATGTTTTATTCTGAAACCTATGAAGAGATCCCCTGGAGCAAATTATTCACTACTGTAACTGGTATTGAGACGTCAGTATGTGCACGTCTACACTTGTGTGTAAGGACGCATATAGCACTTACCCTGATTTGAGCAACATGGAATAATCAGTGTAACACATCACTATTTGAATAGCTCAGATCGATGCCTTTATTAATTTGTTCAGGGATGGGAGTGGCTAGGCCCATCCTTAATTGCCCTTGAGAAGGAGGGGCTGGTGAATCATTCCTCCTTGATACCGCTGCAGTCCAGAGTTCCACATACACTCATGGTGCTGTTCAGAAGGGTGTTCCTGGATTTTGACCCAGCGATGGTGAAGAGATAGTGATGTAGTTCCAAGTCCAAATTGTGTGTGACTTGAAAGTGAACTTGCAGGTGATGATACTCCCTTATTTCCCTTGTTCTTCCAGACAACAGAGGTTGTGGGTTTGGAAGGTTCTGTTGAAAAAGACTTGATGAATTGTCGCAGTACATCTTTTAGATGATACACATTGTAACTGCAATACGTCAGTGGTGGAGGAGATTAATGTTTAGGTGTTCAGCTTCTTGAGTGTTGATGGAACTGCACTCATGTCAGCAAGTGCAGACTATTCTATTACTCTCCTGACTTTGCCTTGTAGGTGATGGATATGCATGAGGAGTCAGGAGCTGAGTTGCTGGTCAAAGACCTGTTGTAGCCACAATAATTAACTGGTCGAGCTAAGTTTCTGATCATTGGTGACCCCAAGGATGTCGACCGTGGAATATTCAGTGATAATAATGCTGTTGAATGTCAATGGGAGATAGTCAGACTTTCTCTTTCTTCATAGCGTACATTGATATGAAAAATTTGACCGGATGACCATTGCAGAGGCATGGATACAGGATGACATGATTGAGTCCTGAATATTGAAGGGTATATGACATTGAAACTGGAAACTAGGTAAAGATGGAGTGGTAGCACTGTTAATCAAGGAAGTAATTTGTGGGATAGTTAGAGATGACCTTGGTTCACAAGGTCAGAATGTATTATCGATTTGGGTGGAGATGAGAAATATTAATGGAAATAAGTCACTAGTGGGAGTGGTTTACAAGCCCCCTAACAATAACCATAATGTAGGACAAAGTATATAAGAAGAAATATTGGGTGCTTTTAATAAAGGGATGGTAATAATCATAGATGAATCTAATCTACTTGTAAACTAGAAAAATCAGATTGGGAGCAGTAGCCTGGATAAAGAGTTCAAAGAATGTTTTTGAGATAGTTTCTTAAGGTTGCACATTCTAGAACCAACCAGAGAATAGGTTGTAATAGATTTAATATTGCGTAATACGATGGGATTCATGAACGGCTCTGCGTAAAAGTACCCCACGTTCACAGTGATCACAATATGATTAAGTTTTACATCCAGTATGGAAGGGGGAAGAGTGGGTCTGAGACTAGTATTTTAAACTTAAATGGGGCAACCATGGACATGAAAGCTGAGCTAGCTGAAGTGAACTGGGAAAGTAGGCTAGGAAATAGATCAGCAGAGAAGCAATGGCAGACATATACGGGAATATTTCAAAATACTCAGAATAACTATATTCCCACTATAAAGGAAAGTTCTCACGGAAGGACCCAAGGTCCATGGTTAAATAAAAAGTTAGAGGAAGTATCAAACTTAAGGAAAAATCATCCAACTGCACAGTGGTAGGTGAAAGATGATTGGTCAGAGTGTAAAGAATGGCAGAGAATGACTGCAAGGTTATCAGGAGAAAGAAATTAGAGTATGAGTGGAAGCTATCGAGAAATGTAAAACTTGATAATAAGATGTGGGAGATGCCTGCGTTGGACTGGGGTGGGCATAGTAAGAAGATTTACAACACCAGGTTAAAGTCCAACAGGTTTGTTCCTTCAGGAGCTGTGCTCCAAAAGCTAGTGATTCAAAACAAACCTGTTGGACTTTAACCTGGTGTGGATAATACGAGTTTCGACAGTTATTTAAACAGGAAAATAATACACCAAGTGACGGTGTTGTTCCTCTGGCAAGTGAGAATGGGAGTTAATAGTAGAAAATAAAGTAACTGGGAAGAGTCAGCATGGTTTTGTGAAAGGGAAATCACGTTTAACCAATTTATTTGAGTTATTTGAAGGAGTAACATGTGCTGTGGATAAACGGGAACCTGTTGACGTACAGGTTGGATTTACCGAAGGCACTTGATAAAGTGCCAAGTCAAAGTTTATTGCAACAAATAAAAGCCCATGGTGGCGGGAGCCCCAAACTTTGACAATTTATATAATTACTTAAATGAGGGGAGTGAAGGCATGGTAGCTAAATTTGAAGATTGCACAAATTAGATAGGAAAGCATGTTAGGATGAGGATTTAAGAAGTTTGCAAACTGATATAGAAAGGTTATGTGAGTGGGAAAAAATCTGGCAGATGTAGTATAGTGTGGGGAAATGTGAAGTTGTTCACTTTTGGCAGTAACAATAAAAAATCAGAGTATTACTTAAATGGAGAACAGTTGCAGAATTCGGAGGTGCAGAGAGATCAAAATGTTTTCGTCAACAGAATCATAGAATTTACAGTGCAGAAGGAGGCCATTTGGCCCATCATGTCAGCAACAGCCCTTGGAAAGAGAACCCTACTAAGCCCACACTTCCACCCTATCGTTGTAATCCCACTTAAACTTTTTGGACACTAATGGGCAATTTAACATGGTCAATCCACCTAACCTGCACATCTTTGGACTGTGGGAGGAAACTGGAGCACCCGGAGGAAACCCATGCAGACATGGGGAGAAAGTGCAAACTCCACACAAACAGTTGCCCGAGGCCGGAATTGAACCCGGATCCCTGGAGCTGGGAGGCAGCAATGCTAACCACTGAACTATCGTGCCGCCCCAGGAGTCACAAAAGATAAGTATGCAGCTATGTGAAGTAACTCAGAAGGCTAATGGAATGCTATCCTTTATTATGATAGGAATTGAACATAAAAGTAAGGATAATATTCTCCAGTTATACAGGGCATTAGTGAGACCACAGGCTGGATGCTCTGATTGCCTTCGCCTAAGACCCTCCCCGATGCTCCGCCCCCGATGGGCCGACTTTCTGATGTGTGTGCTCATAGTTTTCGGGGACTTCGCGTGGCGGCTACGGAGAGTGTCCAGCGGCGCCACAGTCGGGGGTGGGAGGAGCCGATCCGCTGGCCGGAGGGCTTCAGCGCTGGCTGGGGGGACTGGCGGAGGGTAGTCCGGGGGTGGGGACACTATCTGGCAGCTGGGTCCGTGCGTGGCTGGCGCGATGTACGACGTGATCGCTGCAGGTCGCTGCCGTGCGCATGCACAGCTACGGACACGGCAATTCTCCATCCGTATGTGCAGGTAAAGCCTTATGTGGCGTGGCTGCTAGCCGCCCATCGGGAGGAGCATCGGTGCGGGGTGGCGCCAACATTTTGGTCGTAAGACTAGCTACATGCTCCAGACATAGCCTCAAAATCGGAGAATCCAGTCCCATATCTCGAATACTGTGTGCAGTTTTGGTCTCCTTATTTCAGGAACAATGTAAATGAATTGGAGGTGGTTCAGAGGAGGTTTACTAGATTGATACTTGGAATGAGCAGTTTGCCTCATGAGGATAGGTTGAACAGGCTGCACCTATTTCCACTGGAGGTTAGAAGAATGGAGGTGACTTGATTGAAATATCCAAGATCCTTAATGGTCATAGGGCAGCATGGTAGCACAAGTGGATAGCACTGTGGCTTCACAGCGCCAGGTTCCCAGGTTTGATTCCCCGTTACGTCACTGTCTGTGCGGAGTCTGCACGTTCTCCCTGTGTCTGCGTGGGTTTCCTCCGGGTGCTCCGGTTTCCTCCAACATCCAAAGATGTGCAGGTTAGGTGGATTGGCCATGATAAATTGCCCTTAGTATCCAAAATGGATAGGAGGGGTTATTGGGTTGCGGTGGAAGTGAGGGCTTAAGTGGATCGGTGCAGACTCGATGGGCCGAATGGCCTCCTTCTGCACTGTATGTTCTATGTCTATGACTTGAAAAGGTGGATGTAAAAAGGACATTTCCTCTTGTAGGTGAGTCCAGAACTAGGGGGCACTGTATTAAAATTTAGGTGTGCCCTTTTAAGACAGAGATTATAAGATTTTATTTACTCTCTGAGGGTAGTGCGACATTGCACCTCTCTGCCTCAGAAGGCGGTGGAGGCAGGGTCACCGAATATTTTTTAAGGCAGAAGTAGATAAATTCTTGCGAGGCAAGCAAATTAAAGGTTATTGTGGGTAGAGAGGAATGTGGAGATCAACAGATACAGATCAGCCATAAACTTATTGAATGGCGAATCAGGCTTGAGGGGTCGAATGGCCTACTTCTGCTCCTATTTCGTATGTTTGTATGTTCTTGAGATGATCATTGTCGTTCATTTGTCGGGCACAAATGCTACTTCCAACTTGAAAGTATTGCCAAAGTCTTGATGCATATGGACTGCTTCATTCTCTGAGGAGTGGCAAATGGGATTGAACATTGTCCAATAATCACTAAAGAGCCCCACTACTGGCCATTTGATGGAGGCAAAGGCATTGATGAAATAGCTGACGGTGGTTGGACTGAGGACAATACCTTGAGAAACGTCTGCAGCGAAGCCCTGGGGCTGTGTATTTGCAGCTTGTCTTCTCCTCTGTAGCAAATTTACAAGTCTAAAATGAGAATAAAATGGGACTAATAGAAGAAATATGATAATTCATGTATTTGTCACTTGTAATGGCGAGCATTATCAAATTATTTTTTTCTCAGCCTATATAATGGTTTTACACGAGACCAATTACATTACAGAAAGCAGCATCCACATCACATACATTAACTTATTTAATGCTTTTAATGTTGGTTCTCATCACACTTCAGTTTTGCTAATCAATATAGTGTGTCCATCTGATAAATCACGCTAATAGCATTCATGTCAGTGAAAAATATTGGCTCATGCCATAGTATGAGTAATAGATTTCTTCCAACTGTGATAAGTATGGATACAAGCAAAATACTGTGGTTGCTGGGAACCTGAAATAAGAACAGAAAGTGCAGGAAATACTCAGCAGATCTGGCAGCATCTGTGGAGGGAGGAAAACACAGTTAGCGTTTTGAGTTGAATATGATTCTTCTCCAGAACTGCTTCTGAAGATTCATATTCGACTCTAAACATCAGCTGTTTCTCTCTCCACAGTTTCTGACAGAGCTGCTCAGTATTTTCGGCAGTTTCTGTTCTTATTTGAATACAGACGCACTCGGTTAATGAGCCACATGCTGGTGGATTCAGCTCCTCACAGATATCAAAGTGAAACTGCAGCTTTTGTACCAGCAATCCTCAATGAATTTCAGTCTCATTGTATGACATGGAATGGGAAGGCAAACCATGACACTTGCCTTTCGAAACACTGTAACCCCACAATAACAGGCTCTTTTGCAAAATACATCCCAATAGATAGGTCTTTGTTTTCCTCGTAAGACTGTGGAGTAATGAGATGAACCTACAATTGCACATTTTCCGTTGCCATAGTCAACCTTGTTCACACAAAGACCACACACAATGCAATGTGAAATGACCTCCAAATGCTGACTTCTGATTAAGTAATTATCACAACCCTCAATTATGGTATTTATATATGCTGAAATTAGCGCCATAGCTGCTTCCACTTCTAAGCATTTTAATTTCCTGCTTTGATTCATTTCAGAATTTTAATTTATTTTGCTTTCCATTTAATTTGTAGTCTGCAGGCTTTATTTTTCAGCATTGTGAAGTGGCCAGAGGATACCATAGATGGCTGTGTATAAGCCGACCGTTAGAACATCTAATAATCATTCCAAAAATGGGGTCAACGTCTATGGCAAGTATAAGATGTGGTACGTCCGTGTGGGTCGTTTCCATCTTGAAATGTGGGAAAAAACACAATTTAAGAAATTCATATTAAATTAATCTGGAACAGTTAATTGAATAAATTAATTCTGCAAATATACCGTTAACCACAATGAAAGCATTTTGAAACCTGGCAAATACACTTTCTTCAGCATCCGATATGAAGAGTTCATTGAATTAATTATAAGTGACTTTGGCTATAATATCATAAACATCAAATCTCTGCAGTGCAGAGGGTGGCTATTCAGCCCATCAGGTAAATACCAACGCTTTGAAAGAGCACCCGAACCCACTCCCCCACCCTATCTCCGTGATGTAACACCATAACCCCACTTAACCTGCACATCCCTGGACACTATGGGGAAATTTTATCATGGGCAATCCACCAATCCTGCACATCTTTGGACTGTGGGACGAAACCGGAGCGTCCGGAGGAAACCCATGCAGACAAGGGAAAAATGGGCAAACTCCACATAGACAGTCACCCAAGGCTGGAATTGAACCTGGGATCCCTGACAGTGTGAGGCTGTAGTGTATCACCACAGATGATTGCCGCCTCTAATCATCATAAAGATCCCACTTATCATCATAAGAGGCCCTTATAAGCCCTCTGTCAACATAAAGATCCAACTCTGGGTCAGATGTGACATTTTTGGTTTCAGAATCTTCCCCCACAACAAAAGACCTTCCACCGAATTGGATATTCCTCATTTTCTGAGCAATTTGATGACTGTTTGTGCACTAATAGCATCCTACGTTTTGATGACAAAACCATCAAATGGGGCAGTATATATATATTCACTCTTTATGAAGGCTTTTCCCCCATCAACAATCCACCTATTTCATTTGGCAAAAACCATAATCCTTGAATGGCTTGTTGAGCCACACATCCAAGGGTTGAGCTGGGGATGTTAGACCCTCAAGGTGCAATTGCATTGTGGGTGTTAACTCTTCGCATTGATCTGAGCAGTAATATAGGATCTGAACATGTCGCACACTGATAAGCTGCATTCTTCACATAGGTCACGCCCATTTCACACATTTAGCACTCCATCCTTATCCATCCAACTGTTGGCATTGACAAGCTGAATAAAACAGTGCAGAAACTGGATTTTCAACATGGTTTTCCATTTGAAAATTGCCATTGGCTTTAATTTTGTTCTGTTGACCATGCAGGTTAGTAACATTGTGAATTTTGGGTGGGATTCTCCGACCCGGTTCCGGCGGGGGGAACGTGAATCCCGCCGCCGCTGGCTGCCGTGTTCTCCAGTGCCGGGGTTTTGGTGGGAGCGGGAATTGCATCGCGCCGGTCGACAGCCACTGGCAGAGCCCCCCCCCCCCCCCCCCGGCGATTCCTCGGCCCGCGATGGGCCGAGTGGCTGCCCGTTTTCACCGGGTCCCGCCGGCGTAAATCACAGCAGGTCCTTATCAGTGGGTCCTGGCTCCATGGACGGCCTGCAGAGTCCTCGGGAGGGTGTGGGGGGATCTGGCCCAGGGGGATGCCCCCATGGTGGCCTGGCCCGCGATCGGGGACCACCAATCCGCGGGCGGGCCTGTGCTATGGGGGCACTCTTTCCCTCCGCACCGCTGTCAACCTCCGCCACGGCCGGTGCGGAGAAGAACCCCACACTGGTGCTCCCGTGCATGCACCAACTCGCTCCGACCGGTGGAGGCCATTCGGCACTGGTTGGCATGGCGCCAAGCCCATCCACGCCGGCTGGCGCAGCGGCAAAATCTCTGGCACCAGCCTAGCCCCTGAAGGTGCAGAGGATTCCACACCTTTGGGGCGGCCCGACGCCGGAGTGGTTCACGCCTCTCATCGGCGCAGGAGTGGCCCGCCCCGCCGGTTCGTGGAGAATCCCGCCCCTTGTCTTTTTCTGTCCTGGGGAATCCACCAGAATTACTTATGAACCTTGCCATCCCACAATGGGGTTATTGGGCATACTGAAATTCATGGGCATTTCATCCAAGTTGTCTCTGCAGCACAAAGGTGACCATGAAACCATTGTCAATTGTTGTAAAAACCCACCTGGTTCGTCTTTACCTGGTCTGGCCTACATGTGACTCCAAATCCACAACAATGTGATTGACTCTTAAGTGCCCTCAGGGATGGGCAATAAATGCTGGCACTGCCAGCAATGCCCACATCCCATGTTACAAATTATAGAAAACTATTACAGAAACTGTATTCCCAGAAAGTCTCCAGAAAGCCTCTGTGATTTCTTCAGCATCTTTGTTACTTGGCCACATTTCCCATCAGGCTAGAGTGCTTCTTGTAGCTTGGCCATATTGTAGGCTTAGGGCCAGACCTACACTTCATACACTCAAATGTATTTGTGTTTAAATGTCTGACACAACATATCTGAGTGCAAAAGTGATCCATCCCTTTCAGTGAGTCAGTTTATAACCAGCACTGTAATAAATTGTTTCATTTTATGATTTACAATGGAGTTAGTCCTGGTGGACAAAACACATATATGAAGTTGCTCTCAGTTCGACCATTTGGAATTGAAAAGACTAAACCTGCAGTGGCTTTTTAGTAAGGCTAGTTAATAAAAAAAACTTCCATTAATAAAGTACATGGGGGAACCTTTAAAGTATGGAACAGTTAGCAGCCTTTTATATCCCTATTCTCTTTTAGTGGACCTTTTCCCATGGTCAAAATAACCTTAAAGGTATAGGGAGTCCATTAATAAAAAGTTAGTTAACAGGAGGACTGCAGTCTTCACTGAGAACTATTTTTTTCTTGACCTACTTGAACTCTGGACCGTGCGGAGGTCCCCAATTTCAGAACTGCTGACCCGACATCTGTTTAGGACAGCGTCACACAACATTCCTTTTAAAGAACCTTATTAAAGTTAGTAGAAATGCATAAGGGTCAGCATTCGGATTATAGCTGTAGTGTTGATACTTGTCAATCTGTGTTGCGTCTTTGTTGATATATGGCTGATTTACTTATCACTGTATATTATAAATGTTTTTATGTTATGAAGGAGTGACCAGTGGGAAATGCACGGGTCCCTTGCTATGGACTGAAGTTAGAAATGTAACCTGCTCAATTTGCCTTGTTCTGGTGGTAGTCTTGCGGGAACAAAATACTGTGGATGCCTGAAATCTGCAATAAAAACAAAAAGTGCTGAAACTGCTCAGCAAGTCTGGCAGCATCTGTGGAGAAAGAATCAGTGTGAACAATGCATGACCTTTCTTCAGTATTTATGAAATGCTGTTGCGTTTCTTGGGGCTTTACATTGGGCAGTGTGGCAGTGTGTGGACTTGTATACAGAGAGGGGTGTTGTGATAGTTGATCAGGTTTGTTTCAAACACGAGCTTTCGGAGCACGGCTCCTTCTTCAGGTGATTCACCTGAAGAAGGAGCCGTGCTCCGAAAGCTCGTGTTTGAAACAAACCTGTTGGACTTTAACCTGGTGTTGTAAGACTTCTTACTGTGCTCACCCCAGTCCAACGCCGGCATCTCCACATCGTGATAGTTGATGTTAAGGGGCAGCACGGTGGCACAGTGGTTAGCATTGCTGCCAACGGCACTGAGGACCTGGGTTCGAATCCCGGCCCTGGGTCACTGTCTGTGTGGAGTTTGCACATTCTCCCCATGTCTGCGTGGGTTTCACCCCCACAACCCAAAGATGTGCAGGGTAGGTGGATTGGTCACGCTAAATTGCCCCTTAATTGGAAAAAATTATTGGGTACTCTAAATTTATTTTGTAGGGGCAGCACGGTAGCATTGTGGATAGCACAAATGCTTCACAGCTCCAGGGTCCCAGGTTTGATTCCGGCTTGGGTCACTGTCTATGCGGAGTCTGCACATCTTCCCCGTGTCTGCGTGGGTTTCCTCTGGGTGCTCCGGTTTCCTCCCACAGTCCAAAGATGTGCAGGTTAGGTGGATTGGCCACGCTAAATTGCCCATAGTGTCCTAAATTGCCGTCAGTGTTGGGTGGGGTTACTGGGTTATAGGGATAGGGTGGAGGTGTTGACCGTGGGTAGGGTGCTCTTTCCAAGAGCCGGTGCAGACTCGATGGGCCAAATGGCCTCCTTCTGCACTGTTAAAAAAAAATAAAAAAATTGTGTGTGTAATACAGCAAGAGGTGGCAAGAGGCTGCCATTGTGTCAGCATCCTGAAACCGTGCTGCAATGCAAATTAATCTATGCTTTGCCTGAAGCATTGATCTTTCCTCTTTATACTTTTAAATTCTTCTGATCAGCGAATTTCAACCTTTTAACTGAGGCAAAGGAAAAATATCTTTACTTGTATGAAGATACTTACTTGAGTAAAGGACGGCACTTTGGCACCATGGTCAGCACTGCTGCCTCACAGCGCCAGGGACCTGAGTTCAATTCTGGCATTGGGTGTCTGTGCGGAGTCTGCACGTTCTCCCCGTGTCTGCGTGGGTTTCCTCCGGTGCTCCAGTTTCCTCCCACAGTCCAAAGACGGGCAGATTAGGTGGATTGGCCATGCTAAATTTCTCCTTAGGGTTCAAAGATGAGCAGGTTAGCTGGTGTCATGAAGGAGGCTGGGCCGAGGTTGGGTGCTCTTTCGGAGAATTGGTGCAGGTTTGATGGAATGAATGGCCTCCTTCTGCAGTGTAGAAACTGTATACAACAATTGTAAACACATGGCACCAGTTCCCAGTAGTTAGCAAAGGAGAAGTATTGATCACAGCACGAAGAGTAGTTTAGATTAGAGAGAGAATTAACTCAAGGTCATCATTAGTTAATATTCGATTATAGATTACTGTTTAACAGATTCAACCTTACTTTATTAGTAGTTCTAGCTCAGTAGTGTGTGTGAACTTTATTCAATGAATTGTTATTCAATAAATTAGTCTTGCTTCAATCTAAAGATTGGTGGTTTCTTTATCATCAACTCATCAGACCATTCTGGATCACAAGGCGAAGAATAACGACATTTTACCACAAAGTGTAATATAACAAACAAAGTCTGGCTCCCTGGGCGGGATTCTCCAATTATGGGGCTATGTCCCCACGCTGGCGTGAAAACCGGTGCCAACCACTCCGGCGTCAACGGCCCCCAAGAGTGAGGAATTCTCCCCTTTCTAGGGGGCTAAGTTGACGCCGGAGTGGTTCCTGCAGCTACAGCCGGTGCCGAAGGGCTGGTGTGAGTTTGCACATGCGCGGAACGGCTGTCCACGCATGCGCAGAATAGCCGACGTATTTCTGCGCATGCAAAGAACCACTGGCATATTTCCGCACATGCGTGGGGTTTCACTTCTCCGTGCCAGCCCCCGGGCAATATGGCGGAGTACTACAGGGGCCCGACGCGGAATAAAGTAGGCCACCATGGTACCAGCTTGCCCACCGATCGGTAGTCCCCGATCGAGGGGCAGGCCACGAGGGTCGGATCCCCCTGCACCCCCCCCCCCCCCCCCCCCCCCCGCCCCCCCCACCCCAGAACGGCCTCTGCACATTTACCTGCCAGGTCCTGCCATGTGTGAGGTGAGTAATCCACGCCGGCGGAACTGGTCCAAACCCGTCGTCCACTCGGCCCATTGGGACCAGAGAATCGCCGGGGGGGGGGTCGCTGTCAATGGCCCCTGACCGGCGTGGCGGGAATCCTGTTGGCGCCCGATAAACAGCGTCAGAGAATAGGTAAGCCGGCGTCGGGGCGGGATTCGCGCCTCACCCTGGGGATTCTCCGACCTGGCAGAGGGTCGGACAATCCCGGCCCCTATCTTTCCTGTCCTGTACCAAATTTCATTGGCCAACCATCGACTTGGCTTTAAAACTTGGACCTCATTTGCAAATCCTTCCATGAATTTGTAAACTGTCCTCCCCTCTCCTACTCTGGATTTCCAATCTGTAGCCTCTGTCAGCTTTTCTTTCGTTGGTCTCCATTTGAGCTTCAGTTGTGGGATCCTCAAGCAGTCTCCTGCCCGGACACACATGTTGAGATATCGCTTGTTTGAATGCCTCATCCATATGCCTTCTTTCCCTCATTCAAAAACTTGCCTAAAACTTAACGTGGAAGCAAAATAATTTTCGAACGCTTAGCAGGTCAGGTAGAGTCTGCAGAGGATGCTTTTCCAGCATTTTCCTATTTCAGATTCCTAGTACCTGCAATATTTTGCTTGTGAATCATTTTGCCTCTTTGAGGTTGCCTTCTAAAAGCTCTCCCCCAGCACTATTCCATGCCTAAAGTGTTTTGGAGAGTTTTGTTACATTAAACAGCTGCACAAGTGCAAATTGTTACTGTTCAGAGTGTCTCAAATTCATTAGTGTTCACCTGATGTATGGCAGTAAATGTCACCATGCTTTTAGCATACCTGGAATTGAATGGTGTCTTTGTCAACATCAATTACCATTGCAGATACTGAATTGAAAAAGTACATTAAAAGCAGAGTCAAGGAAGGAAGTCTTTATCTTCAAAGGATTAGGTCAGCTGTCGTGCAGGTGAATATAGCCCTGACTTCCTGAAGCTGCCTCTGACATTTATCTTGGAGAATTTGACACTCAGGGTAATTTTATGGTGTCTGTTTGCTGGAGTTTCAGAAGTTAAAAGGAGTCGAAACGATGTATTTTGTCTCTTTAATGTGCAATTTATAATGATATCCTTAAAAATATCACAGCTTAAGGTGCAGCACTGTTGCTTTCCTTGTTTTTAATCTGGATCGAGTTCGTTGAGCAGCAGAATTCAAAAATAAGGCCCAAATTTTCAGTCTGAACCATCAGCAAATGTGTGAGTTCAGATTGCCTCAGCGAACTTGACCAGATGTCCACGCATCTGCTGTGGGTGCTCCATGCTGTGCCCCATCATGTGGCTCTTAAGGCTCTAACTCCTTACCCCCTGGAGCATCTGGACTTTTCTTCCTCTTGCAAGGGGGATGATGCACAGATTTCTCTGACTCAGGCACCTTCTGTTCTCTCATACAATGCCCTTCACCCTGTGCCACCGACTCTACATGCACCCTACATTGTTCCGATCTCTGTTGCTGCAGTGTCGGCGAGTCAGATGTGCTGCTGCCCCCTCGGGTACCTCTTCCTCCTCCTGATGGCTGAGGGGATGAGGTGGCCTGGTTAGGGGTTGGTGGGGGGGTGCTGTGGGGTGAGTGAGTGGCATTGGGACCTGTGTGACGCACGCAAGTGTGAGATTCTGCTGTTCACATAGAACATAGAACATAGAACAGTACAGCACAGAACAGGCCCTTCGGCCCTCAATGTTGTGCCGAGCCATGATCACCCTATTGTGAGAACATTGTGAGAACATTGTGAGTGCACGTCATTGCCTTGAACCATAATCACGCTGCCCTTTTCACACAACCCAACCTTTGTACTCCTGCTCATGCCAATTTCTCCCTTCTACCCAGTGAACTAACACATCACCTTCACCTTTAGCATGTTCCAATATGCCTCCACTATTGCCTTTAGCACCTGCTATGGGTGATTGTTTACCCTTGATAACAGCTGCACAGGCACCCTGGTTATCTCCAAGGCTGTCTCCTCCACATCTCTTATCACTTGTAGCATCATGGGAGATCTAAGATACTTTAGATGATTATTAATAAAACTGTTGCAGAGTTTCAATTAGTGTCAGCTCTGAGATAAAGCAGACAAATAGGATATGCAGTAAACTGGTGAATGCATAACATATCCCTCAAAAGAGTCTCCACGTTTCTGCAACATTGGAACTGATTGTTTAACACTGCTGCCGATAAAAAATGTCCAAACATCCTCAGCTGGATTCTCCGCTGTCGGGATTCTCCATTCCACCAGCAGCGCACCTATGCCCGGGGATATCCCAACGACATGGGACTGCCCACCCGATTTCTTTCTTCCCTCACTGGGACCTTCCTACACCCCCCTACCCCTCCTCCCCCCGCCCTTCCGTGGCTCCAAACAGCCCACAACTACCTTTCTGAGCCCTCTGAGCAATAAATATCTGTGGGCGAGAGGCAGGAACGGTGGTCGGCTTGCCCCAAATTGTTTTGGCGGGGTTTGGTGGTGTTCTGTTACATCTAGCCCATTACAAGGTTTGGTATCATTTTGCCTTCTAATGTCCCTGTGAAGCACCTTAGGACATTTTATTACATTAAAAAAATATATAAATACAAGTGGTTGTTGATTTAGCATTTGTCTTGGCACTGTTCTTATTAGACTCCAGGCTGAACAAAAGATGTTTTTGTTAATTAATTTATGATGATGAGTTTGAATCGGCTATTTAATTCTCTGGTACCAATGTCTACTGAAACTATGGAGTCACATATAATTCAAATTATTAAGGCATTAAGTGATATATAACAAATAGGGCAAATGCTTTTCCAATCGGAGTTTTATTGTTTAGTCCTCGAAGTGTAATTGGCGCTTTTCACTTGCCTGTCCGGTAATGAGGAGCACCAAATAATCTTGCACAAGATTGAGATAATTTGTTGCACATCTGGAGTCCCTTGCAGTTTTCTGAACGAGAAGGTTCCCAGAACATTTTAGACCTAAATTTTCTGATAACAAAACAAAAGGCAGTAGTGAACAGTCCACATTATCACTTTAACTACGGGACCCTATTCTTAATCCAAGTCAGTTTGATATTGTACTGTTTTCCTCTCTCTGGTTGTTGTAAGGGTTCTAAACTAAATTAAATGAGAGGGACAATGCATTTTTGGGTCTCCTGTAGCATGGATCTGTTCTAAATTCAACCTGAATTTGTAGCATGACAGAAAGTCCAGAGAAATGAGGATCACTATTGGCCATTGAGATCAAATCACATTGTTAGGTCAAAGCAAAATAAATTTCCATTGGCTTTGCCTTCATTCTTTTTTATAAATTTAGTGTACCCAATTCATTTTTTCCTATTAAGGGGCAATTTAGCGTGGCCAGTCCAACTAGACTGCACATCTTTGGGTTGTGGGGCGAAACCATGCAAACAGAGGGAGAATGTGCAAACACCACACAGTCAGAGACCCAGAGCCGGGATCGAACCTGGGACCTTGGCGCTGTGAGGCTGCAGGGCTAATCCATTGCGCCACCGTGCTGCCCTGGCTTTGCCTTCATGCTATAGAATTGGGAGTGCTTGATTCTGACATTAGGTGTAAAATCTTACCAAAATAATTCTGGGGCGGGATTCTCTGACCCACCCCGCTGAGTCGGAGAATCGCCGGGGAGCAGCGTGAATCCCGCCCCCGCTGGCCGCCAAATCCTCCGGCGCCGGAGAATTGGCAGGGGCGGGAATCGCGCCACGCCAGTCGGCGGCCGCTCGCAGCGGCCCCCACCCGGCGATTCTCCGGCCCGCGAAGGGCCGAAGTCCCACTGGTTCTATGAAGGTCCCGCCGGCGTAAATTGGACTAGGTCCCTTACCAGCGGGACCTGGTGGCGCAGGCGGGCTCCAGGGTCCTTGGGGGGCGCGGGATGATCTGGCCCCGGGGGGTGCCCCTACGACGGCCTGGCCCGCGATTGGGGCCCACTGATCTGCGGGGGGGTCTGTGCCGTAGGGGCACTCTTTTCCTACGCGCCGGCCATGTAAGCCTCCGCCATGGCTGACGCATAGGTGAACCACCAAACCGTGCATGCGCGGGGATGACGTCAGCAGCAGCCGCTGACGCTCTCGCGTATGCGCGGACCCGTGCCAGCCGGCGGAGTCCCTTCGGCCCCGGCTGCCGTGGCGCCAAAGACTTCCACGTCGGCCGACGGGGCGCCAACCACTCCAGGGTGGGCCTAGCCCCTAAAGGTGTGGAGGAGTCCGCACCTTTGGGGCGGCCCGACGCCGGAGTGGTTCACGCCACTCCGTCCCGCCGGGACCCCACGCCCCGCCAGGTAAGGGAGAATCCCGCCCCTGATTTCCCTTTGGTCAACTTACACCGAAGTTTGATGGACTTGGTAATTCGAATGTGATCTTGAGTCGCGAGAGTGAACTAATGTGGATTCTTGGCCAGATTAGTTTGAACACTCTGAACTCGATGATAGGATTTTGCAAATCAGAAACCAGGCTAACCAAAGGGAATTTCCATGAGACAAAGCTTCAATGTCACTGTAGATTATTTTCCTTTGTATCCCATCCCGCTGCTGCCGGTGATTTCAGGCCTGAGGCAGTTCCATGTGAGAGAGTTCCGTGTGATTCACTTGATCACATCACAGCCATCGGGCATTTTTTAAATTAAAAAAAAATAAATTTAGTGTACCCAATCATTTTTCCAATTAAGGGGCAATTTAGTGTGGCCAATCCACCTACTCTGCATGTTTTTGGGTTGTGGGGGCGAAACCCACGCAAACACGGGGAGAATGTGCAAACTCCACACGGACAGTAACCCAGAGCCGGGATCGAACCTGGGACCTCAGCGCCGTGAGGCCGCAGTGCTAACCCACTGCGCCACCGTGCTGCCCCCGCCATCGGGCATTTAATCTTTCTCACAGATGTGAGGCGGGATTTTCCGATCCTGGGAAAACCCTGGAGCGTTTTACGATGCCATCATCTGGCCCCTAAGATCAGCAATCCTGCACCGCACAGGGTTCCAGCCCGTCATTGGAGAGCCTCACGCTGCTCCAGCTGCCGAAACGGGCGTCAGCACGGCCGGCATGAGTTTGTGCATGCGCGCCACGGCTGGCGTGAGTTCACACTTGCGCGTGGGTTGCCGTCTCCGTGCCGGCCCCGACGCAACATGGGAGACAGGCATTGGGCGGGTTCTCTGACCCCGCCCCGGGTCAGAGACTTGGTGGGAGGGTGACGTGAATCATGCGACGCCACTCCGCCGATTCTCTGGCGACTGGAGATTCGCCGCTAATGGCGCCAGCGCAGGCGGCACGCCGCCGGTTGGGAGTCGCTCCATGCAGCACCCCCCCCCCCCCCCCCCCCCCCGGGCGATGCTCCCCGTGCCATGGGCCAGATGTACTTTGAGTTCGGCCGAATCCCGCCAACGTCATTCTCGTACGGTCCTACTTGACAGGACCTCGGCGTTCATGCTACGGTTGGGGGGTGGGGGGGGAGGGGGGGAAGCGGTATCTGACTGGCCCGCGATCGGGACCTACCAATCGATGGGTGGGCCTAACCTGGGGGGGGGCCATGTTCTCCGCGTCGAGCCCCTGCAGGCCTCTGCCATGTTGCATTGGGGCCGGCACGGACACGGCAACCCACGTCCATGCGCGTAACCATGGACAAGCAACCTGAAGCGCTCCAGTGCCGTGCTGGTCCCCTGTGCAGCGCAGGATCGCTGATCCTCGGGGCCAGATGATGCCATCGTAAAACGCTCCGGCGTGAACACTTAGCCCCAGGATGGGAGAAACCCGCCCATTTACTTCAATTTGCACATCAGAGTAGGCCAACCCTATTAACATTGGGTGTGAAGTGCTCCATGTGTGAAGATGAGCCAGAGAATATAGATGCTAGGTATGTGGCCTGATTGAAGGAGATTATTGTAGGAGAATGGTTGGGTTATGGTGCATTGAGGATTATCTGAGGCCAGCGTTGCAGTTGGTGTGAGATGGCATTTGAAAGTACATTCACTAAATTTGACTGCTTGCATCAGGGCATTAAACCTAATGCCTCGGTGCATCTAGATCTGAGGGGATAGCATCCTGGAGAAAGGGAAGTTGCCAGAATTTCACGGCATTTGAACTTGCTTGGTGACAGCAATCCTTTCCTTGACTAACAACTGAGATCAACATATTCCAATGATTGGGCAGTAATTTACAGTTCCAAACAGACTAGAAATCACTTGGTTAGGGTGGAAGTGAAGGCTTAAGTGCGTCGGTGTAGACTTGATGGGCCGAATAGCCTCCTTCTGCACTATGTTCTATGCTAGATTCTTTTGCAGAGTGGCATGTGTTGCCTCATTCTTTAGCTAAGTAAATGTTAGGCTCCAGCCAGCATTAGCAACTCCTGCACACCCTAAGGTGTCGTCTCCTCAACTTTACTTCTGTGCTTCTTATAAAAATTCCTCTTTTACACCCCAAAGTGTTGATAACCTGGCAGAGTGGGCTGTATATGCCTGTGTTGGAGGTGGAGGGGGAAGAATAGCACGGAATCAGATCTAGATTGCTGCCCAAAGCATCCGCATTTCCTGGGATGTTTCTCAAAGTGGGAAAAGGGTGCAGGTTCTGTTGTCTGCCCCACAGTGGTGATCGTGTAGCCAGCCTTTCTGGCATCTTGGTGCCAGTGGAGCAGCTCCCTGCCACATGCACAGGTTGCCAACTTGCTGGTGATGGGCGCCCCGCGGCAGGATGGGAGACGTCCGACCTTGAGAGGCCCTGCTCCAAAGGCAGGGTCATGGACAAGCTAATTCCCTGGCTTGGGTTCCTCTCCACTGCGGGAGGTCTTTCCAGCTTTGATCCTCAAGTTTTTAGTTTTGCGAATGCCTCCAAAGCGCAACATCTTCAGATGCCTTCAATCTTCCTGACTTGCCTGAGCTTGGCCCACCTCCTCCTAATGGGGCGGTCGAGGCTCCAGGGTTGCCAAGCCTGTGATTGGGCCAGCAGCATTGCACGCCAGCCCACCATCCTGAGTAAGAAGTAGCCTCGGGAAAGTTTCTGCTAACAAGGGTGCTTCCAGAAGGTGTGGACCTGGGGTCACTGTTTAGCCCAACGGTGGACTCTGGATCCTGTGGTAAAATCCATCCAGATGAGTCCAATCGTTTTGGTTCACACCAGTGTGGAAATGCTGATTTTCCAGCTTACCCGACAGGTTTAAACATCTTCAATTCCACATGAGCATTTCATGCACATAACTGGCATTTGTAAAGGCGTCCTGTTTGACAGGACGGAATCAACAGTCACCATTGTTACCTTTGGGGCTGGTTTAGCTCAGTGAAGCAGAACAAGGCCAGCAGGGCGGGCTCAATTCCAGTACCAGCTGAGAATTCTAAATTCTCCCTCTGTGTACCAAAACAGGCGCCGGAATGTGGCGACTATGGGGATTTTCACAGTAACTTCATTGCACTGTTAATGTAAGCCTTCATGTGGCAATAAAGATTATTTAGTTGACTGATCTTTTACAAAACATTTGGTCCACAAGTTTCAGATATCAAGCACAGGCTTCGCTTTAAGGCCACCCTGTTTTAACAGCAGGGTTTGCTCAGACCTGCGGCTTACCTTTTAGAATCATTCAAGCCATTGCATTTCTGAAACAATTTGAGTGGCGGCACCTTTAAAATTTACTCGGATTACTGCATTGTCAAAAACTGCGGGTGCAATTTCCTGGCCCCCACCCTGTCCCCCGCCCCTGCGGGATCCTGGCAAAAGTAACCCGCAGTGGAATAGATGAGCCACGCAACATGCCCTTGACATCGACAAGCCATCTCCGCTGCTGGAAAACATGCCACGTGGAAGCTGGAAAATCCCTCCCTGAATCCCATCTTGACAACATTCCAGTAAATGAATCAATGTAACACTTGTTAGAAAAGTAAGAAGTCTTACAACAGCAGGTTAAAGTCCAACAGGTTTGTTTAAGTGATTCCAAACAAACCTGTTGGACTTTAACCTGGTGTTGGAAGACTTCTTACTGTGTCCACCCCAGTCTAACGCCGGCATCTCCACATCCTTATTTGCAAAAGAATACACTATATCATCCAACGTCTTATAAAAACACTTCCACATCATGTTCATTTCGCACTCGCCCATCTCAGGAAACATCTGTATTCTGAGCTCTGCATTTCTGAGCAATCCATCAACTGTTTAAGTTATATTTGACATATCAGCTTGCAAGCGACAACATATTCTTGCTCTCACTTCATTGTTAAAAAGCTTGTTATTTAAAACTAGAGAAGTGAAAACTAATTCCAGCCGCATAGAGATGGGGACCAATTGGTGGCTCCCTCAGGGAGCTGGCACATGGGCCAAATTGTCTTCTGTTTTATTGTGATCTTATTCTACAAATAGAATTCAAATTGCGACTTGAAGGGACGATTATGCCAATCTTTCATCATCATGGACAATAATGATAGAATGCCATCTTATCTTGAAGCGTTATGTCTGTCAATTCATCCAGGTTGGCTGTTGGCGAAAATGGAAGATTCTGAGTAAACTCAGCAGGTCTGACAGCAGCCGTGGAGAGAGGAACAGAGTTAACCTTTCGAGTCGTTACGACTTCTTCAGAGCGAAACGCTAACTCTGTTTCTCTCTCCACAGATGCTGCCAGACCTGCTCGGGTTTAACCAGGATTTTCAAATTTCAAATTGGAAGGCTTTGGTTCAATGTAGGGTCATCCAAATGAAAAAGAATGAAACAAAAGTGTGTGACCAGGGGACTAGGCTCTTGGTCTCATTGGTGCCTCATTGTACATTGTTTCCCAGTAGACGTGTTTCCCAGTAGACACCTGAGGGTATGTGTGCTGCAGTTCAGCGATGACCAGGAGACATTGATAATTTCCAAAGCAGGCATAGCCGATTAACTAACTACACAGAGTCCATGTAGATTCTAGCCACGCAAATGCAGGTCATTCAAACTATCTGAATTTTGATAAGAGCTGGCACCTGAATTCTGCCCACTTTTGTACAGACTGCATTGGGAAGTGATGATGCCTCGTTCTGATGCCGTAACAGTCTGCAATTCTAACAAGTTATCATAGAATCCCTACAGTGCAGAAGGAAGCCATTCAGCCCATTCAATTTGCACCAACCCTCCGAAAGATCATCCCACCTAGGCCCAATACCCCACCCTACCCTCGTAACCCTGTAATCCCACCTAACCTAACCTTTGCACACTAAGGGGTAATTTAGCATGTCCAGTCCACCTACCCTTCACATCTTTGGACTGTGGGAGGAAAACGGAGCACCCGCAGACACGGGGAGAACGTGCAAACTCCACACAGATAGTCGCTGGAGATGGGAATCGAATTCGGGTCCCTGGCGCTGTGAGACAACAATGCTCGCCACTGTGCCACCGAGCCGCCCCCATTTACAATGTTTTACAACGTGGGAAGTTTTCCAAAAATGCACAATCACTGAAGATGCAATGATGATGATTTTTTTGCTGCACTGGCAGGTCTTGAAGATGATTGATAATATCTCAGCAAAGAGGGTGCCCTTTTCATGCAGTGTGGAACTATAGTCAATTCATGAGCTCCTGCATACATTGGTTTTCCCAGCAATAAATCAGAATGCTTAAACAAGTGAACGAAGATCATGGCATTTTTTTTCCTGAATGGCAGCAGTGTGCAATCGAATGCCATTCTATATTACTCAGGCTTTGCTTTCACATTCTGCCCGTTTCATGTTTTTTTAGATTATAGATTGGTTTCTAGAAATAGACACACAGGATTTAACCTGAGGACAGCTGCTGGAGGACATTGTTACGGAGCTGTGATAAAGCGAAGAGAAGATTCATATATTTTATCTTAATTATTTTTCACTGTGAAAGAATAAATCATAGAATCATAGAATCCCTACTGTGTAAAAGGAGGCCATTCGGCCCATCAAGCCTGCACCGACTTTCTGAAAGAACACCCCACCTGGGCCCAATCCCCCATCCTATCCCCGTAACCCCACATCGGGGCAATTTAGCATGGCCAATAAATGAAAACAAATTGGAAATTCATGGTAAACTCTGGAGGTCTGGCAGCATCGCGGAGAAAGAAAGGGTTACCGTTTCGAGACTGCATGACATATTCAGAGCGAAACGTTAACTCTGTTTCTCCCTCTCTCTACAGATGCTGCCAGACCTGCTCGTGTTTATCCAGAATTTTCTGTTCTTATTTCAGATTTCCAGCATTGGCAGTATTTTGCTCTTGCTACAATAAAATAAAAATTGCTGAGCTTTTAGACATTCATAGCCATGCTCCAATATATCATTTCTTTGTGTTCTGCAAAGAACGCAACATTGTCCAGCACTGTATAAAAGTGATTTTTTTTCTCCCCCTGTGCCATCTATGGTTCAATGATGCACTTCATCTCTTCGTTGGCCAGGGTGGCATTTTTTTGCCCATCCCTAGTGACCCGGAGACCGATGGAGGATTTTCTTTAACTGCTGTAGTCGTAGCTTGAGCGGGCCGCCGGATCGGAGAATCGCTGGGGGGGGGGGGGCAGCGTGAATCCCGCCCCCGCCGGCTGCCGAATGTTCCGGCGCCAGGGATTTAGCGGGGGCGGGAATCGTGCCGCGCCAGACGGCGGCCGCTAGCAGCGCCCCCCCCCCGGCGATTTTCCGGCCCGGGATGGGCTGAGTGGCCACCCGTTTTTTTTGCCAGTCCTGCTGCCGTAAATTAGAGTAGGTCCTTACCGGAGGGACCTGGCGGCACGGGCGGCCTCCATGGTCCTCGGCGGGCACGGGGGGATCTGGCCCTGGGAGGTGCCCCACAGTGGCCTGGCCCGCGATTGGGGTCCACCGATCCGTGGGCGGGCTTGTTCCGTCGGGGCACTCTATTCCTCCGCATCAGTCGCTGTGGTCCACCACCATGGACGATGCGGAGACGAACCCTCCCGCGCATGCGCTGGGGTGATGGCAGCACACGCTGGTGCTCCCGCGCATGCGCCAAATCGCACCGGCCGGCGGAGGCCCTTTGGCGCCAGTTGGCGTGGCACCAAGCCCCTTCCCCACCGGCTGGCATGGCGCAAACCACTCCGGGGCTGGCCTAGCCCCTGAAGGTGCAGAGGATTCCGCACATGTGGGGCGGCCCGACGCCGGAGTGATTCACGCAACTCCTTCCCGCCGGAGTTGCCCGCCCTGCAGAATCCTGCCCAGAGGACAGTTAATGTGGGATTGGAGATACAGATAGGCCAGACCAGAGATAAATGGCAGATTTCTTTCTATAAAGTACATTTGTGAACCATTTGGATTGTTGTGATGAAACATCGAACATTGGAAATAGGAGCATGCCCCTTGTGCCTGCTCCATCATTCAATAAGATCACAGATCTAGTTGTGGCCCTCCAATTCCACTTTTCTGCTTGTCGATCCATAATCCTTGTCAATCAAAGATCAGTCCAACTCACTCTTAAACAACTTGAACAATCCAGCCCACACCCTTCACAGGGGAAGGGAATTCTACAGACTAACGACCTTCTGAAAGAAGAAATTCCTCATCTCCATCTTAAATAGGAGACCCATTTAAATCTTGAACATTTCGTTTATTTTTTTTAAAACCTGGATTCACTTCAGAAGAACTTGAAACATCACCCTTTACAGCTAATCCTCACCCACAGATCGAATTTACCCCCAGACATAACTCACCTGTATATATAATTCCCAATGAGCCAACATCCATAGATGTAAGCCCAGCCAAAAGAGCACAACCATTCCCAGAACTACACCCCACCCGCATGCCCAATTCCTGGATTCCCCCTTCACCCAGACCCAAGTATTACTGATATAGCTTGGGCGAGATTATCCGCTTGGCAGATTATTCTCCTGCCAGGTGAATGCAGAACAGGAAGTGATTCACTATCATTCGACATGAAAATTTATACATGGCAAGGATTGCGAGGGATTCCCGAACAAATTCCATCCACAATACGGCCTGCAATCCTGCATCGCAATTCAGCCCCCCAGCCCCTGATTTTCCGGGTCCCTCTTCCCACTAGAAACCCGTTAAATAAAGGGACCTCCCCTCCCCTTCATCGCTCCTCTTTGACATCGGGATCAATGGATACCATTCTTGCACCATTTCAGATCGTAAGAAATAGGATCGGGAGTAGAGGCCATTCTGTTTCTTGAACCTGTCCCACCTATCAATAAGGTGATGGCTGAACTGATTGTAATCCTTATCTCCAATTTTCTGCCTGCTCTTGACTCCCTTGTGGATCACTAACTCAGATTTAAAATAGGCATTGACTCAGTTTCGACTGCTCTTTGGGAATAGTACTCTAAAGACTAATGGACTTGCTGAGAGAAGAAATTCCTCCTCATTTCAGACTTAAATGTGGAACGGCACAAATTGAAACTGTGCCCCCTAGTTCTAGATTGGACCACAAGGGGAAACAGCCTCTCGGCATCTATCCTGTCAAGTCTCCACAGAATCTTATGTTTGAGTAAGTTCACGGGCGTGATCTACCAGCCGCATTACACCCAAAAGTGTGGCTGGTAGATGTCAGGAGATCCCTCTTCTGAGATCTACCCGGCTTGGCAAACCTTGGCAAACTTTTAAACTAGTATGGCAGGGGGGTGGGTACGGGAGCAATCGGTCAGAAGGTGAAAACATTGAGGGAGAACTAGGGAATAGAACCAGTATGGCTCTGAGGAAGAGCAGACAGGGAGATGTTGTTGAGAACAGCGGGTCAGGTGGCCTGAAGTGAATATGTTTTAATGCAGGAATCATAACGGGTAAGGCAGATGAATTTAGAGCTTGGATTAGTACTTGGAACTATGATGTTTACAGAGACCTGGTTGAGGGAAGGACAGAATTGGCAGCGAGATGTTCCAGGATTTAGATGTTTCAGGCGGGATAGAGGGGGATGTAAAAGGGGTGGTGGAGTTGCGCTACTGGTTAGGGAGAATATCACAGCTGTACTACGGGAGGACACCTCAGAGGGCAGTGAGGCTATATGGGTAGAGACCAGGAATAAAAAGGGTGCAGTTACAATGTTGGGGGTTTAATACAGGGCTCCCAACAGCCAGCAGGAGTTAGAGGAGCAGATAGGTAGACAGATTTTGGAAAGGAGTAAAAGCAACAGGGTTGTTGTGATGGGAGACTTCAACTGCCCCCATATTGACGGGGACTCACTTAGTGCTAGAGGTTTGGATGGGACAGAGTTTGTAAGGAGCATCCAGGAGGGCTTCTTAAAACAATATGTGGATAGTCCAACTAGGGATGAGGCTGTACTGGACCTGGTATTGGGGAATGAGCCAGGCCAGGTGATAGAAGTTTCAGTAGGGGAGCATTTCGGGAACAGTGACCACAATTCAGTAAGTTTTAAAGTGCTGGTGGACAAGGATAGGAGGGGTGAATGTGCTGAATTGGGGGAAGGCTAATTATAACAATATTAGGCGGGAACTGCAGAACCTAGATTGGGGGCGGATGTTTGAGGGTAAATCAACATCTGACGTGTGAGACGCTTTCAAACATCAGTTGAAAGGAATTCAGGACTGGTATGTTCCTGTGCAGAAGAAGGATAAATACGGTAAATTTCGGGAACCTTGGATAATGAAAGGTATTGTAGGCCTCGTCAAAATGAAAAAGGAGGCATTTGTCAGTGCTAGAAGGCTGGGAACAGACGAAGCCTGTGTGGGATATAAGGAAAGTAGGAAGGAACTTAAGCAAGGAGTCAGGAGGGCTAAAAGGAGTCACAAAAAGTCATTGGCAAACAGGGTTCAGGAAAATCCCAAGCCTTTTTACACATACATAAAAAGCAAGAGGGTAGCCAGGGAAAGGGTTGGCCCACTGAAGGATAGGCAAGGGAATCTATATGTGGAGCCAGAGGGAATGGGCGAGGTACTAAATGAATACTTTGCATTAGTAATCACCAAAGAGAAGGAATTGGTGGATGTTGAGTTTGGAGAAGGATGTGAAGATAGCCTGGGTCACATTGAGATCCAAAAAGACGAGGTGTTGGGCATCTTGAAAAATATTAAGGTAGGTAAGTCCCCAGGGCCTGATAGGATCTACCCCCAGAATACTGAAGGATGCTAGAGAGGAAATTGCTTAGGCCTTGACAGAAATCTTTGGATCCTCACTCTCTTCAGGTGATGTCCCGGAGGACTGGAGAATAGCCAATGTTGTTTAAGAAGGGTAGCAAGGATAATCCAGGGAACTACAGGCCAGTGAGCCTTATGTCAGTGGTAGGGAAATTACTGGAGAGAATTCTTCCAGACAGGATCTACTCCCATTTGGAAGCAAACAGACGTATTAGCAAGAGGCAGCATGGTTTTGTGAAGGGGAGGTCGTGTCTCACTAACTTGATAGAGTTTTTCGAAGAGGTCACCAAGATGATTGATGCAGGTCGGGCAGTGGATGTTGTCTATATGGACTTCAGTAAGGCCTTTGACAAGGTCTCTCATGGCAGACGTGTACAAAAGGTGAAGTCACATGGGATCAGGGGTGAGCTGGCAAGATGGATACAGAACTGGCTCGGTCATAGAAGGCAGAGAGTAGCAATGGAAGGGTGCTTTTCTGATTTTAGGAGGGCTGTGACTAGTGGTGTTCCGCAGGGATCAGTGCTGGGACCTTTGCTGTTCGTAGTATATATAAATGATTTGGAGAGAATGTAACTCATTTGATTAGTAAGTTTGCAGATGACACAAAGGTTGGTGGAATTGCGGTTAGTGATGAGGGCTGTCAGAGGATACAGCAGGATTTAGATCGTTTGGAGACTTGGGCGGAGAGATGGCAGAGGGAGTTTAATCCGGACAAATGAAATGTGAGGTAAAGCATTTTGGAAGGTCTCATGCAGGTAGGGAATATACAGTGAATGGTAGAACCCTCAGGAGTAGTGACAGTCAGAGAGATCTAGGTGTACAGGTCCACAGGTCATTGAAATGGGCAACACCGGTGGAGAAGGTAGTCAAGAAGGCATAAGGCATGCTTGCCTTCATTGGCCGGGGCATTGAGTATAAGAATTGGCAAGTCATGTTGCAGCTGTATAGAACCTTAGTTAGGCCACACTTGGAGTATAGTGTTCAATTCTGGTCGTCACACTACCAGAAGGATGTAGAGGCTTTAGTGAGGGTGCAGAAGAGATTTACCAGGATGTTGCCTGGTATGGAGGGCATTAGCTATGAGGAGCGGTTTAGCTCACTCGGCTAAATCGCTGGCTTTTAAAGCAGACCAAGCAGGCCAGCAGCATGGTTCAATTCCCGTACCAGCCTCCCCGGACAGGCGCCGGAATGTGGCAACTCGTGGCTTTTTACAGTAACTTCATTGAAGCGTACTCGTGACAATAAGCGATTTTCATTTTCATTTCATTTTTCAATAAACTCGATTTGTTCTCACCGGAACGAGGAAGGTTGAGGGGCGACCTGATCGAAGTCTATAAAATTATGAGGGGCATAGACAGAGTGGGTAGTCAGAGGCTTTTTCCCAGGGTAGAGGGGTCAATTACTAGGGGGCATAGGTTTAAGGTGCGAGGGACAGGGTTTGGAGGAGATGTATGAGGCAAGTTTTTTACACAGAGGGTAGTGGGTGCCTGGAACTCGCTGCCGGAGGAGGTGGTGGAAGCAGGGACGATAGCGACAGTTAAGGGGCATCTTGACAAATACATGAATAGGATGGGAATAGAGGGATATGGACTCCGGAAGTGTAGAAGATTTTAGTTTAGATGGGCAGCATGGTCGGTGCAGGCTTGGAGGGCCGAAGGGCCTGTTCCTGTGCTGTACTTTTCTTTGTTCTTTGTTCTTTGTGAGATCTAACGCGATCCCTCAAGACGCTGTGATGTGGTTGGCTCACCTTTTAGAAAATCTGTGTATCAGAGTGAGGCAACTAATCCCAATCTATTATGCTCTCCCATGATCAAACCAAGGCATTGGGAACTAACCCCTTCGCTTTGGTGACCTCGGGAGGTGCCGTTCAGTGCTAGTCTCCACAAATGAGGATTGGGTGGAACAGCGCTCATGGGGGTCTCCCAGGGGATCGGAGGCCCCCAGATGCTTGCTCTCTGGGCAGGGTGGCACCCTGGCAGTGCTGGTGTCAGCTGCGTACCTTGGCACTGCCAGTTTGGCACCCTGGAAGTGACACATAGGTGCTAGACTGGACTGCCACGGTGTCCAGGCAGCACAGTCAGCTGGCAGGGGCACTTCCAGGGTGCAAGACTGACACTGCCAAGGTGCCAAGCTGGCAGTTTTCCCACGATGGGGATCAGGCCCGGGGGTGCTCTTTGTGGGTGCAGTGTTGTCTGGCGACCCCCTTACAGGTGAGTTGGCCTTTGGAGAAGTTCAGGGATTACATCGGGGGCTCGATGCCATTTAAAAATGGTGTCCCGATCTCTCCTTGCACTGAGTTCCAACGAGCAGAGCTCCTCAGTCCAGGAAGCTGGACTGAGTGTGGACTCATCGGTGAGGCCCAGAATCGAACCAGAGTCCCGGTAAATACCATGGTGTTTCTTGGCGCTGTGAGTTCCGATTCGGTTTGAGCATGTCCCATATCTCATTCTTATAAGCCCCAATAAATATTGGCCCAACTTGCTCAAAGTTTTCTCATAAGACAATCCCTTAATCCCAAAAATCAGCCAAGTGGACCGCCTATGAACTGCTTCCAGTGCAAGCATATACCTCTTTAACTAAGGAGACCAAAACTGTACACAGTACTTTCAGCGTGGTCCCACCGATGCCCTGTACAGTTGAAATGAGACCTCCTTACTTTTATCTTCCATCGCCTCTTGCAATAAAGGTCAAAATTCCATTTGCCTTCATAATTACTCGTTGAACTAACTTAACTTTTTATGATTCAACCACAAGGGCATCCAGATCCCTCTGTTCCACTGCATTATTTAGTTTGTCTTCATTTAAAGGTGAACATAGAACATAGAACGATACAGCGCAGTACAGGCCCTTCGGCCCTCGATGTTGCACCGACATGGAAAAAAAAACTAAAGGCCATCTAACCTACACTATGCCCTTATCATCCATATGCTTATCCAATAAACTTTTAAATGCCCTCAATGTTGGCGAGTTCACTACTGTTGCAGGTAGGGCATTCCACGGCCTCACCACTCTTTGCATAGAAAACCCACCTCTGACCTCTGTCCTATAGCTATTACCCCTCAATTAGCTATGTCCCTCGTGCTAGCCACCCCATCCGCGGGAGAAGGCTCTCGCTATCCACCCTATCTAACCCTCTGATCATTTTGTATGCCTCTATTAAGTCACCTCTTAACCTTCTTCTCTCTAACGAAAACAACCTCAAGTCCATCAGCCTTTCCTCATAAGATTTTCCCTCCATACCAGGCAACATCCTGGTAAATCTCCTCTGCACCCGTTCCAAAGCTTCCACGTCCTTCCTATAATGAGGCGACCAGAACTGTACGCAATACTCCAAATGCGGCCGTACTAGAGTTTTGTACAACTGCAACATGACCTCATGGCTCCGGAACTCAATCCCTCTACCAATAAAGGCCAACACACCATAGGCCTTCTTCACAACCCTATCAACCTGGGTGGCAACTTTCAGGGATCTATGTACATGGACACCGAGATCCCTCTGCTCATCCACACTACCAAGAATTTTACCATTAGCCAAATATTCCGCATTTCTGTTATTCTTTCCAAAGTGAATCACCTCACACTTCTCCACATTAAACTCCATTTGCCACCTCTCAGCCCAGCTCTGCAGCTTATCTATGTCCCTCTGTAACCTGCAACATCCTTCCAGCACTGTCTACAACTCCACCGACTTTAGTGTCGTCTGCAAATTTACTCACCCATCCTTCTGCGCCCTCCTCTAGGTCATTTATAAAAATGACAAACAGCAACGGCCCCAGAACAGATCCTTGTGGTACGCCACTCGTAACTGAACTCCATTCTGAACATTTCCCATCAACTACCACTCTCTGTCTTCTTTCAACTAGCCAATTTCTGATCCACATCTCTAAATCACCCTCAATCCCCAGCCTCCGTATTTTCTGCAATAGCCGACCGTGGGGAACCTTATCAAACGCTTTACTGAAATCCATATACACCACATCAACTGCTCTACCCTCGTCTACCTGTTCAGTCACCTTCTCAAAGAACTCGATAAGGTTTGTGAGGCATGACCTACCCTTCACAAAACCATGCTGACTATCCCTAATCATATTATTCCTATCTAGATGATTATAAATCGTATCTTTTGTAATCCTCTCCAAGACCTTACCCACCACAGACGTTAGGCTCACCGGCCTATAGTTACCGGGGTTATCTCTACTCCCCTTCTTGAACAAAGGGACCACATTTGCTATCCTCCAGTCTTCTGGCACTATTCCTGTAGCCAATGATGACCTAAAAATCAAAGCCAAAGGCTCAGCAATCTCTTCCCTGGCTTCCCAGAGAATCCTAGGATAAATCCCATCCGGCCCCGGGGACTTATCTATTTTCACCTTGTCCAGAATTGCCAACACTTCTTCCCTACGCACCTCAATGCCATCTATTCTAATAGCCTGGGTCTCAGCATTCTCCTCCACAATATTATCTTTTTCTTGAGTGAATACTGACGCAAAGTATTCATTTAGTATCTCGCTTATCTCCTCAGCCTCCACACACAACTTCCCACCACTGTCCTTGACTGGCCCTACTCTTACCCTAGTCATTCTTTTATTCCTGACATACCTATAGAAAGCTTTTGGGTTTTCCTTGATCCTACCTGCCAAAGACTTCTCATGTCCCCTCCTTGCTCGTCTCAGCTCTCTCTTTAGATCCTTCCTCGCTTCCTTGTAACTATCAAGCGCCCCAACTGAAACTTCATGCCTCATCTTCACATAGGCCTCCTTCTTCCTCTTAACAAGAGATTCCACTTCTTTGGTAAACCACGGTTCCCTCGCTCGACCCCTTCCTCCCTGCCTGACTGGTACGCACTTATCAAGAACATGCAATCGCTGTTCCTTGAACAAGCTCCACATATCCAGTGTGCCCAACCCTTGCAGCCTACTTCTCCAACCAACACATCCTAAGTCATGTCTAATGGCATCATAATTGCCCTTCCCCCAGCTATAACTCTTGCCCTGCGGGGTATACTTATCCCTTTCCACCACTAACGTAAAGTTCACCGAATTGTGGTCACTGTTTCCAAAGTGCTCACCTACCTCCAGATCTAACACCTGGCCTGGTTCATTACCCAAAACCAAATCCAATGTGGCCTCGTCTCTTGTTGGCCTGTCAACATATTGTGTCAGGAAACCCTCCTGCACACATTGTACAAAGAACGACCCATCTAATGTACTCGAACTATATCTTTTCCAGTCAATATTTGGAAAGTTAAAGTCTCCCATAACAACTACCCTGTTACTTTCGCTCTTTTCCAGAATCATCTTCGCCATCCTTTCCTCTACATCCCTAGAACTATTAGGTGGCCTATAGAAAACTCCCAACAGGGTGACCTCTCCTTTCTTGTTTCTAACCTCAGCCCATACTACCTCAGAAGAAGAGTCCCCATCTAGCATCCTTTCCGCCACCGTAATACTGTCCTTGACTAGCAGCGCCACACCTCCCCCTCTTTTGCCCCCTTCTCTGAGCTTACTAAAACACCTAAACCCCGGAACCTGCAACAACCATTCCTGTCCCTGCTCTATCCATGTCTCTGAAATGGCCACAATGTCGAAGTCCCAGGTACCCACCCATGCTGCCAGTTCCCCTACCTTATTTCGTATACTCCTGGCATTGAAGTAGACAACTTCAAACCACCTACCTGAACACTGGCTCCCTCCTGCAACGTCAAATCTGTGCTCCTGACCTCTATACTCTCAATCTCCCGTAGCCCAAAACTATAATCCAGGTTCCCATGCCCCTGCTGAATTAGTTTAAACCCCCCCAAAGAGCACTAACAAATCTCCCCCCCAGGATATTGGTGCCCCTCAGGTTCAGATGTAGACCATCCTGTCTATAGAGGTCCCACCTTCCCCAGAAAGAGCCCCAGTTATCCAGAAATCTGAATCCCTCCCGCCTGCACCATCCCTGTAGCCATGTGTTTAATTGCTCTCTCTCCCTATTCCTCATCTCACTATCACGTGGCACGAGCAACAACCCAGAGATAACAGCTCTGTTTGTTCTCGCTCTGAGCTTCCATCCTAGCTCCCTAAAGGCCTGCCTGACATCCTTGTCCCCTTTCCTACCTATGTCGTTAGTGCCAATGTGGACTACGACTTGGGGCTGCTCCCCCTCCCCCTTAAGGACCCGGAAAACACGATCCAAGACATCACGTACCCTTGCACCTGGGAGGCAACATACCAAACGTGAGTCTCTCTCGCTCCCACAAAATCTCCTATCTGTGCCCCTGACTATTGAGTCCCCAATTACTAATGTTCTACTCCTTTGCCCCCTTCCCTTCTGAGCAACAGGGACAGACTCCGTGCCAGAGGCCCGTACCCCATGGCTTACCCCTGGTAAGTCGTCCCCCCCACAAGTATCCAAAACGGTATACTTGTTACTCAGGGGAACGACCGCATGGGGTCCCTGCACTGACTGCTTCTTCCCAGTCCCTCTTACAGTTACCCATCTATCTCCAGTCTTTGGTGTAACTACTTCCCTGAAGCTCCTATCTATGACCCCCTCTGCCTCCCGAATGATCCGAAGCTCATCCAGCTCAAGCTCTAGGTCCCTAACATGGTTTTTGAGGAGCTGGAGTTGGGTGCACTTCCCACAGATGAAATCAGCAGGGACACTGACGGCGTCCCTCACCTCAAACATTCTGCAGGAGGAGCATTGTACTGCCTTCCCTGACATCACCTCTAGATTTAAAAAAAAACAAGAAAAAGAAAAAGAAAGGAAGAGCTTACCTGATATTACCTCAAACACTGCTCCCGCTGAAAGTTAAGCAAATTTAAAGGCACTCACTCACCTTCACGACAGGCCCCTGCTCCCGCTTCCCAACCACCATGGGGTGGGGGGGGGGGGTTGGTTAGAGGAGGAGGTAGGGTGGGAAACACTCACGAAGTGTTTCAGGTTTAACTGTCACTTGCCAACAGCCCTTCCACAAACCACCTTCAACTTAGGCTGACCGCACTGCACGTATGCAAATTCCCCCGGAACAGCTGATCAGTAGCTTTGCTCTGCTGCCCTCTGCTGGATGCTTGCTTTCACTCAAACTCCTTGGGTCTCCTTCGCCGGTTCACCTTCAACTTAGGCTGACCGCACTGCACGTATGCAAATTCCCCCGGAACAGCTGATCAGTAGCTTTGCTCTGCTGCCCTCTGCTGGATGCTTGCTTTCACTCAAACTCCTTGGTTACATGAGTAACAAATGCCCATCTTCATGTGAATGGGAGTGATAGAGGTTGGACAGTGCTGGTTCTGCACTAAAAACTGAAGAACCATGTTAAATTATTAACCTGCTGAAGTCAGTTTCTTTGGCAATTTTCCAAGTTTTATTTTTAACGAAACAGGAGAAAATCATAAATGCATGGGATGGGGGTAAGGGGGTGATAGGTGGTGACGGGGTGGAATTGGACGCCCAAATATTGAAAAAGAAAGGCAGCAAACAAAATCAGTTTATTTTGAACGGAATTAAAGCTCAAGAAAGCCAGAAAGCGACAAACAGTTAAGCTAAATGGCAGCCAGCAATTATCTAAACAGTTCACAGACATTGTGGGCCTGAGCAATAGTTGCAAAATTAATGTAATAGACGTTTCCATGATCACAAAATATCTTGCAAGCTATTGTGGCAGCAACATTTGTCACTCGACTCTGCACTGCGTAATGGTGACTGCTGAAATGTATGTTTAAATAGTACATTATTACCAGAGTCATGAGGTATAAATATATTTAAAGTCTGACAAATACAGTCAATGCATTCTGGGCCAGGAATATGAGAGGGTGATCATTGTTTACAGAGTATCCAGGTTGTTTTCAAAATAGCTACAGTCATTATTGTGGTTCCTCAGGTACTTTTCATTTTGTGTATTTTTCATTTTGCCTCAGAGCATATCATTGTTCTGTCTTATAAAAGCTTTTTAATGAACATATGTCTTGACACATAGGGCGGGATTTTCCCGTACCCAGCGGGGCAGGGAGTCCCGGCGGGATGGAGTGGCGTGAACCACTCCAGTGTCGGCCCGTCCCAAAGGTGCGGAATCCTCCGCCACTTCAGGGGCTAGGCCAGCGGCGGAGTGGTTTGCGCCCTGCTGGCCGGCATGGAAGGCCTTTGGTGCCACACCAGCCAGGGCCGAAGGGACTCCGCCGGCCGGTGAGAGTCCGCACATACACGGGTGCGTCAGTGGCTGCTGACGTCATCCCCGCGCATGCGCAGGGCGGGGGTCATCTACGCGTCGGCCATCGCGGAGGCTGACACAGCCGACACGTAGAAAAAGAGTGCCCCAATGGCACAGGCCTGCCCGCAGATCGGTGGGCCCCGATCGCGGGCCAGCCACCGTGGGGGCACCCCTGGGGCCAGATCGCCCCGCGCCCCCCCCAGGACCCCGGAGCCCGCCCAAATCGCCAGACCCCGCCAGTAAGGGATGTTGTCTGATCCACGCTGGTGGGACCGGCAAAAAAACCAGCGGGCCTTCGGCCCATCGCGGGCCGGAGACTTCGGGCAGCCCCAGGGCCCATTGAGTCGCGCCGGTCCCCGCCATTCTCCGGGGCATGCGGTGCGACTTACGCCTCGCCGACTTTTGGAGGGCCGGAGAATTCGGCGGCCAGCGGGGATGGGATTCACGCTGACCCCCGGCGATTCTCCAACCTGGCGGGGGGGTCGGAGAATCCCACCCACAACCTCATTCAGGTGTGGGAGTGGTATGGTGGTAATGTCACTGGAATAGTAATGCAAAGGCCTTGGGTAATCCCCTGGATATGGGTTCAAATTCCACCGTGGCAGTTTGGGGAATTTAAGTTCAATTAATTAGATAAATCCCAACCCCATACCAGCAACATTTTCTGGGACTTTGGGAGACTCAGAGACTATTCATGACAAACACAGAGACTGTTGCCATTGGCTCCAAATCTAAATACCTGGCGCCCTCTTCTCAATAAGACAATCTAAGCCTTCCTGTGATCACTAGCAAGCAAACCAGTACTGGCAGGCAGACTTTTGGACCGATCACATTACCCCTTCCTTTACCCTAAGTTTAAAGATACAGTCCCAAAATGTGATGAACCCCCTTATAGTAACAACACTACTTGGGCATATGGGAGGGTTCTTGAACTACTTTAGGTCTTCCACTCAATGTGCCTTGCTCAGATCATAGCAGAGCTGGCAGGTGTTCTGCTACGGTCCCAGAAAAAAGTTTTCAACCTTTAGCATTGTACCTCAAGTGGATCAGTTATCTTTATTCTGCTGGCGCTGTGCAGGTGTTGTGACTCAATGGGTTGGACCCCTGCCTCTGAGCCAGAAGCTCTGTTCTGAAGTCCCCCTTCAAGACTTGTTGAATGGAGGTTCGTGAGGTGGTTCAAAAGGTTGCTAATCAACCTGCAAATCCTTGCAACATTTCCCAAGGGAAATAAGTATGCATGAAGATATGAGGGAAACAATTATGTCGGATGTAGCTCCATTTAGAGGCCAAAAACAAGTTAATGTGCTGATTTATTTTTAGCCTGTTCCACCTAAAGGCCTCTCCAACAGTCTCTGCATTGTTAATGGAGGTGTGTGGTCTTGTTCTTGGGCAGGTGGGATACTGCTCGGTCAGGTTTGCACCAGGAAAGTGGGACTACTTGAATTTCAGGCCCTGTGGTTCACCTGCAGCTCATGCAGCATTGTTATCTTTACCATACTGCTTTCCAGTTAAAAGATTGGTCAGGCTCCTCATCATTTTTTTTAAGCTGCAGCAGTTCATCGACAGTGACCTGCAGCAAATCACCGGCACCTTTCGTTGTAGTAAAAATTACATTACCTGCATGGCAAATTAACCAGACACATTGACCAAGCTAGGCAATGTTCCAAAAGGGATTTCGAATTTGTTCAGTGTGACTTTCTTTCATTTCAGGTTATGTAACATTATTGTAATGAGGTGTACAGTGAAAGGGTTGAAAACGAAGTAGATTAGGGCCAGTAGGTTAATGAGTGCCGTAGTTCTGTCTCTTCGTCAAGAAACTGTTAACGATAATCAACTACACATGCAAGTAATGTTTTCAGAAAGTAAACAATTAATATGTTAATTAGACAATGTGTGTACATTTAGGTGACTTCAGGTAGTGACAGAGGGCTGTTATGTCATCCTCAGTATGGTAACAACTTTGTCACAATAATAAAAGAATTCTCAGATAATGTCAAACTGTGTATTCACCCTGGGTTAAATGCAGCCAATGTGGTTTGTTTCATTAATGTGCACGATCCTTAATTTGCTGAAACACATACCTGCATAAATGCGCATCTCACAAAATGAGTACACTATTGAACAGCCGTGCCATTGAGTTCACCCAAAATCTTGGTCTCAGTTATTCATAATCGATGCTGACATTTCTGGTGGCCTTACAAAAGCCCATACTGCACGTTCATTTCAAGTTAACAATATAGAGCCGGGAAGGAATAAAAGTGAGAAAAACAAAATATGTCATTCATTGTTACCCAAGCAGTTCTTGTTGGAACGTCGGGTGGGATTCGCCCGTAATCGGCGGGATGGCCCGACGCTGGCTCCAAGAATGGCGCAAACCGCTCCGGTGTCGGATCACCGGAAGTTGCGGAATCCTCTGCACTTCCGGGGGCTACGCCTGCGCGCCAGAGGGGTTGGCGCTGCGCCAACCGGCGTCGAAGGGCCACCGTGGTCCCGTGCATGCGCAGAACTGCCGGCGTGTTCCTGCGCATGCGCAGGGGGGTTCTTCTCCACGCAGGCCATGGCGGAGCCCTATAGAGATTGGGACAGAGGGAAAGAGTGCCTCCACGGCACAGGCCCACCCACGTGGGCTACTCCACCGTGGGGGCCCTCCCCCGACCCGGATCTCCCCACGCCCCCCCCCCCGAGGAGCCCGCTAGATGGCGGACAAGCCAGCTCCCGCCGTGATGGACCATGTCCATTTCATGCCAGTGCGACTGGCCGAAAATGGGCGGCTGCCTGGACCATCAGGGCCTGGAGAATTGCTGCCAACGGCCCCCGACCAGCAAGGTGTAAACCCCGCCCCTGCCTGCAAACCGGGATTCACGCGCCCCCTGGGGATTTTACGACCTGGCGGGATGTCGGAGAATCCCGCCCCAGAAGTCAGGTGGAGATCTGAATGGTCACATCTCACTCCATTACACCTCACTCCATTACAAGAGTACCAAAATTGATACTGCAATCTGCACTCTTGTAATTCCAGTCACTTATGCAATCCCAATTATAATTCCTCCAATCTTGGTGTCCATCCCTTCAGATGGGGAGGTGGTGACATTGTGGTATTGTCACTGGACACAGAGACCCAGGGTTAGAATCTCACCATGGCAGATGGTAAAATTTGAATTAAATAAAAATCTGCAATTAAAAATCTAATGATGACCATAAAAACATTGTCAATTGTCGTAAAAACCCACCTTCGTCTCTAATGTCCTTTGGAGAAAGAAAACTGCCGTCCTTATCTGGTCTGGCTTACATGTGACTCCAGATGCACAGTAATGTGGTTGATACTTAACCTCGTAACTGGCCTCTGAAATTGTCCTAGCAAGTGACTCAGGTCAATGGCAATTAGGGATGGGCAATAATGGCTGGTCCAGCCACTGATGCTCGCATCCCATGAATGAATTTTTAAAAAGTTGCCTGGGTCCCAAGCTCTGGAATCCCATCTCCAACTTTCTACCTGGGATTATAGGAGCAATTTGATCGAGGTGTACAATGCTATGGCAGGTTTGAATAAGGCAGACAAGAAAAACTGTTCCCCCGAGCTGATGGCTCAAGGACTAGGAAACACAGTACAAGTGGCGGAGTTCTAGGGCCTTGTCTCGGTGGGGGTGAGGCCAGAAAATGTGGCAAGTCATTCGAACATCCATTGACTTCGATGGGACTTGAATATTCTGCCAGTGGCAAGGGCTATAAATGGATCCGAGATGGCACTTGAATGAAATAAAGTTGCAGCAGAGCTATGGGGATAGAACGGGGGAATGGGAGTGTTTGGAATGCTCCATGGAGAGCTGGAATGGAGTCTGTAATGACCTCCAATTAGCATTATTGGTTGGCCAATTGGAGTATGAGCTCCCTCAATGATAGCTCATTGAGGGGGCCCAATAATCACCTGTGTAGGCTTTGTGATCCAGTCTTAAGTTGACTGGAATGCTAGCAGCACTGTTGGAGCTGCTCTTGTATATAGTTATTGGCAATATATATTGGTGTGGTGACGGGACTCCTGCCTCCTGTGGGTTATTACAGAGTCAATGAACTGAATTGCACCTTCTGTGCCATAATTGGCCTTAGATAACTTGACAACCTTGATTTCCTCCTTTAAGACACTCATCTTTGACCAAGCTTTTGGTCACCTGACCCAATATCTCCTCATGTGGCTCAGTGTCTACTTCATTTTATGATGATGCTGTGAAGCTCCTCGGAATGTGTTATATTAAAGGTAGAATATAAATATAAGTTGTTTTGATTGATTGCTATTTCATTTATATTTTCCAAAAAGTAAATAATTGCGGCAAAACTATGTGGTGAGAGATGCACCTTTTCCCTCTGCCTGCACATATACTTACTTGGTAAATATGAACTCCAAACAGGGCCATTCAAAGATATAACACACATCAGAAGGCTGGGCGAGGGAATTCTCCAAGATCACTGTAATGATATGTATATATGTAGACAAGTAAAGGGTCAATTCAGTGTAACACAACCACTAGAGGGCACCACTAGCTCCCACTATAAATATAAGAACTCAGGGGATCTTGTGTACTTCTAACTAGGAGATTCTAGACAATAGACTGTAAGAGAGATATATCATAGCATAGTTAAAGCAGCATGTGTAGTCTAAATTAGTTATTACTTAAATATAGATTACTTGATTACTGGTTTTAGTTCTGTGGAATGTGCGAACTCACTATTAATCAATCGTTATTCAATAAATCAGTTTTGCTTTAAGTTGTAGATTGGTGATTTATTTATAATCACACCATCAGACCAAACTGGATTGCGGAGCAAAGAGTGGCGATATATTACCAAAGAGTAATATAACAATCACCACAAAGTAAGAAGTGTTGGGTACACAAATACACAATTCCAAGCCTTAAGGGTATCATGGAGTTGGATTATTTGGAAGCATAGGTATCTTAATCTCGAGAGCAAGAGAGAGAGAGAGAGATGAAAAATAAAGTGCTAAGATCACTCATATGCCTGATGCTTCAACAGACAGAAATGTACAGAGCCTAGAAGCAAGCAAACTATTGAATATGTCATTACTTGTGTGATGTATAAAGCACACAGAAATTGGCATATGTATTATCTGTTTGTGCTGAGTGAGTACATATTTTTATTTTGCCCTCATAATGGGAGTATGAAGAGAAGGACCATATTTTGAATTTATCATTGAAGCCATTACTGACCAGAATTTCGAGGAAATACATGTGTATTAAAAAAATCTAATTCATGGTCCCTGCATACTAACCAAGCTAACATTACACTGGCACATTCAGGGAATAGCAAAGAGATGATTAGATATGATTTCACGCAAAATACTCATGTAATTCAAGGTTCAGCTTTTACCCTAACTCCTGATCACACTGAAGTCAAGCAGTGTGACACTTTGAGTGAAACTCCAAAGTGAAGGCAGCTTCTAGAGGTTTCACTGAACCATTTCAGCACTGCACACATTTGGTGTGGTATCTTTTCAATGTAATAAGAATTTGGAGTGGAGTTATATGCATTCATTTGCAGTACTTACTCCTGATGAACAGAGTTCATGTCACAATGTATAGTAAAACCTTGATTGTTCTGCCGACAGTTCATACTCTATTGCTATTGATCACAGATTGTAGAACTGCAACCCAAATCTATTTTGTTCTATCAGACTAGCAGAGGGGAAATTTCCTGTTATCCAGGTGCAGGATTACAGCAATGCAATATTCTTAAAGGTTCTATTACCTTCCTGTAATATTCTCTGATTAAACAATGATAGTTGACTGAAGTATTATTTGAAGCTCCTGTTCCCCTATTTTACTACGTATCTTGCATAGGCAGTCTATACATATATATATATATATATTTTCAAATGCATCAAATAAACTCTTTGTAGCTGAGTATAAAACATGTAATGAATGCAATTGATTCTGATTTGTGAGTTACTAGTGATCAAGTAGAACTTAGAATCAATTCAGACATCCATACTCAACAAAAGTTGATATTTTGATTTTACTGCTGATCAATGGTTACCTCCAAGGCAAATGTGTGCTTACAAATTCTGTTTCTAGCAGACTAAACTTGATCTGCACCCCCCATCCCGCCACCCCACCAATAGCATTTGTACTTCTTCAGGTTCATCTGAATATTTACTTCAGTGAAATATACAAGGTGTGGATGTGAAGAGGTGATGTGGGATTATTCAGAATGTGGCGTTGTTGAAGCCATCATCGCTGTAGTTACAGTTGTGCTTCTTACTGTGCCACACCCTGAACAAAATGCTGAAGTTTGCCCTTCATTCAGAGTGAAGAGGAAAATTTGTAACTGGTGTCAAAGGGAAATGTGAAATTAATTAATTGTGCCATAAGGTATCACTTTATTAATTCAGAATGAGTTGAAGAATATTTCATAGTATACCCAGTGCACATTTTTGATTATTTTCAAGGTAAATACTGGAGGTGAAGAAATTTTACCCAACATGAAGCATTTTTCTCAAGCCTGAGATATGGGCCCTGATTGTGGTTTAGAGTAAATGAATGCTGCTTAGTGTTCATAACACTTATACCAGATCCACAGACCTTCTTGTGGACTTTTGCACTGGATGTTGCTGGATGTAAATAGAAAGCCATTTTGGCACAGCAGACTCCACAGGGAATCTGGGCTTTGTACTAACAGTGTAACTGTAAATCTACTTAACTGTCTGTGCGGAGTCTGCACATCCTCCCCGTGTGTGCGTGGGTTTCCTCCGGGTGCTCCGTTTTCCTCCCACAGTCCAAAGATGTGCAGGTTAGGTGGATTGGTCATGATAAATTGCCCTTAGTGTCCAAAATTACCCTTAGTGTTGGGTGGGGTTACTGGGTTATTGGGATAGGGTGGAGGTGTTGAACTTGGGTAGGGTGCTCTTTCCAAGAGCCAGTGCAGACTCAATGGGCCGAATGGCCTCCTTCTGCACTGTAAATTCTATGATCAAAATTCTATGATCTAACCAGTCAAATTCAAGAATCCCCAGAGTCCAAACCAGCACTGTGTGTTAGAATATTTAATTCAATGTCATATCATGTGCAGAAAAGGAAAGCAAAAAGAGAGGGAAAGAAATAACATAGACAACTGAGAGACAGATAAGTAAAATTTTAGCCATTTTGAAAATCTCCAGCAATAATTATATCTGTAAGAATAAGACTTCACATTTGTAAAAGTAAGTTTTCAGTGTTCGACAATTTGGCAATAATTAAGACTTATCACACCATTTAAAAATAGCATTTGCACGGGAACGGAAAAATCTTAATCTTTCATCAATGAAATTAGTGTGCATCCACCATGTAACTAATACAATGTGTTGAGGCACCAGCATAACAAAGCTTCTAGAATAACAGGGCAATGTAACAATCTCCTGATTTCCACTTCTAACTACGCACCTGTACTTGAGTACAGGAATAAGGATAATAATAATCTTTATTAGTGTCACATGTGGGCTTACATTAATACTGCAATGAAGTTACTACAAAAATATATCTTATTGCAGCTGTACAAGTCCTTGGTGAGACCACACCTGGAGTATTATGTGCAGTTTTGGTCTCCTTACCTAAGAAAGGATATACTTGCCATGGAGGGAATGCAGCGAAGGTTCATCGGATCGATTTCTGGGATGGCAGGATTGTTGTATGAGGAGAGATGGACCTGTCTTCACTGGAACTTAGAAGAATGAGAGGGGATCTCATTGAAACATATAGAATTTTGAGAGGACTGGACAGATTGGATGCAGGGATGTTGCCGGGGAGTCGAGAACCAGGAATTACAGTCTCAGGCCATGGGCTTGGCTATTCAGGGTTGAGATGAGGAGAAATTTCTTCATTCAGAATGTGGTGAACTTTGGAATTCACTACCGCAGATGTCTGTCGAGGCCAAGTCACAGAATGTATTTAAGAAGGAAATATATAGATGTCTCGACTCTAAGGTGTCCAGGGAGATGGGAAGAATGCTGGAGTATGGCATTGAGATAGACGATCAACCATGATCATGTTGAATGGCGGAACAATCCGGAAGGTTTGAATGGCCTCCTCCTGCTCCTTTCTGTGTCTCAGAATTTGCTGTCCAGTTGACACTTCAGAAAGGAGATCAGGGGTTATGGGGAAAAGGCAGGAGAATGGGGATGAAAAACATATCAGCCGTGATTGAATGGCAGAGCAGACTTGATTGACCAAATGGCCTAATTCTGCTCCTATGTCTTATGGTCTAATGGACTAATATTGAGCACCGATAGTCTCACCATTATTATAACTCCATTTTTTTGGCTCTGGACTTTGATTGAAGCAAGCGCCTATGGATCATTATTGATGTCTACATATGGTTTTGTTTATCTCTGCTTTGCTATATAGTCTGGTACAATCTCCCACAATCTCACTTAAAACAAACTAACATAGTTGTCTGCACAGTGCTGACTGTATCTTTCTGCTAGCCATGAAACAATGTACAAATAAATGATTTAATGTCATGGGCGCGATTCAACAATCACGTTGATCCTGGCGGGGAACCGGGCGTACCGCGTGAATCCCAGGAGAGCTAAAAATCGTACTCCATGCCAGGCGCTGGGCCGATCGTGAGTCACCCAGTACGATCAGGATCTCACCCTCGCTGGGCCATATGGCTCATTTAAATACCTGGATGCTGGATTCACCCTGCGCCCACGACTCAACAGCCATGTCTGCCAGGGAGTCATTTCGCTCTGGCTCACACAAGGTGAACCAGCTGTAAGGGATCCTTGGGAGTCTCACAGGACATTAGAAGCCCTCGGGTGGTAGGGGACAGAGCAGGGTGGTACCCTGGCACTACCTCTGGCACCCAGGCTCTTTGGCACTGGCAGGGGCACTGCCAGGGTTCCAGGCTGGTAGTGCCCAGGTGTCAGGCAAGCATTGCCAAGGGGTGGAGTGGGCCTTGCCAATTGGAGAGAAGGTGAGGGGTGTGTGGTTCCCAGGGGCCTCGACAAAGTTGGGGGGGGGGGGGAGGAGATGAGGGAGGGGGGAGGCAGAAAGTGTCTGGGGACCTGAAGGGGCGGTGGAGAGGGGGAGATCGGGCTACTGCTGAAAATTGCACCCCGATCTGCAAACAGCCGTTCCTACAGTTAAGACCAGCAGGAAATCTCTCTCAATGTGGCCTCGACGGGAAGAAAGTCTCCGAAGCCAAACCCCCCCCACCAAAGTGCTGTTAAATAGCGGGATGATTCTCGGCACTGCAACCACCGAGGAACACACTGCCAAACATGTCCAAAGGCTGTGTTAAACTTTTGTCCACTGCATCGTGCTTTATGTTTCATGACCATGTATCTGACTTCAGCGAAGCCTCCTCTGACAGCTCAGCTGAGTCATCCTTTATTGCTTCCCTGAAAAAGCAAATGGAAGAACTTTGTGAATCCTCTACAGCGGATAGTCCCGACAATGCTAAAAAAACTGAATAACTGTCCTGGAACTGGCGTTCAATTGTTCCAGACTACTATCCAGAGTCATAGATCTTACATTTAAGTATTCAATACTGATCCTTGCACTTGGATCCATGATTATACTGAAGACTGTTCTATTGTATCTCATCTATAAATTCCACAAAATTGAAATGGTGCAGTCATGCTGTGGTTGGACCAGATTTGTTGCTGCTGTTCTGTGCTGAAGCATAATTTCAAGGAATGTTCTATATCAGCACGCTTTAGTGCAGCCTTAAGTATTTTTGACCAACTTTAGCATTGCCACCTGCTGCTGTTGGTTAAATGTGCCATTAACAGGTCTGTGGTGTTCAGGGAAACAGATTTGTTTCAGCTTGGCCAACATCAATCATTCTGCCAGCACAGGCTTAGATGTAGTTTAGGAGGCATGGATCAACCTTTCTAAAGATTTCCTGTGTGTGAATTGGATGGCGTGTAATGCCAGCAAGATTATTAGCCCAGACAGGTTGCTGTTTGATATCACCCGATTAAAAGGAGGAGAATTCTCCAATAACCTCCAACAGTCCAACACTAAATGCAACAGTAACCGGAATTCTCTGTCCATTGCAATTCACTATTCCCACTGGCAGCGCATCCCTGCATGAGGGTTTCCCGGCGACTTGGGGTGGCTTTGGTGGGAAATTCCATTGACAAGTGGCGAGCCAAGAGAATTCCACTGCCAGGGAACGGCACGCCGTGGTGAAACATTTAAAAAAATAAATTCAGAGTACCCAATTCTTTTTTTCCCGATTAAGGGGGAATTTAGCGTGGCAATCCATCTGCCTTGCACGTCTTTAGGTTGTGGGGGGTGAGACCCACGTAGACAAGGGGGAGAAGGTGCAAACTCCACACGGACTGTGACCCGAGGCCGGCATTGAAACCGGGTCCTCGGCGACATGAGGCAGCAGTGGTAACCATTGCGCCATCGTGTCGCCAACCAACACCACGGAGAAACACGCCGCTGGGGGGGGGGTCGAAGAATGCAGCATAGTATCTGGACTTTGCTGTGCTTTTTCCACTCTGCCAGTGTGTTTTGCTAAATCAAAGGTACTAACTCAATAAATGCCCCTGTATGTATTTTTCTTCGGTCTAAGTGAACAAAGTCAGCATGTGTATCCAGTGATGTGAAGCCGCTTTCTACTGCACTGTGGTAAATAAACGAGTGACTAATGCGCCCAGCTCAGTAAGAAGTAGCAATGACTCTGAATGTCATTTCCATTATACAGGACTGAACCACTGAGATCCCAGAAGTAACATTATCAGTATACCTTTTGCAATGTAAATTTAAATTATTGATGCTCCTGACCACACTACATGTAATTTCTTTCAGTCCCAACAGGAAAGAAGCAATTAATAAGCTGCAAAAAAAATCAAAGAAAATTAGATTTTAACAGCTATTGTAGAGCGAGAGATCATTTTTCTTTGGCTGTAAACTGAATTGTTTTAATTAAAGGAACAAATTTTAAAAATTGAAATGACAGCTCCTGCAATTTATACCTTATTTGTTAGCCACAAGTCAATATTATTTTCTGCTGCAGACCCTTGTAAGATTCTAATCCTACCATTTCACAACAGTATCTTTGTTTTTTTTTAAGGTTATACTGAACCTGACACATTTTAGAGTCTTTACATCGCTATTCATAATAATAATCTTTATTGTCACAAGTAGGCTTACAGTAACACTGCAATGAATTTACTGTGAAAAGCCCCTCGTCGCCACATTCTAGCACGTGTTCAGGGTACACAGAGAGAGAATTCAGAATGTCCAATTCACCTAACTGCACATCTTTTGGGACTTGTGGGAGGAAACCGGAGCACCTGGAGGAAACCCACACAGACACAGGGAGAATGTGCAGACTCTGCACAGACAGTGATCCAAGCCGGGAATGGAACCCGGGACCCTGCTGCTCTGAAGCAACAGTGCTAGCCACTGTGCTACTGTGCTGTTCATATTTGGTAAAATGGAACTGAAAATGGGAAACTTGTAAGCAAAAATAAACACTCTCAAAAAATTAAAAACAAAGATAATATAACAAATGGATTTTTGTTGCAACAAAGGATAACCATGCAATTTATTAGCCTGCCTGGGAAATTGAAAAATTCTATCACAAACTCATTGGGCAGTACTTAATGCAGGAAACTGAGTCATGCCTGTTGGCTGCACAGCCATCAAGCATTGCTTCCTTTCATAAGTTCATAAGATATAAGAGCAGTAGTAGGCCATTTGACCATCGAGTCTGCTCCACCATTAGATCATGGATGATTTCATCCTGGCCTTAACTCAACTGTCCTGCCCGTTCTCCATAACCCTTCAAGCCATTACCAATTAAAACTCTGTCTAACTCCTCCTTCAATTTACTTACTGTCCCAACATCCACTGCACTCTGGGGTAGCAAATTCCACAGATTCATAACCCTTTGGGAGAAGTAGTTTCTCCTCAACCCCGCTTTAAATTTGCTACCTCTTATCCTAAGGTTATAATCCCTTGTTCTAGAATGCCCCACAAAAGGAAGCATATGCTCCACACCTACTTTATCCATGCCTTTTATCATCTTTTACACCTCACTTTGATCTCCCTGTCATAATATTCACTCATGTATATAATGAGATGCAGACAGGCAGTGATTGACCCACAGGATGACCAATGAACACACAACACAGAACAACCAATCACCAGACAGGACACCACCACTATAAAGCCCACAGGGCATTAAGACTCCCACTCTTTCGGGACCCAGATACTGAGACAGTCAGAGTGCACAAGTTAGTGGGCACTATTGCCTTGTGGTAGCTAGTAAGTCTGGTCGAGCCAGTAAGAGGTCATCAGTAGGATTAGTAGAGTGTCACCCCACAGCTGAACATGTACAGCAGTTCATAGTTAAATAAAACAATGTTGGATCATCTTCGGTGTCAGACGTTTGTTTCTAGCTTCCCTGCATCCAGTTGCAGTCGACGTCGAACCAACATGCCTAACACATCAAACCCCTCATTCTTCTAAACTCTAGAGAGTATAGGCGTAAACTGTTCAGTCGCTCTTCATTTGACGAACCCCTCGGGTGGAATTCTCCGCTCCCGAGAAAAATCGGGTGGGCCGTCGTGAACTCGGCCGAGTTTCACGACGGCTGCGGAGGCCGCTCCTCGCCCCCTATTCTCCCCTCCCGGCGGGGCTAGGAGCGGCGCTCCGTAAATCTCGGCCACGGGGGCGTCGCGCCGAGAATGACGCGGCCAGCGAGCCTAATGACGTCAGCCGCGCATGCGCAGGTTGGCCGGCTCCAACCCGTGCATGCACGGCTGACGTCACGACGCTGAACGCTCGAACCCACGCATGCGTGGTGGCCGTCTTTCCCCTCAGCCGCCCCGCAAGATGTGGCGGCTTGATCTTGCGGGGCGGCGGAGGGGACATAGTGCGTCCGATTGAGACGCTGGCCCGACGATCGGTGGGCACCAATCGCGGGCCTGTCCCCTCCCGAGCACAGTCGTGGTGCTCTTTCCCCTGTACTCCCCCCACAAGCCCCAAACGGGCATATCTCACCTGTTTCACGACGGCATTGACCAGATGTGGTTGCCGCCATCGTGAAACGGTCGCGAACGGCAGGCCGCTCGGCCCATCCGGGTCGGAGAATCGCCGGTCGCCGTAAAAAACGGCGATTCTTCCGAGCGGGGGAGGGGGAGAATCGCGCGGGGCACCGGGGGGGGCGTGAATTTTGTCGGGGGGCCCTCCCGTGATTCTCCCATGCCGCGTGGGGAGCGGAGAATTGCGCCCTAAATCTCTGGAATCAACTTATGAGCCTCCTCTGAACTGTCCCCATGCCACTACATCCTTGCTCAAATAATGGGACTAGAACTGTGCACAATACTCCAGGTGTGGTCTCACCAATGCCTTGTACAGTTGCAACAACACTTCTTTACCTTTATACTCTATTCCTTTAGCTATAAATGCCAACATTCCATTCTCTTTCTTTATTATTTGCTGTACCTGCATGCTTGTATTCCACGATTCATGAACAAGGACCCCCAGATCCCTCTGCAACGGAACACACCGAAGTCTCTCCCCATTTAGATAATAAGTTACCTTCCCATTTTTCCGACAAAATGCATGACCTCACACTTATCCACTTGAAACTCCATCTGCCACATTATGGCCCACTCTCCTAACCTATCTATATCCATTTGTATGGTTCTTATTTCCTCATTGCAACTACTGCCCACCTATTTTTGTGTTGCCTGCAAATTTGGCTCTAGAATCTACGATCCCTTTTTCCAAGTCATTTATATAGATTGTAAATAGCTGAGGCTCAAGCACCAAAGGGATGGGTGCGGGGCAAAGCCTGGCATGTGGAGCAAAGGGAGGAGGAAGGCTGGGGGTATATTCTCCCCCTTCCTTGAATGAAGATCCTGCCTTTCCTGGCACTTCCTCCCAAGTCAGGGGCTGAGCCAGGAATGTCCCAGACTCTTGCTACCCATCTCAGGGATGAACATCCAGGCCACTGTTTCAGTTAAACATGTCAATCCGCTGATCATTCACTACTATCAGGCAATATTGTTGTACTGTTGTAATACACGATGTGAAATAAATGAACTTAACATTAGCGTAACCCCTTTCACTATGTTTGTTCAACCTGCCTTCAGGGAAAATAAAGAACTATCCATCTGAAAGACAATTTCGGGCATTGATCACAAAGGCTTGTTAGGTTCTCATGCATTTATGTATAGACCAGTGCGAGTGAATTCATACAAAAATAAGATGCTCCGACCTCTGTGAGGAAAGGTTGGCACTTTGGATCCTCAGGAATGTGTCTATTTTAGATTTGACTGAGTAACAGGACCAGAGAAGCTGCATGATCCTTTATGTGATTCTCAGCTATTCGATCTTGAACCATGTCAAGATGAGAAAGTTGAATGGTTTACTTCATTACAGAGACATAAAAAAAAGTACGAACTCCAAATGCCTCAGTTTGGGTTGTCCCCTACTTGGCAGGAAGTGTTGATGCCTTGAGGTGGCAGCACTCTGTGTATACAGATATTCTGTTCGACTTCACATCAAAGGTTTAAAAGGCCACATTTAAAATGGACTCCTTGGCAGGTGCATTTCTTTAATGGTCACGCTCCTCATTTAAACCCCCCCCCCCCCCCCCCCCAAAGCTTCAAATCCAAATGGTCTTGTTTTGGGGCTAACGCAATCATACGGTAAACCGCAAGTAATGCCAGCTGCAGTGCAAAGAACTCTGGTAAAGCGTAGCTTGCCCTAGAACATTTTATAATAGCTCATGTTAAGACTTTAAGTCTGGGGGAAAAGCAGGATCAGCCAGGCATGCACGTCTCACACAGCCATTCAGAAAATCAGCTTTTGAAATAAATTATCCAGATAAATCTTCCTTTTCAAAATGGTTTACTGTGCTGCACTAATATTATTGTACACTGTGGAGATTAAGGACACAGATAGATAAATTATTCAATGTTGGATTATTTTGTGCCCTAATCCTCTCATAGATTGACTTTATCTTGGATGTTCTGGATTGACTGTTAAGGCACTGGGCCTGATAATTGACGTGGCATATTGGTCAGTAACTGCTAAGCTGTGGCGATGGATTCTGTTCAAAATTTAAGTTCCAGTGCTGACATTTAAACTCCTCTTCCTCCCACCCTGCCTCTCTGAGAGAAAATGACCTGTAGTTTTTGGTACACTCAGGGCAGGGGCACATGTAGATGAGGCAAGAACAGAAAAAGGTCCTTCGTGCTTGGCTCAGACAACTGTGTCTGTGGAGGCGTTTGTTGACTAAAGCAGAATTCCATGGGCTCAAATTTTTGTGGGAAGCTCCCACTGTAACTTCAGCTAAAGATGTGCAGTAACCCTGGAAAAATGATACGTAGGGTGATCTGTAGCGACAGATGGTGTTTTCCAGAAGAGTCCCCGCCACTACCCTCCCCACTGAAATTTCAGCCACAAATACTTTTGGGGGGCAAGAGAACAGAAAGGAGGAGTGGGTCAATTCCACAGGGCATGTGTCCACGAGTCCTGGCAAGAGGAATATTGGAAAAGCTTTACCAACAGTAAGACAGAGTCTTGTGGTGGGTGCATCTTGGGTGTGGCTGGTGGCGGAAGGATATTAAGTTGGGCAAAATTCCATTTGGGGAGATGTCAGCCCGTGGATGGAGGCTGGGAAATTCTGGTGTGGGGGGGGAGAGGGGGGGGGGGGGAGAGGGGGGGGAGAGGGGGGGGGGGGGAGAGAACCTCCTCCACGGCATTTTGTCTAGTCTGTCACTAGATGGACCCACTGCCAGCTGGGGGCTGGTTTAGCTCACTAGGCTAAATCGCTGGCTTTTAAAAAAAAAAGCAGACCAAGCAGGCCAGCAGCACGGATCGATTCCCGTACCAGCCTCCCCGGACAGGCGCCGGAATGTGGCGACTAGGGGCTTTTCACAGTAACTTCATTGAAGCCTACTCGTGACAATAAGCAATTTTCATTTCATCTACACCTGGAATGGAAAGTTGGGCCTCGAACCTCTGCCCATCATTTTCACAAGATTGTCAGGGCTGCAAATAAGGAGTGACATTGCCAAAGAGGTTAATGCGAAGTGGTGGGATTGTTATCTTGAGCATTGAGGACTGTTTTTGATCAATGCGGTACCAGTTCATCAGGTGGAGTCAAACTCCAGCTCTTCCTGAAGCTGCTATCAATATCCTGACTCCGTGCCTTTCTTTCTCCTTTGCTCATAGGGTAGTTCTACATTTTTTGATATCTTCTTTCTTTCTTGTGCGATCTCCAGTTGTTCCTCTTGATTATTTTGGTTTGCAGCTCTTTCATTAGAGGAAGTGAGGTTTCTGGCTCAATGAACCTAAAAAGGTTTCACACCGGAATTTGACTGTTTTTTTCTATTGAGAACACAACTCGTGTATCTCCACTTTGACTTTACCTGGAAAAGTTATATATTTAAGAATTCAGACTACTCTTTCTGTGTAATTGTGATAAATGTAGCATAAACATCGCTGCCGGCTGTCATTGGCAAAGCTACCCTAGAGTCACAGCCCATGGTAAATCCCCTCTAGGAATGCCTTCTATCCTGCACAGCCTTTGTTTGTATTGCAGGTCCTCAGATTCCTGCTTAACAAACATTGGAATGAGTGATGTATGTGAAAAATCGTGCTGGGCCCCGCATTAGAGTCTACATTTAAAAAGCAATCTGGAAAGGCAAGCTCAGAGTTTATTCCCACCTTAACAGCCTCAAAATTCAAGCCGTGCTGGAAACGAAAATATTTGTGTTTTAGCAGCAATCAGGGCTGATGTTGCAGTTTGTTCAGGATCTCCCTTTCAAAATGGAGGGGGTGGATTCCCCGTTGTCTGCCGCCAGTAACAGGTTTCCCGATACGGCGGAGAATGGAGCGTCGGCTGACAAATGAGATTGGCAAGAGCGCCAATCCTGTTCCAACGCTCCGGCCCCTTATTGCCAGGGGCAGTGAGCTACATGCCCTACGCCGGCGGCACCATGCAAATACACCCAACAACAACAACAACCTCTGCCATCAGCCAATCCCCACCGTTGCTGAAACTCTCACCTTTACCAATAAAACTGCCTCAACCTCAGCTCATCTTCTTCAACAATGGTCTCTGTCCTCCTGAGCTTCACTATGTAAACCTCAACTTATCCAGACTAGACAATTTCCATACTTTGACAGACTAACTCTTTCTCACCAGTTACCCCTATCTTTGCCAGTCTTCATTGGCTGCTTACGTCCTTCCGCTCACTGTAGATTGATTTCAAAATCATAGAATCATAGAATTTACAGTGCAGAAGGAGGCCATTCAGCCCATCGAGTCTGCACCAGTTCTTGGAAAGAGCACCCTACCCAAGGTCCGCAGCTTCGCCATATCCCCATAACCCAGTAACCCCACCCAACACTAAGGGCAATTTTGGACACTGAGGGCAATTTATCATGGCCAATCCACCTAACCTGCACATCTTTGGACTGTGGGAGGAAACCGGAGCACCCGGAGGAAACCCAAGCACACACGGGGAGAATGTGCAGACTCCGCACAGACAGTGACCCAAGGCGGAAATCGAACCTGGGACCCCGGAGCTGTGAAGCAATTGTGCTATCCATAATGCTACCGCGCTGCCCAAAGGTGACCAACACAATTGAAACCATAGAATTTACAGAGCAATAGGAGGCCATTCGGCCCATCAAGTCTGCACCGGCTATTGGAAAGGTCACCCTACCTAAGCCCACACCTCCACCCTATCCCAGTAACCCCACCTAACCTTTTTTAGGACACTAAGGGCATAGCCATAGCAAAGCCAATCCACCTAACCTGCACACCTTTGGACTGTGGGAGAAAACCAGAGCACCTGGAGGAAACCCATTCAGGCACGGGGAGAACATGCAAACTCCGCACAGACTTTGAGGCAACCCGGGAATTGAATCTGGGACCCTGGAGGTGTGAAGCAACTGCGCTAACCACTGTGCTACCGTGCTGCCTTAATTAATTAATCGTCATGTTTAATTAAATCTTTTCAAGACTTTGACCCATCTGTTCCTTAGACTCTGGGCTTAAAGTGTACCTTTAGCCCCACTTTTCCAGTGGTAGTATTGTCTGTGAGGAAGGCCTGGACTTTGGAGCTATCGTCCGAAACCCTTTTGCCTTGCGACATCTTTTTTTTTCAAAGTTAGAGTACCCAATTATTTTTTTTTGCAATTAAGGGGCAATTTAGTGTGGCTAATCCACTTAACCTGCACATCTTTTTTGGATTGTGGGGGCGAAGCCCACGCAAACAGGGGGGGAATGTGCAAACTCCACACAGGGCAAGGATTCGAACCCAGGTCCTCAGTGCTGTAGGCAGCAATGCTAACCACTGTGCCACCGTGCTGTCCAGTGCCTTGCGACATCTTGCCAACCTTTCATACACCTGCTCTTCTTCGATATTTTTATCAGTCATCTCCCCTTACCTTTCTTCTTATTTCTCATGTTCTTCCCTCTCCCAAAACACTTGGCCAAGTTGTGAAGTGTGTTGGAACATTTTGATGTACCGTATATACTCGCGTATCATGCGACTTTTGAAAACCTAAATTGTAACCTAAATTTGGGGGGTCGCATGATACGCGAGATACAAAATTTGCGGGTGTGAAGTGCTGTCCAAGATTAGGCTGTTAGGCTGTTAAGCAGACCGTATCCATTTACAGTAAGTCAAATAGTACCCAGTAGTTAATGAAACTATTATATTTATTTTTGGACATAATGAAATATAAAACAGGAATACATATGTAGGTTAATTAACATTTAATAAAATAAAAACACTATTAAAACAAATTATTACAGGTAAACTAAAATCCTTCAAATTCGCTTTCATTGTTATCAGTAAGAAGTCTTACAACACCAGGTTAAAGTCCAACAGGTTTGTTTCAAACACGAGCTTTCGGAGCACGGCTCCTTCATTCACCTGAAGAAGGAGCCGTGCTCCGAAAGCTCGTGTTTGAAACAAACCTGTTGGACTTTAACCTGGTGTTGTAAGACTTCTTACTGTGCTCACCCCAGTCCAACGCCGGCATCTCCACATCATTGTTATCAGTGTCATCAAATAAAGCTTGGAATTCTTCTTCATCGAGGCAGTCGTCATACTGATCATCTTCCAAGTCTTCAATATTTTCATCCTCTTCTCCTGCATCTTCGAATAAAGCATCATCTTCACTTCCATCCAAAGCATTTGCTATTCCACATTTTTTAAATGCTTTAACAATCAAATCTCCATCTATCTCAGCCCATGCTTCTTTTACCCACAAACACAGTAGAGGCAAATCTACTGTGTAGATTTCATATTCCCTCCCTTCGTAAATGATTTCATATTCCTTCCCTTCGTAAATGATTTCTCTCCTTCCATCATCCAGTCATTCCATTTCTTTCTTATATTGTCTTTAAATGGCTTATTAATGGATACGTCAAGTGGCTGAACGACGCTAGTCAAGCCAGCTGGAACGATTGCTATATCGGTGTTCGATTCGCGAACAGCTTTCACAACAGAATCCACTCGATATGACCTAAACATATCCCACACAAGTAATCTTCTTCGCAGATCTTTTCTCCATAGTGGCTAAGGGTAGAATGTATTCGATCGTTGTTATGTGTTACGGTACTTGTTATGTGTTAGGTAACTGTTTATTATCGTGATTAGAAACAGCAAAACAGCTGTTTCTCATTCGGTTGTTTACGGCGGAAAGCCTAGCCTAGTGTCATCTGGTATCTCAAAAAAGTGACTCACATGATACATAAGATATATGATAAAATCATGTTTTGGGGACGAAAATTTAGGGGTCGCATGATACGCGAGATCGCAGGATACGCGAGTTTAAGGTACCTTGCGAGTTGGAGTTGTTGCTTTTTGTGGCTTGAAATGCTCTGTAAAGGTCGACTAATTATATGTTTGGAACTGTCCCCCATCATGATAACATGCCTCTCACCATTATCTGAGCCTCTTCTGATGGATTTCCTTGTGTCGACTTTAGTTACCCCTTACTTCATTTAAACTGGACAAGCTGGATGTCGGAAAATTCCTACAATGTAAACTGGGCATTGACAGTCTTATTTTTCCTTTTGGCAAATTTAATGACATCTTTAAACCTTATGACATTGCTGTTGATGGAGATTCATTCGGATTTGTCATAACTAATTCCTTTAAGTCAAACAATATGACCTCTGACCTTCCTTTTGGATTTGACAAAAGGTGGCAGCTGGTAAATAAGCAATCTTTTTAAAGAAGAACAATTTGGAGAGTAATTTTAAGTCATGTCATCGAAAGAACATCAATTTATTTTTCCTATTGTTGTCATTTAGTACTCTTGGTAGCACTCTGGCCACTGAGTCAAAGGTTGCAGATTCAATCCCACTACAAATTCGAGAGGTTTGCATTTCTAAAGGTGTTCTTCAGTACTACAGACTGAGCTAATGCCCCATTTGCCGACATGAGTCAGTGTAAAAGGTCTATTCAATTATCAAAAAAGAGCAGAGAGTTCACCACATGTCCATATTTAACCAACACTGCTAGAACCAAATTATTCAATCCTTTGCTGTTTGTGGAACCTTAATTAACTGTCAAATTTGCTTATATAATTCCAGTGAGTGTACTTCAAAGTAATACAGTGATTTAAAATGCTTTGACATGACTTCGCAATGTGATGAAACATATTGCAACAGCAAATGATTTACCCTTTCTCGCTTTTCACAAAGCTGTTCTGGCTACATATATATTCTAAGAATGATTAAGTTCTGGTTGGCTCGAATTGGCTGAGAATCATAACTCACATCTTCTAGCTTCCAGCATGTCCAAAACTAGACATATTCCCAACGATGTGCTACAGGTCCCTGCAGAAGCCCCGACCACGTGACTCCGTGGGAAATACCTGGAAACTTCGGACGCCCTGACAGGCAATTCGCATGCTCCTCACGACCCTCCTAAAAAACCTGTGTTAGGGACACACACAATTCTGATTTAGTTACCTGAGAAATGTTGGACAGAAATGTCCCAGTCTAACTTCTGGTCAACTATAAAACTGACCAATCCCCATCACTCATATTGCGTTCCCCCCCCCCCCCCCCCCCCCCCCACACAACCCGAAGCAACTCTGAGCCACGGACTCCCTTCCAACCCAACCAGGCAGAATCTCGTCACGTTACACAGCTGCCATCCTTCCTCCTTACCCACCCGACCCTTTACCCATTTATCTCACCCAACCTACCCTCTTACCTACTTACTTCACCAGCTTACCCCTTTACCACCTGACCGTACCCCACCCTACTCCCTTACCCACCCTACCTCGTAACCCTCTCTTTTTTAAATCAGCTTTGGGATATTTAAACTCTTTATCACCATAATATGTCATCCAGTACTGTAAAAAGGTGACATGACTTCTGCACATAGAGTTATAGATGTTTATAGCATGGAAACAGGCCCTTCAGCCCAGCTTGTCCATGCCGCCCAGTTTCTATCATTAAGCTAGTCCCACTTGCTTGCATTTGACCCATATCCCTCTATACCCACCCTGTCCATGTAACTGTCTAACTGCTTTTTAAAGGGAAAAATTGAACCCGCCTCTACCACTGCCTCTCCGTTCCAGATGCTCACCACCCTGTGTGTGAAGAATTTTCTCTCTGGTCTCTTTTGTATCTCTCCCCTCTCACCTTTCGTTCTAGACTCCTCTACCTTTGGGAAAAGGTGTTGACCATCTACCTTATCTCTGATCCTCATTATTTTATAGACCTCTATAAGGTCACCCCTAAGCCTCTATGCTCCAGGGAAAAAAGTTCCAGCCCACCCAGCCAATCCTTATAACTCAGACCATAAAGTTCTGGTAGCAACCTTATAAATCTCTTCTGAACTCTTTCTAGTTTAACAATATCCTTTCTATAATAGGGTGACCATAACTGAACACAATATTCCATGTGTGGTCTTACCAATGTCTTGTACAACTTCAACAAGACATCCCGATTCCTGTATTCATTATTCTGACCAATAAAACCTAGCATGCTGAATGCCTTCTTCACCACCCTGTCCACCTGCGGCTCCACCTTCAAGGAGCTATGAACCTGTACTCCTTGATCTCTTTGTTCTGTAACTCTCCCCAACTTGCTACCATTAACTGAGTAGGTCCTGCCCTGATTTGATCTACCAAAATGCATCACCTCACATTTATCCAAGTTAAACTCCATCTGCCATTCATCGGGCCTACTGGTCCAATTGGTCAAAATCCACTTGCAATCGTATATAACCTTCACTTTGCACTATGCTACCAATCTTGGTGTCATTTGCAAACTTATTAACCCAGCCTCCTACTTTCTCATCCAAATCAAATAATATATATGTATATATATTATATGAAACAAATAACAGTGGATTCAGCACCGATCCCTGAGGCACACCGCTGGTCACAGGCGTCTAGTTTGAAAAACAACCCTCTACAACACCCTTTGGCTTTGGTCGCCAAGCCAATTTTGTGTCCAATTTCCTTCACTGATATCTCTGAAGTTTCCAGGGCTGAGTCAGTTTGAAAGGGCTCTCCAGTGGAAGATTGTCCAGGAAAATTGGAGGAAGATAAGTGGGTATTTTTTGTAAGGTATCAGCCAATATTCTCTTTGCTCACTGATCTGTTTTCTGTTTCATAGGTCATAGAAAATAAAAGCAGGAGGAGGCCATTCGGCCCTTTGAGCCTGCTACACCATTCAATATGATCATGGCCGATCATCAATTTCAACATGCTGATCCCGCCTTCCTCCCATATCCTTTGATCCTTTTAACCCCAAGATCTCTATTTAATTCCTTCTTGAAATCACATATTTTGGCCTCAACTACTTTCTGTGGTCGTGAATTCCATAGATTCATCACTCTCTGGGTGAAGAAATTTCTCCTCATCTCAGTCCTAAAAGGTTTACTCCTATTCTCAAACAATGACCCCAAGTCGTGGAATTTGGGAACATTGGGCGGGATTCTCCGCTGGCAGGATTCTCCGCTGCGCCAACAGCGCACCCATGACCGTGGGTTTCCCGGCTCTGTGGGGTGGCCACAATGGGAAATTCCATTGGCTGATGGCGGGAACGGAGAATCCCACTGCCGGCGAGGATGCGCTGCCGAGGAACACGTGGTTTTTGAATCTTCCCAGTGTAATCCTGTTAGAATTTAATAAGTTTCTATGAGATCCCCTCTCACTCTTATAAACTGCATTAAATATAATCCTAACTGACTTAATCTCTCAGTCTGGTAAACATTTGCTGCACTTCCCCTTTCGCAAGAACATCCTTCCACAGATAAGGACACCAAAATTACACACAATATTCGAGGTGTGGCCTTACCAACGCCCTGTACAATTGCAGTAAAACATCTCTATTCCTATACTCAAATTCTCTTGTGATGAAGGCCAACATACCATTTACCTTCTTTACTGCCTGCTGTACCAGTATGCTCACTTTAAGCGACTGATGCACAAAGACACCAATGTCTCGCTGAGTTTCCACAGCTGGGATTCTCCATTTGGGAGACTGTTCTCCCGCCCAAACTGAGTTACACTAGTTTTATGATCCCCTTGTGGTCGTAAAGCAGGATGCAATTCTATACTTCTTGTCATGCAAATTTATGAATGGCATGGAATACAAGGGGATTCCCGATATCAGGCCGCCATCTTGAGCAGGCGGCCTAATAGAGGTGTCCCACAGCCGGTGCCACCCCCCCCCCCCCCCCTCTACCCCTGTAATAAGGGCCACCCCACAGGGATTTCTGTAATAGGGTATCCCCCCCACAGGGATCTCTTGCCCAAAGGAACCTCCACCAAAGATCCCCCCCTACACACACAAACCACCTCTCAGAAAAGAGACCTCTGTCGAGAAGCTAGAGAGTAGTCCAGATAGAGGCAGCGTGAAGCATTCTAGCTGTAATACTTGCCTTGCAGCCCCATGTGTCCATTCCTCGAAGCTGAGCCTGTGTCTGGTTCCTACAGATCTACTGCCTGCAATCCATTCATGATTTTCGAGTTGTGCTTTGTGAACCTCGTAAAAACCAACCCTATTACAGGGGTTTCTTTGGGGTAACCCCCTATTGCAGAGGTCCCTTTAAAGGGTCCCCAATTAGAGGGCATCTTGGAGGTTCCCCCTACCACAGGGGTCCCTAGGGGGGTCTCCCTATTACAAAGGTTCCTGTGGGTGTTCCCCCAATTACAGGGGTCCTTGTGGGGTATCCCCCTATTACAGGGACACTTGGGGGGGGAGTCGGGTCATTCCCATGCTTGAGGTGGGTGATTGCCCCAGGAAACCTGGGGGTTGCGGGCTGCTGGGCAGTGTGGGGGGAAGGGGTGGGATGGCCCTGGTGTGGTAGGCCTCACGGTGGGTCAAGGGGGCAACTGATACCCCCTTGGCTCACTAGGAGGTCCACCACTTCAGGGCCACGATTGCAGAGACCACAAGTGAACCTCACCCACGTGACTCCTGGCTGCAGGGACCAGAGGATCATGGGAGGCCAGAGCATAGGGTGCCGGGCCGCTAAATAGATGCAAACGGGTCATTGCAGCCCATTTGCATTTATTACCACGCTCCCGCTGGCGTGCAGCGTGGAACTCGCTCATGCCGCCAGCGAGGGGTCGGACCATGGCATTCGGGCACGATACCAATTTTGCCCCGATGCCTGATTCTCCATCCCATTGGGGAACGTATTCTGGGCGCCCCGGGGACAGAGAATAGCACTGCTTCACCCAACATCTATATCTATGTATTTACAATTGCGCATTTATTGTATTTCCTCTGTTTTTTTTCATACATGGAACGATCTGCCTGGACTGTATGCAGAACAATACCTTTCACTGTACTTTGGCACACGTGACAATAAATCTAATCTAATTCCGCCCCATCTCTCTCAATTTATACCCATTGAAGTAATAATCTGCCTTCCTAGTTTCACTACTGAAGTGAATCATAGAATCATAGAATCTCTGCAGTGTCTGCACCAACTCAAGGAAAGAGTACCCTGCCTAGGCCTACGACTTGACCCTATCCCATAACCCTGTAATCCCATCTAACATTTTGGGCACTAAGGGGCAATTTAGCATGGCCAATCCACCTAACCTGCACATCTTTGGACTATGGGAGGAAACCGAAGCACGGGGAGGAAACCCACGCAGACATGGGGTGAAAGTGCAAACTCCACACAGACAGTCACCCAACGCTGGAATTGAACCTGTGTCCCTGTTGCTGTGAGGCAGCAGTGCTAACCACTGTGCCACCATTCTGCCCATTAAATTTATACTGAAGCATCTCTGCCTCCTTCTTACAGCTCACCTTCCCATCCAGCTTTGTACTATCTGCAAATTTGGAGATAATATATTTAGTTCCTTCTTCCAAATCATGAATATATGATATGAACAGGCGGGTTCTAGCACTGATCCCTGTGGTACCCCACTGCCTGCCATTCGGAAAAATACCCATTTATTCCAACTCTTTGCTTCTGTCTGCTAACCAGCGTTCTATACATCTCATGACACTACCTAAAATTCCATGCACTTTAACTTTACATATTAATTTGCTATGTGAGACCTTGTCGAAGGCCTTCTGAAAGTCTCCATAAACCACATCCACTGGTTCTACCTGGTCAACTCTACAGTTACATCCTCAAAGAATTCCCTTTTGAAAGTCCATGCTGATTTGGCTTGTTATACCACTGCTTTCCAAATGCTGTGCTATGAAATCCTTGATAATGGATTCCAGCAACTTCCCTACAACCGATGTTAGGCTCACTGGTGTATAGTCCTCTGTTTTCTCTCCACCTCCCTCTTTGAATAGTGGGCTTACATTAGCTACTCTCCAATCTGTAGGAACCATTTCAGAGTCTAAAGAATTCTGGAAAATTACCACCAATGGATCTACTATTTCTAGGGCCACTTCCTTAAGTACTCTGGGATGAAGATTATCGGGCCCTGGAGATTTATCAGCAAAGAAGAACTAGGCAATGTGTCTCAAGGACTATGTCCAGTGGCTTTGACATCTATCATTATGAAGTGCTTCGAGAGGCTGGCCATGAGACAAATAAACTCCATACTCCCAGAATGCCTCGATCCACTGCAATTCGCATACCACCGCAACCAATCCACAGCAGATGGCATCTCCTTGGCCCTACGCTCATCCCTGGAGCATCTCAACAACAAGGACTCCTATGTCAGACTCCTATTCATTTGCTACAGTTCCGCCTTCAACGCAATAATCCCAGCTAAACGCAAATCAAAGCTCCAAAACCTAGGACTTGGCTCCTTCTTCTGATAATAATAATGTAATAATAATCATTATTGTCACAAGTAGGCTTACATTAACACTGCAATGAAGTTACTGTGAAAAGCTCCTAGTCGCCACATTCTGGCGCCTGTTCGAGTACACTGAGGGGGAATTCCGAATGTCCAAATTACCTAACAAGCACGTCTTTCAGGGTTTGTGGGAGAAACTGCAGCACCCGGAGGAAACCCACGCAGACACAGGGAGAATGTGCAGACTCTGCCCAGACAGGGACCCAAGCCGGGAACTGAACCTGGACCCTGGAGCTGGGAAGCAACAGTGTTAACCACTGGGCTACTGTCCCCCTCTGCAACTGGATCCTCAACTTCCTGACCCATAGACCACAATCATTAAGGATAAACAACAACACCTCCTCCACGATAGTCCTCAATACCAGTACCCGCAAATCTGTATATTTAGCCCACTACTACACTCCCTAATACACACACGACTGTGTACTCTATCTACGGATTTGCTGATGACATGGCCGTAGTGCGTCGGATCTTGAACAATGATGAGTCAGAGTACAGGATTGAGATACAGAACCTAGTGGAGTGGCGTAACAACAATAATCTCGCCCTCAATTTCAGCAAAACTAAAGAGCTGGTCATTGACTTCAGGAAGCAAAGTATGTGCTAATATCTTTTCTCAATATTGTATCAATATCTTTTTATTCAGCAATTCAACTTCTACGCCTTTTCCGTTCTGTCTGTCTTTCCTAAACGGCGAATACCCTTAATGTTTAGTTCCCATCCTTGGTCACCTTGGAATTAAGGGCTGGATTCTCTGATTCTGAGGCTATGTCTCCACGCTGACGTGGGAATGGTAAAAAATGGCGTTAAACGGCCATCGATCCTCCGTTTGGCTGGGGGCTAGCATGCCGGCAGTGTAAAACGTAATGCCGGCTCTAGCTGCCTATACGGCCCGCAGAATTGGCGGGTCCGTGGCCGCACATGCACACGGCGGCGGCCTGCTGCGGCAGTGCCGTGCTACATGGCTGAGGCCGCTCGCGGACCCGGCCCACAAAATAGTGCACCCCCTTTGGCCAGCTCGCGCACCCCTGACCAATCCCCATAGTGCCCCCAGCCCCTGATAAAGTCCCCCTATGCCCGCGGATCAGCCCTCCCCCGACTTTGGCGGCGCTGGACGGAGTCCGCAGCCGCCACACCAAATTCCCGACAGATGGGACCACACGTGACCGATGCCGTCGGAACTCGGCCGGCCGGGAGTGGAGCATCGGGGGTGGGCCTCAGGCAATGTCCATCGATACATTGCGCAGCGTACTCAGAGAATATGCTGCTTTGCAGGATGGAGCATCACGAAAGCGGCGCCGCCCCCGGTTCAGTCGGGAACTTTGATTCTCCGGCCGATCGGCAAATGCGGTTTCAGCGTCGGCGACCGGAGATTTCAGCCCCATGTCTTCATAAACCCAACGATATCATCCTCCTGTACTTCTGCGCAGTTAATTCATCCATTTCATTTTGAATGCTCTGAGCAGTCAGGGACAAAACCTTAAGGCTAGTTCTTTTAACTTTCCTTGTCCCTCTTCTGCTATATTTCACTGTGTCCTGATCTGATTCTGGCCCTTGATTTCTCACTTCTCATATTCTCTTTGCTGTCTTTTGTTCTTGATTCCCCCTGCTCTGAATCCTTACATAGGTTCCCATCCTCCGACTATATAAGTTTAAACCCTCCCCGACCATGCTAGCAAGTAACCCCCCACCCCCACCCGAAAGACTGCTGAATACTTGTATAAAGTGTATTGCTTGAGGAAATCTGCCTGTGAGAAGAAACATGCACCAATTTAAATGGAGAATACATTTTTGACCCGGATCTTTGCTCTTGCCAGCCCATTTATTTTGATCACAGGAAAACGACCTATAACAAGCCTAGATGTACAAATCTCCAGCATTTTTGTTTTGCCAATGCCAGTGGTGTTTGAAAAGCACTTTAATTAATAAGACTTTCCAACAGTAAAAAATTAATGTAATTGAAATCTTTTTTGGCAGCCCGTAGCCTTGTTGGCACAGCAACGGGAAGTTGTTTGAGCTGCCCAGTTCTGATTGGTGTTATGCTTCTTCGTATAGCATAAGCTGCTTCCTTGATATATGCTTTGACAAAGGAAGGTCCAGACTTTGTAATGAGTTCAATATGTTTATCGAACTATTAACACAGTTCTTAAATGAGTTTGACTCTCCTGCTAATCTAGCTGTAGTAACTCTAACTAAACCAGTCTGCTCCAAGCCACGTGCTGGGTGTGATGCTGCTGATCAACCCTGATGTACTCTCTGGATGTCTGTCTGTGGAAAGAGACAAGTGTCCTGCCTGCTCATTGGTCATGCGCTGTTCTCTGTGTTCATTTGCTGCCTGTCTGTGCCTGTCTGTATATCATTAGCTGCCTGTCTGTATATCATTAGCTGCATGTCTGTATATCATGACAATTGGTTGGAGGCTGTGCATGCTATTCTGGTTGGCAACAACCTTGTGCTCTTCAGGATTAGATCTGTCTTAGACCACAATGTCCCCCTTACTCTATTTGGGCCAATTCCTTGGCTGTGTCACAATGATAATAAGAGAATGCTCCTTCAGAGGATCATGTGACTCTAATATACTGATCTGTCCTGGCCTGAGCTCATTTAATTCTCAGAATTGTGGCAGTGCAAAAGGAGGCCAATCGGCCCATCGTGCCTGCACTGCCTCTCCAAGTGAACAATTTACTTTGCGCCATTCTGCTGCCTTCTCTCCATAACCCTGCACATTTTTTCCTTTTCAAAGAATAGTCTAGTACCCTTTTCAATGCCTTGATTGAACCTGTTTCCATCACACACTCGAGCAGTGTATTCTGGGCCTTAACTACTCACCGCATAAAAGTTTCTCATATCGGGCGTGTCCTAACGGTATTGCCGCACCCGCCTCGGGAAGCAATGCGGTCGGTAAATTGCGTGAATGGCCTCTTGTTGCGATCTGGATCCTGCCCACAATGTGTGTGATCCAGATCTGCATATTTAATTGTGCAATTAAGCTCACTTAAATATTTTCAGGCCGGAATTATGCAAGGCTCAGGGCCTGGCCTTGCCTCGGTGACCCCGAGCGGGTGCCTCAGGTTTCCAGTTGACAAGGGGTACATTCAATGGAAAATCCTGTTGATAATGGCGGGACCAGTAGATCCCACTGGTGGGCCACTCCCCCACTGAAAACACACGCCGGTTTGCTCGGTACACTCGCCCCACTATAATGAATGTAATTGAAGTATCTTCTGCTGCTTTCTCCCCAGTTAGCTCACCCCCTGCACCCAAGGAAATGTGCACAAGGAGTATATATTCATCATTTCAGGCAGCACAGTAGCATAGTGGTTAGCACACTTGCTTTCCAGCTCCAGGGTCACAGGTTCGATTCCCGGCTTGGGTCACTGTCTGTGCAGAGCCTGCAAGTTCTCGCTGTGTCTGCGTGGGTTTTCTCTGGGTGCTCTGGTTTCCTCCCACAGTCCAAAGATGCGCAGGCTAGGTGGATTGGCTATGCCAAATTGGCCTTAGTGTCCAAAAAATGTTAAGTGGGAGTTACTGGGTTACAGGAATATGGTAGATACTTGGGCTTCAATAGGGTGCAGACTTGATGGGCCGCATGGCTTCCTTCTGCACTGTAAATTCTATGATTCTGTGAAAAATGGGTCAAGAAGAGTTTAAGTAGGACTTTAAGTTGATAAGGGGGAGGTGCTGGTTCAGTTATCTGTACTTAAATTTGATGAGGCACCAGAAATGGATAAGATGCATACAAGGATTCTATGCAAAACGGGAATGGACATTGTTGAGGCACTGGTCATAATTTCTAAGTCTACACGAGACTCTGGGGCCAGAGGACTGGAAAATTGCAAATGCTCAGACCATTGTTCAAAAATAGGTGTAAAAATCTTCCCAGCACCTGCAGACCCGTCAGTTTAGCTTTGTGTTGGGGAAACTTGAGAAACAATAATTATGGAATCCCTAATGGGAAAATTATATTGAACTAATTTGTTGGAGTCTTGAGGGCAGTGCTGTTGTTATGGTGTACAGGGACTTCCAAAAAGCATTTGATACAGTGCTGCATCACAGAGCTGTGAGCAGTTTTAGCTCATGGAATAAAAGGGAATGTAGCAACATGGATGTGAATTTGGCTGGGTGACAGTGAAGAGCAAGTTGTGGTTAATGGAAGATTTTTGGGCTGGAGGAAGGATTTTAGTCCAGTTCTTCAGAGGTCAGTGTTGGGACCCTTGATCTTCCTGATATATATTAATGACTTAGAAATTGTGAATAGTTTCATATTTGTTTTCCTTTCTGAAGGTTAGTTGGGGAGACATCAACAAAAGGTGATATGGAATTTGAGTGTCTTTGGGGAAGTGTTAGTACCATTGGCCCTGGCTCCTTGCTTTATGGTTGAAGTGAAGTGCTATTGCTTGAGGAGGATTTACTCTGTTAAATATCCCACAGACCACCCCCCACCCACCCCACAAGGAAACAATTCATCATGCCTAGAAGGAGTTAGTGCTATGTTCCAGACTATGTACAATAGCCACAGGATCGGTGAACTTATATTGGATAAGACTGCACACTGAAGAATCTGACAACTAAGATGATTCAACTGGACCAGATAAAGTAGCCAGTTCAAGACTTTGCCATATATTCATGGATCAGCGATGCAAAGCCAATGCATGACTTTGCGGTTCTCCCATTTGCTTCTTGTACATTAGGCATACATTCATCAGTAACAGCTTACAATTGAGACGCTTGCCACCCTCGCATGCGGCAAGTGTATCATGCATCACGTCAGTGTAACACTGATGTAGTTGGCCAATAACCCAGATGAGTTGCATGTTGAGCGTTCTGTTGCCAGTAATGGAGGCGTTGGCCAGTAAATCAGGCAGCTGTTTGATTTACAGAACAAACAAAATCCAAATCATGGGCAGCATGGTAGCACAGTGGTTAGCACTATGGCTTCACAGCTCCAGGGTCCCAGATTTCATTCCTGGCTGGGTCACTGTCTGTGCGGAGTCTGCACGTTCTCCCTGTGTCTGCGTGGGTTTCCTCCGGGTGCTCCGGTTTCCTCCCACAAGTCCCGAAAGACGTGCTGTTAGGTGAATTGAACATTCTGATTTCTCCCTCAATGTACCCGAACAGGGGCCGGAATGTGGCAACTAGGGGCTTTTCACAGTAACTTCATTGCAATGTAAGCCTACTTGTGACAATAAAGATTATTATTATAGGGTGCAGGGGGTTCCTTAGAATAGATTGATCTGAAAGCTATCCGCTTAATTATGCAACAACAACGCCTCTGCTTCAAAAATATTTAGGTGGCAATAAGTGCTTCAGGATATGTTATGTTCATGAAAGGCCCATAGAAATGCATGTCTTTTCTTTAACGCGACTTGGATGAAATAAGTGTACAGAATGTCAAGCACGCAAACAGATGCCAAAGCTGCAGTCCAATAGGAAATAGGTAGAGAGGCCATTGCACTGTGACCCTGCTTTGCCAATGGTACAGCTGGTGCCCTGGCACATGCTACTGCCCTGATACTCGCAGCTTCAATGAATAGTTCTGAGGAAGATATGTGACTGTTATTTTAATTATCGTGAAGCCACTTGCCATCAGGCAAATGATTGAGATGGAGCAATGATGAACACTGTAACAAGGCACGGACTAAGCTCCGTCCTCACAATAGGGAGGGGTGCTCACAGGCAATGTGTCCGATCAAATCGCAGGTGCACCACCTGTGATTATCTGTCCATTGTAAATCAACCATAATGTTGTGTAATGTGCTGCAACCACAGCAGCATGTAATTGGGCTTGTTGTTTCATTACACGATTTTACAAATAGTTGCCACTTTATGCTTTTTACCTTGCATTCATCAGGACCAAGGCAGGAATTTGCTTCTTGCACATTGAAATGAAATGAAATGAAATGAAAAATGAAATGAAAATGGCACACATCAAATTTCAAATGATCACAACATCACAGTCGACTTGCCAACCCTTTCTCCTCCGGTATAGATTGGGAACATTTGAAATTTGCCATTCTTGTGTTTGTCCTGATGAGTAAATGATGAAAAACCGTGGCAACATGTCTCATTTTTTTTAGCAATATTCAAGTTCCGCATTGCCAAACGATATTTCTTTTAATTTAATTAGACAAGACCTTGATCTTATTGTACAATAGGTCTCATTGTAAGTCAATATCTTGGACAGCATTTAATACTAACGGGAAAAAAAGTCCCTTTTTGGGTCCGTTTAGTGGGGTGTTTCTCAGTGCCTGCAGCTATCAAACGGATTCTGATTCCTCGGCGAGGAATGTCCCACAGAGGCCGTACTCACCTTTATTTCCTGCACTGACAAGCTCATTTTTAATGCCTCCCCGATCTCTGGATCCCCCCACTGGGGACTCAGGATCCCCTTGAGTGCCACCAGGAAGTGTCAACCGCGCACCCAGATACCTTGACTCAGCCAGCCTGACACTCTGGCAATGCCAGTCTGGCACTGTCAGGGTGCCAGAGTGCCAGTGCCAAAGTGCCAATGCCAAGGTAAAACCGTGCCCAGAGCCCAACTACACAGGAACCTCCGCTGGCCTGGGAGACCCCGCCCCTAGGTGCCCTATGCCTCAGTGATAAATGGCGTCATGGTGAGGTCTCCCAAGTGCAGGAGAATCTGGCACAGGAATATCTAAATGAGGGAAATGGCTCACTTAAATATGCAAATCTGGATGCAGACCATTGAGTTGTTCAGTCCAGCCAAAGTTGACCCCATCTCCATCTCCTCCATACTGGATCGCTGGGTGGCGGGGTGGGCAAAAGCCTACAGACTGGTGGGACCGGAAAATCCAGCTTGTGGCTAATGACTCGCCACATCCGCCATGGGAAAACCCACTGCTGCTGCTGCTGCTCCAAAAACAGGTTTGAGGTGGAAATTAAAACAGGCAGATGTCAAGACAGTGAGGTTAGAAGGCCTGTTTCTGTTCACTGTAGCCTCTGGCCAGCTCAGTAGAGGAGTGTGAAATCCCTTATCCCTTACCCCCGTACGCCCCCATCTCTCTCGCCTTCTTCATGCATCCCCACCCATCTTCACCTCCCCATACCCACTCTACACCCTTTCATTGTCACTATCCCAGTACCCAATATGTACAGAAGTCAGGAACCCTGCAATAATATTGAGTGGTCGAGGGGATGTCATAAAACCATCAAAATAAATAAACAGTGCATCATAATGCAAATGAAAAAACATAACCCGAGGAAATATAAAAGAGTCATTTGATAGTGGTGGGGAATTTGCCGACAGAACCAGCGGGAAACTCCCTGCAAATCCCACCACAAATGAACTGAGAAATGTTTCCGTTAAGTTCCGGCCTATGTCTCACAGCCTTGCTTGGGATTCTCCGTTCTCCGACACCGAAATCGCGTTTGGCGATCGGCTGGAGAATCCCCATTGGCACCGAAATCGGGGGGGGGGGGGGGGGGTGGGGGGGGGGGGGGGGCGACGCCGCTTTTGCGATGCTCCGCCCCCTCCAAAACGGTGTACTCACGGCACACGCTGTCAGGCGGCCTCAGGACGTTACCTGAGGATCTCCCCCGATGCTCCCCACCCCACCGATGGGCTGGGTTCTCGACGGCGTGAAGCGCGTGTGCTATTTATTTTCGGGAACCTGGCGTGGCGGCTGCGGACTGAGTCCAGCGTCGCCGCAGTCGGGAGGGAGCCCATCCATGGGCAGGGGGAGCTTTGGCGGCAGCTGGGGGCACTGGTGGGGGGTGGTCTGGGGGGTGGAGAGCCTGACCAAAGGGGGACACAATTTGGCAGGCCGGGCCCACGGGCGGCATGTTGCACGGGGCAGCCGCTGCAGGCTACTGTTGTGCGTGTGCGCATGCGCTGCCACAGGGCCGGCAATTCTCTGGCTGTATCCACGGGCTCTACGCTGCAGCCTGTTCGCCCCCCCCCCCCCCCCACAAGACGGAGGATCGGTACAGCTTTTGAAACAAATGAGGAGGAAGAAGATGCACTTTTCCACGCAAATGTTCATTTACAACCTATTATTCTACAATAATGAGGGGAGCACTAAATGTTCTTTTCCAAACAGAAAAAAAACTTATACTGACACAGCACTCTTCATGACTGCCAGACACCTTAAAGTGCATTAGAGCTCAGAAGTACTTTTGAAGTCTAGTCCCTATTGCAATGTATGAAATGCAGCCGCTGACTTGCGCACAGCAAATCCTCACAAACAGCAGTGTGATCATAACCAGCATGGTGATTTGTGGTGATTGTCCCTTTAAGGGTCACCTGGCCTGGGGAACCATTTGGGACTCAGAGTGGGGAATCACCCTTGGGGTGGAGTTCTCTCTTAGGCAGGACCCATGTGGGAAGTTGGGTGGAGCCATGAACATAGAACATAGAACAGTACAGCACAGAACAGGCCCTTCGGCCCTCGATGTTGTGCCGAGCAATGATCACCCTACTTAAACCCACGTAACCCGTATACCCGTAACCCAACAATCCCCCCCATTAACCTTACACTACGGGCAATTTAGCATGGCCAATCCACCTAACCCGCACATCTTTGGACTGTGGGAGGAAACCGGAGCACCCGGAGGAAACCCACGCACACACGGGGAGGACGTGCCGACTCCACACAGACAGTGACCCAGCCGGGAATCGAACCTGGGAGGCTGCTATTTTTTTATTAATAAATCCTTTTTGTCCTCACAAATGAAGTCTGTGAAAGTGCATCTTACGTTTGGTGAGGATAAAATACTGACACTGCCTCTGGCCTGACACCTGTGGGTATCCTGTTTTTATCAAAGTATGAAAGTATCACCAGAATGCCTCTCTTTGGGTGAAAAGACCGATTTGATATTGCCAGACCCTGAGTAATGTAAAATCAGAAATGATGGACAGTTACAAGATGTGTGGGAAATGGAGAGAACACGGCAAGACCCCAGGGTCAGAATCCATAAGAAGGGTGTGCAAAGTGCAGAAACGTACCTCCACGTACATTGTAGACTAGGAGGTGACCAGGAAGCTGAGTGCATTGGAGAGATTAAGGGACAGACGCAGAACCAGCCTGAATTAGCCAGCAGAGTCAAAAGTTTAGGAAAAACTGTATAGAGAGAAAACAAGAGAAAATAACCCTGAGAAGCAAAAGCTGTAGTTTCAAGTTTAAAAAAACCCAAAAATTTACTATAAAGCTTTTAAGAAAGAGCACACAGAGAGCAATGTTTATTTTTTTTTTAAATGGCCCATGTAATCTGCAGCAAGGTGTCCTGAAGTGCGGGAAAATCAATGAGCTGAAACTGACGAGACCCTGATGTGTGGGGTAGGAGGAGAGCCTGTGCGGTTTCCATGGCAGCGATCGCTGCACTGGTGACATTCAATAGGGCAGAGGGGTCCTCCAGTTTAAAAAGAAAAGTTAATCAATGGCCCCATCAGTCTGGTCTCTGAGTGAAATAGACAAAATCTGGCCCATTAAAAAAAAAGATTCTCCAAATAGCCAGACGAAATGCTCCAGAGATTGGACACAGGGCTTTCCTTCAGGAAGAGTCGAAGTTTGAAAAATTCAAAAAGGAGCAGCCAGGTTTGTGCCAAAACTCTAAAAGCTGAATAAAAAGAAAATGGCAGTCTTAAAGTGGTAATACCCTTGAAGTGGTAATACATTTAAAGTGGCAATGCACTTAAAGTGGCAACCACAAGAAAGAACAAATGGCTATGGACAGGAATATTCGAGAAGACCCCGATAGAGGGCAACTTAATGAAAAAGAAGGTCCATAAGCATCGAAGACCTCAAGGAAAAGGCAATGGAAGACCTCAGTGGAGGCAATCAAGACCTCATGGAAGAGAATGGAAACAAGTCACAACTTAATCGGAGGCTGACCTGACCAACAGTGAAGCCAAAAGGATTTGGCTAAAGTTAAGACAAATAGAAATCAAGGTTCTATTTGTGAACTGTATATGGCTAGTAAGAACATGATGGATTCCCCTTTGAAGAAACGCAGATATTAAGGACTTCACAGGAAACTAGGAACGATTGAACACAAAGAGTAATCAGCAAAAAGAATTAAAGCTCGAGAGGAGACATTAAAACAACAAGATTAAATGGCTGGCAGCAAACTTGGAGAATGAAAGCATTGCAAAAATTTTAAAAATGCAGTTAAGAAGAAGGAGAACTTAATGAGTCACTGTAGAATAGGACAAGCTCTGTGAAAAAGTAACAGAAAATAAGAACAAGTCCAATGAAGAATTGTATCAGGAGAATAAGATCCTGAAGAAGAGAAGCTTGGCAATGGGAAATTAACTGAAGAGGTAAAACATTGAAATTGACAACTGAAACAGCAATTCCGACAGAGAAAGGAACTGAGATTACACGCCAGGAGAAGATTGCTGAAATGATCACACGAATAGAAAAGCACGAGGAACAATATGATAAAATTGTCGATGAAAAGATGCTGAATTGAATTACTGGAAACTTTATCGCATGACCTAACTACCAGAAACCATGACCATTCTTTCACACATGACCGATTGTAAAAGAACTGTCAAGCCATAAGACTTTGTTGTATTGTGATGATATGTGCCTGCGTGCATTCTAATGTAAGGTATTCAGCAGAACAAGGCTCAATGTGGGACAGGAGAGTGATATCACCCACAGGGTGATGTATGTAGTCACATGATCAGAGAATAGGCTAAGACAAAACTTGGTGAGCAGCAAGCCTGCATTTAACAGTTGCATGCCAGATTATATTTGGAACTGTATATAGTTAAAGCCTGCTAATAAAAATGTTGATGTTTGAACACATCAGGCTCAAAGTCATATCATTGTGCTATCACCACTACAACATAAAGAACCCATATTAAGTTCATAATATGAAACTTCGGCAGTGGATCAAATTAGATCCCCGTAATTATTGTCCCTACGACCTTCTGTCGTGCCAAGTAGATATGGACTGATGGATCGTTAATAAATACCTGGACCACTTATAGCGTAGCACAGTGATTAGCACTGTGGCTTCACAGCGCCAGAGTCCCAGGTTCAATTCCCGGCTGGGTCACTGTCAGTGCGGAGTCTGCATGTCTGCAGTGGGTTTCCTCTGGGTGCTCCGGTTTCCTCCCACTAGTCCCAAAAGACATGCTTGTTAGGTGAATTGGATATTCTGAATTCTCCCTCTGTGTACCCGAACAGGCGCCGGAATATGGTGACTAGGGGCTTTTCACAGGCAATTTCATTGCAATGTAAGCCTACGTATGACAATAAAGATTATTATTATTGTTGTTATTATTAGAGGAGTAGAGAGATGCTCCAAGATCCAGTGTTTCCATCGAGAAATGTTTTGGAACTCATAAGCTCCAAAGTACCTGATCAACCTGGTATCGACATAACTGGGCCGGGATTCTCAGTTCTGTAGCCTAAATGCACCCGCCAGCAAGAATTAGCAGCTCAGTGGTTTCTGCTGTGAAAAGAAGGAAGTGAAACTACTTAGCTGCTTTTGCTGTGGTAAGAAGCTGTAAATCATAGAAAGAGAGTATATAAATATTGTTGCTAGTGACAAAACAGGGTAATGGAAATGAAGATTGGGATTTCAAAGACTGTCAGGGGATTTGAAGCCCTTTCAAGTGTTCTACGCTTTCGAGAAAGCCTTGTAACAGCTGCTGCAGATGTTCGGGAATGGTAGATGAAAATGCAGCACCTTTTCACCTTACTGCCTGGACTGCTGTTCAGCTTTCAGGCAGGGATGACTGATGGGGGTCTCCGATGGGGGAGACTAATGGGAGGCCTGATGGGGGGTCTGATGGGATTGGCAGGGGTGATGGGGGGGTGGATTACAACCATCTGGACTCTTGAGGGACCACCCTCTGCAGCCTGGCAGTGACAGAGGGAAGTCCATCAGTGCCCTGACCTCCTTGACCCACCTCAGGCTCCACCATGGCAGGGTTGCACTTGGCCAACCACACACCAAAGCCCGACTGGTGGAGTTCCTGATTAGTGGGTTGGAGCATCAAGTTGAGGAAGGCGCTTGGGGGAGGGGGGGGGGGGGATGGGTAGAATGGGGAATGGTTGGTGGTGGGTAGAATCAGCTTCAATCCTGGGGCTGGTTTAGCTCACTTGGCTAAATTGCTAGCTTTTAAAGCAGACCAAAGCAGACCAGTAGCATGGTTCGATTCCCGTACCAGCCTCCCCGGACAGGCGCCGGAATGTGGCGACTAGGGGCTTTTCGCAGTAACTTCATTGAAGCCTACTCGTGACAATAAGCGATTTTCATTTTAATTTCCTGTTAATTGCAGGCATATGCATGCTTTAACTTACATGTTCCCGTTGGCGCAGGGTTGGTAGTGTGCTGCCGCGGCTGGTGGGGAATTGGAGCCCAACAATGAGCTTGCCGCTCTTTTGGGGGATATTCCATTCTCCGTCCAATTGGTATTCCCGATCTTAGTGGAGGTGAATGGAGAATACCAGCCCTGATGTCCCCACAGTAGCACATCTAATGAACTGCCTGTGCCAGAAGATGTACTCGTTATTGCAGTTCCTGTTAATGTTGATCCTGTGGAAGCATCTCAGACTACAGAATTATGTCACTCCACAAAAAACAGAAAAAACCCCACAAAGACTTGATTTTATTTGTCCAACTCATAATGCTTAGTTTGAATTTAGCACTAAGTAACTCTGCTATTGAAGATTGTGTAAAGGAGTTAAAGGGAAAGGGATGTGATGATTTGCAGTGATTATCTCTTTAAGGGCAACACAGCAGAGTAAGGGTCACCTGTCTTGGGGAACCAAATGGGACTTAAGCTGGTTAATCAACTCAGGGGGTGGAGTCCCCTCTTCGCCTTGAGACATGTAAAGAGCTAGGTGGAGCCGTGAGGCTGCTGTTTTCTTATTAATAAATCCTTTTTCTATTAACAAATAAAGTCGAAGAAATTGCATCATTACAACCAGAAAGTCTGTTTTTGTGGTGCTGATCGAGGGATAAATGTTGGCCAGGACACCGGCAATAACTCCACTGCTCTTCTCCAAGATAGTATTCGGGAATGTTGTATATTTACCCCAGCAGGGAGATGAAACTTTGGTTTAATGTCTCATCCAAAACACAGCAACTGCAACAATGCAGCACTCCTTCAGTACTGCACGCCAGTCCCTGGAGTGAGTCTTAAATTCAGATCTCAGTGACTCTGACAAGAGTGCCAGAGACTGATGAGTCATGACTGACAACTGAACAAAATAACTGCCTTGAGGAAAGCTGCCCACTGATCAGGTGAAGCTTTGTTTAATTTGATTTAAAGCTACAAAATCTAACTGGACGACTGCTGAAATCTAATCTTCCACTTGCTGAACTACTCTCTCCTCAGTTATGTTCCAAGTAAGCGCATCCTGAGGCCAATTAGGATCTAATTGCTGCTTTTGAGATAACTTTACTTGTTGAAATACTAAATGCCGAAAACAGAAATCGTGCCTTCCTTCCTGTCTTTGCACAGAATGGAACACGGTTCGCTGCTCGGGGCCACCACGTCTTTTAAGGGAAAAGAGGAGGACCATTTGGAATCAAAGAAGATGCAGGGCTACGGAAGCGAGTGAGGCAGCGGATTTATTCTGGATTGCTTTAGGAAAGAGGCGGATGACACCATTAAGTGTTGTAAATGTATATAGTTCTATGGCCTGGCGTCCCTCTGCCAAGCCCATGATGGAATCTTGGGCATTTCCTGCTCGGGGCTTTCCTGCCTTTCATTCAGTTGTGACTGTGACACCCTCCTGACCCCAGCACCCTGACCCCCCTCCTCACCCTGTAATAATTTTGTTCATTATTGGGTCAGCAGTGTCAGCCTCTGCCTGCCAAACAGCTAAAGCTCACAACCGGATTCAGGCAGGAGTACAGCATGGCCCATGCCAGTGTGGGCAAGGGGGTTTGAATCTCCTGACCCTCACAGGGCACTGGGCCACATGATTTCCCATCTGCCTGGGCCCCTGCCCACAATTCTCCAGCTGGGAGTTCATATCTGGGTTCCAATGTAGACTAAAACAAATTTCATCTGGTCTTAACTATTTCTGCTGTACATTCATCCGTTTAGTGCAGCACTTGGATTCAGCCCAACTTAATTTTAGCACCATGAAAAGGACTGTTTGCTTGATTTCCTCATCACACTGCACTTGTATTTCGCTTTCTTCTCCTGGAACCTATTTAACATATCCACAAGAGACCTCAATACTCTTTCCTTTCCTTTTACAGCTGAAATCAAGTGAAAGGAAAATTGTTTATTCTTTAGCCATTTTATTTGTTGAATGGATATAGAGTTTATTCCTTCCAGCTTTTTACATCTTTGTCAACGTCCTGCCTAGTCTTGAAGAGAAAATACTTTCACATAGCAGTTAGGGTACGTTAATGGAGATACTTTCTCGATTAGTGGGGCCCCTTTACTTTGTACTTTGTGTAATGTCTCAAAAAGGCCAGGCAGAGGTAACCTAGGAGAAGATACTTTGTAGAAATCATTTGACTTGAATGAAGTTCCCACCTTCTGACATTGCCAATGTGAATTCCCACTTTACACAAAATACACAAGTTGGCGCTGATCAAGGGTTTGAAACTTTAGGAACAAAAGGACTGAAACGACATCCGTCCTTCCGTCTTAATTTGGTGATTGAAATGGCACTTCCCAGTTGAATATTTTATTGCCGTTCATCCATTGTCTCAATTTGAGCCTATTCACTCACAGGAATTGTGCTTTTATCAACGACTGGTTCTCTCAATTTATGTCTGCCTACCTCAGGGTTTCACTCTTCAGTGCCAAGCAGGGTCATCTGGAACCTGGGTGGTCCTGTCTTACCACAGGCAGCTTTGAACATCTGTTTCTATCTCTATGCTGACAATGCCCAATTCAATAACATCTGTCGCCTTATGGATGGAGAGTGAAGTCATATGGGCTCGAAACGCAAACTTTGTTTCTCTCTCCACAGATGCTGCCAGACTGGCTGATTCCGTCCAGCATTTCCTGGCGGCGTGGCTGGCGAGCCATTGAGATTGCCATTGCCTTCGGCTGGACTGTACAATCACAGGGCTGGTCAATGGCGGATTGCCTCTGCCGTCGGAAAAAATCACCGCCGGGTGGGAGGGGTGGAAAATCCCAGTCATGAATTTTGTTTTCATCAACCTCTCCCAAGCTGCCACTGACCTTCCTTGGAATCCGTCAGTTCAACGTCCTTTCATCTTCTTCCAATATAATTTCCATCTGTATCCAAAGCACAATGCTAACATTACTCTCTCATATGAATAGAACAATAGAAAATATTTGGATCTTCAGGCTTTTCCATGTTCTGGGTACTCAATGCCTGCCGCAGAAATGAGTGCATCATGGCGGCTTTAGGATTCTGTACACTTGGCATAATTCTTCTTTGTTTCTCAAGCCTCCCTATTAAAATATTCCAATGAACAACGCAATTGTTTTGGAACAATCTTGTCCGAAAACAAAACCGAAATAAATGAACAAAATGGGGCTGGTTTAGCACAGTGGGCTAAACAGCTGGCTTGTAATGCAGAACAATGCCAGCAGCGCGGGTTCAATTCCTGTACCAGCCTCCCCGAACAGGCACCGGAATGTGGCGACTCGGGGCTTTTCACAGTAACTTCATTGAAGCCGACTTGTGACAATAAGCGATTATTATTATTATTATTATTATTAAAATGATTTTCATTTGGTATACTTGCCTTTCGTTTGAACTGTACAGATAATGGCCGGAATTCTGCAGCCGATCGCTGGCGGTGAGATTCTCTGGTCCCGCGGCAGCGTGCCTCCATCTGTAAGTTTCCCGGTGACATGGGGTGGCTTGAATGGGAATATCCATTGACAGCAGAGAGAGCAGAGAATCCCACCACCAGCGAACAATGTGCTGCCTCCTGCCGCAGAGACACATGCGGCTGGGAGGTCAGAGAATCCCACCTGTATTTCATAGAATCATTTGATTTTTTTTCTTATATCACTGGCTGAGCCTATTGCCCAGTCCTGAAGACATTTAAGAGTCAATCTGGAGTCATATGTAGGCCAAACAAGGTGAGGATGAAAGGGCATTTGTGAACCAGATGGGTTCCCACGAACCACCCTTTGTTCTTACACATTCCATATAAACTCATCCAGTATCCACAATGTGCAGACCTCAAGACCCATGCTTAGATTAAAGAAAATAGGTTTAGAAATGTTGATTGTAGAATTATTTTTTAAAAAAGCTCTCGGGCATAAAAACCCATCTACTACATGTACATTCCTTCAACTATATAATCCTGAATAGAAACAAGCATTTAATTCAGGCACTTACTATCTAAACTAACACTGCAATTCATAGTCCCACATCAAAGAGTCTATAACCATATGTAGCTGTCAAACTGAAATGGAACGCACCCCACTGTGATAATACAAGGTTGAGAAATCAATCATGCAGCAGTACTCCAGTTATTATAACGGACAGACTTATGTGGACCTATGTAGTGAGATAGCAAACAATTTTATTTTACACTCCACACAGTTTTCCCAAGATTTAAAGGGCAGGAATTTTTAATTCCTAGGCATATTAAAAGTTGCTTATTTTTATAAATTTGGAGTACCCAATTTATTTTTTCCAATTAGGGGGCAATTTAGCATGTTCAGTCCACCTACCCTGCACATCTTTGGCTTGTGGGGGCGAAACCCACGCAAACACGGGGAGAATGTGCAAACTCCACACAGACGGTGACCCATGGCTGGGATCGAACCTGGGACCTCGGCGCCGTGAGACTGGAGTGCTACCACTGCGCCACCGTGCTGCCCTCTAACAGTTGTTTTTTTATGCTCCTTTTTACAGTCCTTTTTAACACTTTTGACGGCTCCTTCTGACAGTTTCTTTTGACAGTTTCTTTTGGCAACTCTTTTGACAGTTTCACGGAGTGTATGCACTTTTAACTTATTCATGTCCACTTTTAACGATCCCAAGAAGCGACTTTTCTCTCCCAAAGGGCGGATTACGTCTTCCGAAGCAGCATCTGAACACCCCCAAAGGTGTCCCATGATCATACTCTACCTCTCCAACAGGCTAGGTCACCTGTCTAAACAACTCAGCAAAGTTTCGATCAGGTCTAATCTGCACAAGTCACTTTTCGTTTACAAATTTCCTGGCGAATGAAAATCAGAAATGACTAGAGACAGCTGCTGTTTTATTAAAGGCACAAATCCCGACACGTCCACATTCCGGCTTTGGTAGAAATGATAGAGGCCGTGTTTGGGGTGGGATATTTGGATTTCAGCCTCCACTGCCATTTCGGCAGTGTTGGAGAGGCCTTTTGGTGCTGCACAAATACAGGATTTTGGATGCAAAACTACTTTTTTTGAAGGGAGTTGAGTGGAATAATTGATTAATCTGTAAAAATCCCATATTTAATAATGAGAGCTGTTGGCCATTGGCCCCGGCAATTTTCAAAAACGATGCAATATTTTGTAAATAAAGAAGTTACATCCGCTGTGCCAGTGGACGTTTGCCTTAATGATTCCTGTGCCGAGAACTATTGCTGGAGCTGTCAGAATCTAGATTCAAGTGATGTGAACCTAAAGACAAAATAAAATCTGGGAAAAAAAGAGCATAAAATGCAGGAAATACTCAGCAGTTCTGGCAGCATCTGTGGAGAGAAAAACAGATTGAATGTTGAATGTTCTGATGAAAGGTCGTTGACCTAAAAAGTTAACTGCTGCTCTCTCCAAATATGCTGCCAGACTTGTTGAGTCATTTCCAGTAATTGATGGGAGGTGGGCATCAGTGGCTGGGGCACCATTTACTGTCAATCCCCAATGACCCTTGAACTGAGCGGCAATTTAAAAATCACCCACGTGGATGCGGTTCTGGAGTCATATGTAGGCTTGACCAGGTAAGGATGGCAGATTTCCTTCCCTGAAAAACATTAGCGGACCAGTTTTTAAGATCATCTTTCGACTTTTAATTCTAGATTTCTTTTGCATTCAAATTTCACATTTTGCCATGGTGGAACTTAAACCCTTGGGACTTGGGATTACCATTCCAGTGAAAATGCCACTGTGCCACCTTGTGATAAGAAACGCGCAACTTTTCTGAGATTGGCAAATTTGTGCACAACAGGACAGGCAGGTCACATGAGGGCCTGAACTCAGTCAGATGTGAACTTAGGCATTTTGCTTGTTTTGCCTATGGAGAACTCGAAGGCAGCAAAGCATCGGTTCTGAGACTGTACGTGCATCCTGGGAATTTGACATTTGAATTCTCAAGCCATCTTTTTTGTGGAGAGGAGGAAACTAATTGCAAATTTATTTTCCATAATGCGAGGAGGAAGGCCAAGAAGTCTTCACATTCTGCCTCGATCCAAGTCCTGTGCTTATCATGTGACTGCTGTTACTTGACAGGGAAGATACATGTTGCCAATTGTCGCAAATTTTATTTTCATAAATTGTAACTGGGCCTGTAAGCTTTGGCTGAAAACTGTAATGTATGACAATGATCAAAACTGGAAAGCCAGCAAAAGCTCTTGGCAAGTTTACATAGAACATAGAACAGTACAGGCCCTTCGGCCCTCGATGTTGTGCCGAGCAATGATCACCCCACTCAAACCCACGTATCCACCCTATACCCGTAACCCAACAACCCCCCCTTAACCTTACATTTTTTTTTAGGACACTACGGGCAATTTAGCACGGCCAATCCACCTAACCCGCACATCTTTGGACTGTGGGAGGAAACCGGAGCACCCGGAGGAAACCCACGCACACACGGGGAGGACGTGCAGACTCCGCACAGACAGTGACCCAGCTGGGAATCGAACCTGGGACCCTGGAGCTGTGAAGCATTTATGCTAACCACCATGCTACCGTGCTACCATGCTACCGTAAATGTATTTTACATTGTTTTCCCTCAAAGTGATGTTGTGCTGAAAATTAATTTTATTTTAAATTAAGGGGCAATTTAGCGGGATCAATACGCCTCCCCTCCTCATCTTTGGGTTGTTGAGGTGAGACCCAGGCAGACACGGGGAGAATGTGCAAACACCACACGGGCAGCGACCCGGGGCCGGGATCAAACCCGCTTGGTGCCATGAGGCAGCGGTGCTCACCACTGTGCCAGCATGCTGTCCCTTGGAAATTAGATTTATGGCATAATTACAAACAACAAAAAAAGACGTTGCCATGTTACTTGTATCCTGTGCCAATCATGCCCCTCTAAGATATTTCCACCTGGGATCAGAGTAAGTGAATGGTTCCTTGTAGACTAAGGGCTAACCTCAGAAGACAGTGGCTGCTGAAGAACCCAGTCATGAGATCAAGGAAAGATACAAGAGAAACCTCCTGACAACTAGCTCTGTTATTGAACAGTGAACACAGGTGATCGTAGAGCAGAAATGTGTTGAGCACTCTGACTCTTTGGAGCAGGAGCAAGGAGGAAGAGCATAATGTGTTCAGGGCCTGTGTAACTAGGCACATTACTCGCAGGAGGCCCAGGAAGGTCTGATACAGGCACTTACCTGAGGCAGTTGCAGCCAAGTGGTGCATAAATTCTGAATCCACTGTTCCCATGTTTCTTCTATACCTAAATTGTGCTTCAGCAGAGCCAGACGCAAGTTGCTCACATCTCTGTTCTGACTGTTTGGATGTTCTCGGCTAGCCTGGGTGTTGGAGACTCGAAGAATTCCACCAAATTCTCAGCCATTCGGAATATTAGGTGGGATGACGAGTGTAATGAAAAGGGTCAGAAGTGGAGCACATTAAGCAGTTTCCCCCCTTATGTGTCCTCTTCCTCCATCTAAACTCTCATTAACTTCCCTGTGAGCCAAGAGGTGGAAAGCACTTTGCTGCACCTCAATGAGGTGCTGAATGCCCAAGGCAAGGTTTCCCTCCGTCCTGTTTAAAGTAACTAAGTATGCAGACCATCGGTCAGGACCAGCATGCACTCGATTGCTTGCTGTGTCTGAAACTCCATGCAGAAGGCTACTCTTTCCATAGATTTGGGCATCAGTTCAGAGGACTGAAGCATCCTGACATGCTGGAGATAGACTGCAGTCTCACCCCACTGTGTGCAGCACCGCTATAAATGCTGATAGAATCACACACATTTTCTCTTGCTGTTCCACATTAGCCCTCTTTGTTGATAACTCACGAGGCCCATAATCTTTGTCCATTTGAACAGAGTTTTTGAGTGTATCTTGCCCTCTGGGGACCCTGCACTGAATCACTGACTGCATTGTCTGCTGCTGCTCACTTATGATGTGAAAAATATCAAGATACACTTGAACGTGCCATGTCACTTGCCTTTCCTGGCCTGACTAGGCCTCTGACAGCACTGTATCCGGAACCATGGCACCACACCTTCGCAGCCCCTTCAAACCTTATTTTTGGAGACAGGCATTTTGCCTACTCCTGCAAGGAACAGAATCACCTTCTGTGCCCTAACATAGCATCGTGTCCTGTATTGAATGCAAATGCAGTGACTGGGTTACAAAGCTACTGAAAAACATGCCGGTGAAAGATTTGGGTTCCACACATGCTGCTGGGCTCTCCTGCTGTGAGCAGGTCAGGATGTTAAAATTCAGCCTTATATATCCAACTGTTAAATAGAAAAATCTGTGTCTCCTTGCTCTTGAGGAATCAGTAAAAGAGATTATACCTACCTCACTGTCTGCGCAGATCTTGAACAGATTGCTTTCTCGATCATTTCATTGGAGATGTAGTCTCCTCCCACGTCCTTGCAAAACCGGACTTGCAAGAGTTTATTTTCCGCGAATCTAATGTTGAGTTTTTGAGAGGCTTTCACCACATTTCAAGCCTAACATACAACAATTTACCTGTTACATTAAAGAACGAACGGCAATAAGAAAGACAATCAGTCCTTGCTTGTTTCTCCTGACTTTGGGGCGATGTTCAGAATTTACAAGCAGTCACGTATTTATTGAGAAGCATTAAATCTCTAATTTACCTTACAATGTGTTGGATTCTCTAATTGAGCTCAGTGTATGTTTGCTTACAACACTGAGACCTTGTGGCCTTTCAGTGGATGAGTACATTATATATTAGGGTGGATTGGGGGAGGATTTTATGCAGGTGGGGGGGAGGCAGATTATCCACCCACACTTTCCAATTGAAAAGTCTGTTAGCAACACACAGACCAGAAACACAGCTGGCATGCGATGGTAATATGTTCAGGGCAGTCTCAATTGGATCAGAGTGGGACCTCCGCCCCGTCTGGGAGAATCTCTAGCTGTAGTCAGCCTTCCAGCACCAGGATCGAGTCTGGCCATTGCTGTGATGACGTGTATGTGGTGAATGTGATTCACACCGGATTATAATCTGTATATACATGTGTCTATATTGTAAGTGCAGTTGTACTACCTGACCACCAGGGGGAGTAGCTCTGGGAATGCTCGAGAATTGTACTGGGCTTCTCCCTTGGCTCCGCCCAGGACTCCTCCCCCGGGAGCTGCTGTATAAAGATCAGTGCCACAGGGTCAGCTGGCCAGTTCACCGAAAGTTCAACGGCTAACAGGCTGGCTCTGTTGTAAGTATATTAAAACCGCTATTCTAATCCTACAAGCACGTGTCCGTAGAATTGTTGGTTCCAACAGTGTAGTCCCGAGAGACGAGGTATCATGGATCCTGGATTTCTGATATGTCCAGGGATTTTGGGCTGGCTTGCCTGGCAGACCCCAGGGAGGGGGTGGCGTGAGAGGGGGCGGGTGTCTGTGTTTTAGGGGCTGTGGGAAGAGGGGGAATTTAATGGGGGATACAATCTTCGGGGGGGGGGGAGGGGGAATGCCTCCGAAGGGCAGAGGAGACCACCCCAAATGAGGGGGAGTCCACCTCTATAATTCGTGCATTGGGGAAGGCAGAAAGGCTGAGTAGTTTTCATTTGGAGGGAGGCCTCCCCTGTGCCCATTGGAGGCACATACTTAGTCTGTAATGTAAGGTGTGTAACAGAGACGGAGCTTCAACATGTGGCGCCCTCTCTCCAAACAATTTTCACATCTTGAATTAAAAAATAGATTCAACAGTCAGACCACCATTGTGGGGAGGGCATTGTTCCCTCTCAGGATGGCCAGCGGATAGTTTTGCAATCAGGCAGGTATGGATGATCTTTCGGTCTGCCTGGAGTGCTGTCCCCGGGCCTGCTGTGGGATGCCTGCCTCTGGGTACCTAAACGGAATTTCCATTATTACGGGAATCCTGGAGCCAACCCGAAGATCCCAGTTGGCCTATCTTAATTGGATTTAATGAGGTCCTTAATGAGTATAAATGGCCGATTGTCTTTTGTGCCAGCCCCGATTTAGCCTCTAAAATGACCTGGAGGAGGATGGAGCCAGGGGTCCAGCATGTTGGCCTCTGGAGCTGACTAATCCTGCACACCTGCGAGGGAGGCACAAATCCACCTGAGGTAGTGGAAACTGAAAAGGCAATTTAGAACTCAATCGAATTTGGAAAGGTTGATTATGTTCCTTTCCAGTAGCTGTAATTGACAGTAACATTTAATGACTGTTTATAAGGGTGTTAATGTGTTTATATAAACATTTAAAAGCACATGTTTTAATTTGAAGAGAAATTAAATTACAGAGTCCTAAAACAATGGGGATGATTCAGTAGATTGATACCCTCCTGGCTTCCGGACTGACCCCCCCTCCGGAGACTGAACCCCCCCCCCCCCCCCCCCCCCCCCACCGGACTGACCCCCCCTCCGAATTGAGCCTCCTCCCAGACTGACCCCCCCTTCCAATCTGATGCATCTCCCAGACTGACTCCCCTTCCGGACTGACCCCGCCACCCTCCCTCCCGGACTGATACCACTAGCGGGTTGACCCCCCCATCCCAGAATGACCCCCTTCCCAGACTGAGCCCCAGCTCAGTGTAACCCCTCTCCATCACTCCCAGGCTGGGCCCCTCCCGGACTGACCTTGCTCCCAGACTGACTCTGCTTTCACCCTCACTGACCCCCCCTCTCGAACTGACTCCTATCCCAAACCGTCTTCCCTCCCAGGTTGCTGACCTTCTCAGACTGTCCCCCCTCCCGGACTGACATCCCATCTCAGATTGACGACCTTCCTGGACTGATCCCCCTCCTGGACTGATCCTTCCCCCTCCACCCCTCTCTCCTGGACTGATGCCCCTCCTGAATGACACCCCTCCCTCCCTCAGTGATCCCCCTCCCTCACTGACTGCCCTCCCTCCCTGCAACCATCGAGTCCACCTTCATTGCTACTCTGCGGAAGTTACGGACCATATATATATACAAGGGAAGGCATTAAAAATTACACAGTAATAATACAGTTAATGGGAAAGAGGAGAACCAGAGGGCATAATCTCGCCCATTTATGACAGAGTTGAGGAGAAATTTCTTCTTTGAGGGTAGTGAATGGATGGAATTCTTTACTGCAGAGGACTATAGCGACTGGGTCATTAAGCATGTTCAAGGCTGAGATAGACAGTTAGTAAATAAAGGGTTATGGGGTAAAGCAGGAAAGTGGAGTTGAAAATCTTGACATCAGAACATCCATAATCTCATTGAATAGTGGAGCAGACTTGATGGGCCGAATGGCCTACTTCTGCTCCTATGTCGTATGGTCTTATGTCTTACGATCAGCTGGGCGTCTATTCCACACTGGTTTCCTGCACACTTCAAGGATTTGATTGTTCTTCACCTTAAGAGGTATTCTCAGGCTCTTCAGAGGATGTTTCTATCCTGTAAGTCATTACAGTCTCTTTTTCAGAAGGAGACGAGTCGCTGCAGATTGTTCAGCATCTTGGCTTCTGCAGATTGACCAGAAGTCACAGTCACATGACCTGGCAGTATAGGTGACGGTTCCTCCTGAGGTGGTTCTGGCAGACACGGTACTGGCACATTAATATGTGCAGATAACCACCGATCTGTGTGTCAACGTCACAGGAGCTCATCTTCAGATTGTACAGTATAAGTCAATTTGAGCCAATTCATTTGCAGGAACTTACTTCTCGCTAGCAAATAGCTGTGCTCCAACACTTGCTCTCCTTGTTGATGCAAGCACCTTTGAGAAGTAACTTCTCTTGTCAAGATTTGCGACTGCTGACTGCGTTCTACTATCTCAGACTTCTCCTGCGGTAAGAGTAGAACAAATTTAGTTCTCAGCTTCCTCTTCAATAGTAGCAAAGCTGGGGAATTCGGAATAGTCGCAAGTGTGGTGTTGCGATACTCCACCAAGAAACTGTTTAATCAGCGATGTAGTGAACCTTAGTACTTGGAGGCTTTCAGTATATGCTTCAAGGACTGGACAAACCTTTCAGCTAACTCATTTGTGGATGGGTGGTATGGTGCCGATTTTGATGTGGCGGATACCACTCATCTTTCAATAGTTCTCAAACTCCTGAGCTGTGAACATTGGACCATTGTCACTCACAATTTGTTCTGGTTTCCCAGATCTGCCGAAAATCTCATCCAGCTATTCGGTGGTTGGTTCCGAGGTCATTGACTTCATTAGAACCACCTCAAGCTATTTGGCGTGTGCATCTGCAATGACCATGAACATGTGCCCATCATATGGGCCAGAAAAGTCAATGTGTAGGTGTTGACAAGGCATTTTAGGCCACTCGCATGGATGCATTGGGGACAATAGTGTTGCGTTCCTTACCCGCGCACATGACTGGCACAATTCAGCTTCATCCTCTATCTGGGCATCGATTCCTGGCCACCAAAATTAGCTTTGTGCTAGACCCTTCATTCGGACTATACCTGGGTATATTATAATATACCCGTTGGTGCATTTCAACCTGTAATCTTACTGGTCCAATAGCAGGTTCAGGGTGCGTTCGCTGACCTACTGTTTTTTTTGTTAAAAATGTTTTTTATTGGGTTTTTGAACAGCTGACCTACTGTTGATCTGCCTCAGCGACAACTGTCGAGAGCTTCGATTTTCTTTCACTCTTCGGAAAATAATTTTTCTTCTGATCTATTCCTCATCGTCGGTTTTCTTTTCATCCTGTTGTGTATTGTACTTGCAACATAAAAGAATATAATGCTGAAGCGCATAGGTTGAACAAAATAATCAACAGAGGTTCAGTAAGCGGCTGTGAACTGTACAAAGGCTTAATCCAGACGAAGACAAAAGCCCCCAAAGCATTTGATAATGTTTGCAGGCTCTCACGTGACTAACCTCTTAAAGGGGCCATACAACAAAACAACAACAACCCACATATATAAAAGCAGGATTTTTACCAGCCCTCTGCAGATGGGGGGAGAGGGTGGGTGGGTGGGTGAGCTAATTAGAGAAAGTTGCATTGGGCTGATTTGTGGGGTGTTCCTAACTTGGGTCCCTTTTTCCCAGTTTCAGGCTGAGTCTGATATCAGCAAGTTACCTGAGAGCAGTAGCAAGCCAACTGGGGTGAAGACGGCAAATTAACTGCAATCTTCTACCCAAATTGCAATTTTCCCAGTCTCACTGTGCATGCTCCTTGGCCACTCAAGGAGGCAGCTGTATAGTGGGAGGTTGGAGGGGTGTAAGCGTTCCAAGCCTTCTAACTTTCAATGACAAATAAAATGGCAAAGTTGATGCCTTCTACTGGCCGTGCCTTGCCATTGACAAGACAGGATTGATTAATGATCTCATAGTTAGGGATCCTCTCGGAAGGAGCGATGACAATATGGTGGAATTTAAAATACAGATGGAGGGTGAAATCAAACAGTAGTGTTTTGTGCTTAAACAAAGGAGATTACAATGGGATGAGAGGAGAACTAGCTAAGGTAGACTGGGAGCAAAGACTTTATGTTGAAACAGTTGAGGAACAGTGGAGAACCTTGCAAGCGATTTTTCACAGTGCCCAGCAAAGGTTTATACCAACAAAAAGGAAGGATGGTAGAAAGAGGAAAAATCGACCGTGGATATCTAAGGGAATAAGGGAGAGTATCAAATTGAAGGAAAACGCATACGAAGTGGCAAAGATTAGTGGGAGAGTAGAGGACTGGGAAATCTTCAGGGGGCAACAGAAAGCTATTAAAAAAGCTATTGTTGCTAGGTGTGCTTTTAGTTAATTGCTCTGTTTTAATAACCTTTGCTCTCGAGTTGCCAAGTATCTTTCTCCTACCACCACGAGGTTCAAAGCCAAGTGCTGATCAATAACTCAATACACCAGTTAGTAAGTTTCAAATCAAAACACATTTATTATACACACAGTAAATCACTACTCATGCATAAAACTCTACTTACTAGACTATCACTATAACTAAAGATCTATACTTAGCTTTCAAATGGCCCACCAGGTCAGAGGAACAATGGCCTTTGTCCGGTTCTGAGTCTGCAGGCTTCAAGCTGGTATGGAATAGTAGCTAGGAGCATCTATCTCGTAACGTGCGTTGACTGGAGACTTACTTGGTTGGTGCAGCTGCTAGGCAGGTCTCTGCTTGCTGAGAGTCACGGTCAAGAGTTCTTCGAGAACTGCCAAGAGAGCGAACTGAACTTGGGGACTCTACTTTATAGTCCCCTGGGGTTTTGCGCCCTTGTGGGCGGAACCCCGGACCTGGTCCCAATCAATTGGACCATGTCCCAATCAGTTCTATCGATTTCTCCAATACTGGAGCTGTTCCCTGATCGCTGGGCGGTTCCTATGTGTCCGTTAGCTTCCTTTGTCCTGACACCCACTGGCACCGGGGAGTCTGGTTTGGTCCCGATCGCTTCAATGTTTCTAATTGTTCCTGGGGATTTCTCATTAGTATGTAGATGGCTACTGGTTTCGGTTCTGTCTGGGTTCTGCAAGTCTTAATACACAGGAAACCTTGCACCTGCTTGTTTTCCTGTGGCCGGCCGATTTTCCCTGCATTCTTTGCGGGCCTCCATTTTGGAATCGGGAAGTGGCCACCCCAGGTGGCTACACTATAAAGAAGAGTAAGATAGATTATGAGAGTAAACTTGCTCAGAATATAAAAACAGACAGTAAAAGTTTCCACAAATATATAAAACAAAAAAGAGTGGCTAAGGTAAATATTGGTCCTTTAGAGGATGAGAAGGGAGATTTAATAATGGGAGATGAGGAAATGGCTGAGGAACTGAACAGGTTTTTTGGGTCGGTCTTCACAGTGGAAGGCACAAATAACATGCCAGTGACTGATAGAAATGAGGCTATGAGAGGTGAGGACCTTGAGATGATTGCTATCACTAAGGAGGGAGTGATGGGCAAGCTAATGGAGCTAAATGGGGCTAATAGGGCAGCACGGTAGCATTGTGGATAGCACAATCACTTCACAGCTCCAGGGTCACATGTTCGATTCCCGGCTTGGGTCACTGTCTGTGCGGAGTCTGCACATCCTCCCCGTGTGTGCGTGGGTTTCCTCCGGGTACTCCGGTTTCCTCCCACAGTCCAAAGATGTGTGGGTTAGGTGGATTGGCCATGATAAATTGCCCTTAGTGTCCAAAATTGCCCTTTGTGTTGGGTGGGGTTACTGAGTTATGGGGATAGGGTGGAGGAGTTGACCTTGGGTAGGGTGCTCTTTCCAAGAGCCGGTGCAGACTCGATGGGCCGAATGGCCTCCTTCTGCACTGTAAAATCTATGTCTATGTCTAAAGGTAGACAAGTCTCCTGGCCCTGGTGGAATGCATCCCAGAGTGCTAAAAGAGATGGCTAGGGAAATTGCAAATGCACTAGTGATAATTTACCAAAATTCATTAGCCTCTGGGGCGGTCCTGGCGGATTGGAAATTAGCAAACGTGACCCCACTGTTTAAAAAAGAGGTAGGCAGAAAGTGGGTAATTATAGGCTCGTGAGCTCAACTTCGGTAGTAGGGAATATGCTGGAATCTATCATCAAGGAAGAAATAGCAAGGCATCTGGATGGAAATTGTCCCATTGGGCAGACACAGCATGGGTTCATAAAGGGCAGGTCATGCCTAACTAATTTAGTGGAATTTTTTGAGGACATTACCAGTGCGGTAGATAACGGGGAGCCAATGGATGTGGTATATCTAGATTTCCAGACAGCCTTTGACAAGTTGCCACACAAAAGATTGCTGCATAAGATAAAGATGTATGGCATTAAGGGTAAAGTAGTAGCATGGATAGAGGATTGGTTAATTAATAGAAAACAAAGAGTGGGGATTAATGGGTGATCACTGGTTGGCAATCAGTAGCTAGTGGTGACCCTCAGGGATCAGTGTTGGGCCCACAATTGTTCACAATTTACATAGATAATTTGGAGTTGGGGACCAAGGGCAATGTGTCCAAGTTTGCAGATGACACTAAGAGGAGTGGTAAAGAAAAAGTGCAGAGGATACTGGAAGTCTGCAGAGGGATTTGGATAGGTTAAGTGAATGGGCAAGGGTCCGGCAGATGGAATACAATATTGACAAATGTGAGGTTATCCATTTTGGTAAGAATAACAGCAAAAGGGATTATTATTTAAATGATAAAACATTAAAACATGCTGCTGTGCAGTGAGACCTGGGTGTGCTCGTGCATGAGTCGCAAAAAATAGGTTTAAGGTTGCAACAGGTGATTAAGAAGGCAAATGGAATTTTGTCCTTCATTGCTAGAGGGATGGAGTTTAAGACTAGGGAGGTTATGCTGCAATTGTATAAGGTGTTAGTGAGGCCACACCTGGGATATTGTGTTCAGTTTTGGTCTCCTTACTTGAGAAAGGACGTACTGGCGCTGGAGGGTGTGCAGAGGAGATTCACTAGGTTAATCCCAGAGCTGAAGGGGTTGGATTACGAGGAGAGGTTGAGTAGACTGGGACTGTACTCGTTGGAATTTAGAAGGATGAGGGGGGATCTTATAGAAACATATAAAATTATGAAGGGAATAGATAGGATAGATGCGGGCAGGTTGTTTCCACTGGCGGGTGAAAGCAGAACTAGGGGGCATAGCCTCAAAATAAGGGGAAGTAGATTTAGGACTGAGTTTAGGAGGAACTTCTTCACCCAAAGGGTTGTGAATCTATGGAATTCCTTGCCCAGTGAAGCAGTTGAGGCTCCTTCATTAAATGTTTTAAAGATAAAAATAGCTCGTTTTTGAAGAAAACAGGGATTAAGGGTTATGGTGTTTGGGCCAGAAAGTGGAGCTGAGTCCACAAAAGATCAGCCATGATCTCATTGAATGGCGGAGCAGGCTCGAGGGGCCAGATGGCCTACTCCTGCTCCTAGTTCCTATGTTCTTATTGTGTAAGGTCAGTGCTGGAAGGTGATGCAGTGGAAGCCACACCAATCAGTCTGGCCGCTCCTCTGTTGCATCCCTCCAACTTCTATTGCACTCCACTCAGCGGCAGGCTCATTGCAGACACACTGAAGGCTGACAGCTGCTTTGAATTGACCTTTTACCCCCTCGGGCCACCCACCCTACTTAATTGGATGGTGATCCCAGGGGTGGCTTCTTAATTAACCACCTTGCAGAAGTTAACCAGAAGGCGCGCTGCAGCCACAGGCAGGGTCAACACCCAAAAATGGTCCTGATGTCCAAACATTTGCAAAGTCCAGAAAAGTCTGCCTCCCCATTTCTTGGTTGTACCTCAAGACCTTGGCGAATATGCTATAAGATTTAGACAGGGGATAAGGAATCAATTCTATCTGCAATAAACCCAGCTGACATATTCAAAACCCCAATTGTCTCTCAGGGTGAGAGTATGTGAGGTATGCAGTGAGTAGCAGGTTTGTTCAATGGTACCACCTGTGGCCTCGAGAGATTTTACCTCCTTGAGAGCCAGCTGCCCGACAAGCAGGAGTGAGCTATCAGATTGCAGCTCAAGGTTTTTCTCAATTGAATGGAAGTTATGCATTTCAAAGGTTTTCAGGGGATTGGAAGACTTCAAGGGTTGTGGGTTTTCGAGGAATTCTGGGTGCGATTCTCCCAAAATGGGAGAAATCAAGGGTTTGACGCCAGCGCGCCCCTTCCCGACCGGGAACCGATTCTGGTCCCCGGTCGGGGCTAGCAGCCCGACGCCGCAAGCTCCGGCATCACGGGCTTAACGAATATCGTTAAGCCCGCTTGCCGGAGTTAGCGCCGGCTGACGCGTCATATGACGTCAGCCGCGCATGTGCGGATTGGAAGACTCCAACCCGCGCATGCGCGGATGACGTCATCGCGTATTTGCGCGAAACCCGCGCATGCGCGGGCCGGGTTGCCCCTCAGCCGCCCCGCGAATGGATACTGCGGGGCGGCGGAAGGAGAACGAGTGCGCGGGCATCGGGCCCGCTGCCCGCGATCGGTGCCCACCGATCGCGGGCCCATGGCACCCTTGGCACGGCCGTGGTACTGCCGTGCCAATCGGTGCCATGGTTATGAAAAGCGAGTTTGTGATGCCGTTTTTACGAACGGCCAGACCAGGTGTGTTTGCCGTTCGTAAAAACGGCGTAAAGGGCTGGGACTTCGGCCCATCGAACAGCTGTGAATCGCTGCCAGCCGTAAAAAAACGGCGGCAGCGATTCGGGTCGGGAGTTGGGCGGGGGGTGGGGGAGAATAGCGGGAGGGCGGGAAAAATGTCGGGAAGGCCCTCCCGCTATTCTCCGACCCGTCGTGGGGGTCGGAGAATTTCGCCCTCTGCTTTTAAAAAAAATAAATTTAGAGTACTCAATTCACTTTCTCCAATTTAGGGGCAATTTAGTGCGCCCAATCCATCGACCCGGCACATCTTTTGGGCTGTGGGTATTTTAAACACAGCCTCCTCCTCCAAACACTGAAGCCAGTGTCTCTGTTATGAGTTTCTAGTATTTATCATCCAGTCAAAAGCCTTGTCCCAAATTCTCCAGCCATTTGGATTCTCTGTCCCCCCTCACGGGGTTTCCCAACGGCTTGAGGTGGCTTCACTGGGAAATCCCATTGACAAGCAGCGGGAGAAGAGAATCCAGCAAATACTGCTCTGCCGAGTATCACGTGGCTGGGGAAGTGGAGAATCCAGCTACTTGTTTATCTCTGCGTATTTTTAATTTTTAATGAAAAGACAGGGTTAAGGAAGTAATTGTGGAATATGGAAGTGGAGACACAGCCAATTTTACTTCAATGAAAAGTACTATTGGCACGGAGAGAGCGGTGATTTTCATAAGACACTAAGTAGCATATCAAATCTGATTATAGTTGACGAGTCAAAATTAGCAGAATTTTTTAATGCTTTTCCAGGCTTTAACGGAATTAGTTTGTAAATAATGAATGGTAATGGATAATTTCACTGTGGTGGCTTAATTGTAAATTCTCAGAGCAGCAAGCTGGAAGTGTGACATCACGTAAACAGCTATAGATGACTGTTACTTTTATCTCATAAATTTTGGAAGTGACCCGCTTTGAAAATTTGAAGAATTAAATTGTGGGATTGAAAGCCATATTATTAGGAGGTGGCACCTTGTTGACCTTCAGACTCACATTGAAAGTCCTGGGCTTACTCATGGAATTGTACAGCATTTATTTTCTTGCTATTGAATGCACTGATATCCTCCATTACCTCTTGCAACTTTTCGCAAGTGTCAATTATTCATTTCAGTTGTGATTGGATTGTGATCCAGAAGAGGAATCTGCCTAATCACCCCCTTTCAAATCCTTCAATACCAAGGACGATTGGAGAATCCCTTCTGCAGCCTTGACAAAGACCAGGGGCGGAATTCTCCGCTCCCCATGCCGGGTGGGAGAATAGCGGGAGGGCCGGGCAACTCACGACACGCACCCCCCCCGGCGCCCCCCGCAATTCTCCGACCCCCCCCCCCCGCTCGGAAGAATCGGCGCTCGCCTTTTTTCACGGCGACCAGCGATTCTCTGGCCCGGATGGGCCGAGCGGCCTGCCATTCCCGACCGGTTCACGACATCAGCAACCACACCTGGTCGCTGCCGTCATGAACATGGGCGCCAAAGTGCCATTCGAAGCTTGTGGGGGTCATAGAGGGGAGTGAGCAGCACGGCTGTGCTCGGGAGGGGACTGGCCCACGATCGGGCCGGCGTCTCAAAGCGACGCACTCTTTCCCCTCCGCCGCCCCGCAAGATCAAGCCGCCACCTCTTGCGGGGCAGCGGAGGGGAAAACGGCAACCACGTAGGCGCGGGTTTGAGCCGTCAGCCGTCGTGACATCAGCCGCGCATGCGCGGGTTGGAGCTGGCCAACCTGCGCAGTGCCCGGCTGACATCACATAGGCCCCGCCATCGCATCATTATCGGCGCGCTACCTAGATGCAAGCGTCAAGGCCCGGCAGCCGAGATTTACGGAGGGCCGCTCCCAGCCCCCTGGGTGGGGGTGAATAAGGTGAGAGGAGCGGCCTCCGAGGCCGTCATGAACTCGGCCGAGTTTCACGACGGCCTTCCCGATTTTTCGCGGGAGCGGAGAATTCCGCCCCAGAAAACAGGATATACAAGGACCAGATCTTTGTGGAATTGAGCTGACATTAAAAAATGGTGGGCAAAATCTGGATATTTTCTCAGTCCCGCGCCGGGCTGGAGAATCCCCGCAACCACGCCGTGCCGTCCCAAAGCCGGCCCGTGATTCTCTGCGCAGGTGTGGTTGGCGCCGGCGTGAACCAGTCGGGTTCGGCAGGTTACTCGGCCCATCCGGGCCGGAGAATCGCCGGTCGCCGTTAGAAACGGCGAGCGGCTATTCTCCGAGCGGCCTGTCGCAAAACGCGACATACCATTTTGAGGGGGGGGCGTGGTGGGAGAATCGCTTGGGGGTGCCAGGTCGGCGTGGCGTGATTCACCCGGCACTTCCGCGATTCTCCCACCCGGCGTGGGGATCGGAGAATCGCACCTCAAACCTCAAATGTGGGGACTTTCTGGATTGTATGACTCAAATTATTCAGAACGGAGGCCATTTGTTAAAATGTGCAGCAGTCTGATGTCTTTTAAAAGTGTGATGTATTACAGACATAGAAAGATAGAAGTAGGCCATTCAGCCCATCAAGCCTTCTCCACCATTCATTCAGTATGATCATGGTAGATCCTCTAACTCAACACCATACTCTCACTGTTTTGCCACACCCTTTGACACCTTTAGTGTTTAGATATCTACCTATTTCTTCTTAAATATATTCAGTGGCTTGGCCTCCACAGACTTTGGTGATAGAGAGTTCAACAGGCTCACCATCCCCATAGTAAAGACATTTCTCCTCACCTACGTTCTTAATGGCCAATGGCGTATCCTGAGACTGAACCCTTGTTCCAGCCCCCCCTCCCCCTGCAGCCAGAGGGAACTTCATCCCTGCATTCACTCTGCCCAGGAACTTCGGGCGGGATTCTCCAATCCCCCTGCCGGATCGGAGAATCGCCGGGGAGCGGCATGAATCCCGCCCTGCGCTGGCTGCCTGATTCTCCGGTGTCGGTTTTTCAGCGGGGATGGGAATCGTGCCACGCCGGTTGGCGGCCGCTGGCAGCAGCCCCCCCATGCCGATTCTCTGCCCCAGGATGGGTCGAGCGGCCGTCCGTTTTCAGCCGGTCCCACCGACATAAATCAAACCAGGCCCGTACTGGCGGGACCTGGCTCTCCGGGCGGCCTGCAGAGTCCTCGGGGGGACGCAGGGGGATCTGGCCCCCGGGGAGGGGGGGGGAGGTGGCCCACGGTGGCCTGGCCCACAAGCTGGTGCTCCCGCGCATGCGCCAATTCACACCAGCCGGTGGAGGCTCTTCATCGCCGGTTGGTGCCGTGCCAAGCCCTTCCGCTCCGGCTGGCATGGCACTAACCCCGCCGGCGCAGGCCTAGCCCCTGAAAGTGCGGAGGTTTCTGCACCTTACAGGCAGCCCGACGCCGGAGTGGTTCACACCACCCCTCAGCTCCGGTATGGCCCGCCCTGCCGGGTAGAGGAGAATCCCGCCCTTCACCCCTGCATTCAGTCAGTCCACCCCCTCCAGAGGGGCGTACTCAAGCTCTGCCCTCGACTGCCCGTGTTCCCAACGGCATGGGTCGTGTGTGGTCTAACCCATCAGGAAGTCAGCATGGGGGCTGTTGACTCAGTCCAGCACCGCCACAGTCGGGGGAGGGATTATCTGCGGGCAGGGGGGAACATTATTCAGGGCTGGTGTCTTTGTAGGGGCGGTGGTCTGGGGCGCGCGAGTCTGCCAAAGAGGGGGGAGACTATTTTGCGGTCTGTGAGCGGCCTACACCGGGTAGTGTACGCTGCCGTCCTGTGAGCCCCCAGCAAAACTGGGAATCAGTGGCCAATTTGCGCCATTTATTCCGGCGTGGGACATAGCCCCAGAATTGGAGAATCCAACCCCAGATGTTCAATTTATTTATATATTTTGAGATAAGCACCTCTGAAAAATTGCAATGAAATGGTGTTGAACTTCTTCAATCCTATCTCTTGAGTTGCCGTGCATCATTTTAGCTTTTTGATGGCATTTATTCACATGATTCATGCCATCTCTTGACAGAGCAAGAATACCAACTCAGGGGCCCTGGATTGTGTTAATTCCTCATTAATTAACTAATTGGCAAAATACAATGTATGCACTGACTCATTCGTCAATGATGGCCGTAGACCCAAACACCCTCTGTGTGCTGAATTGGCCACTGGTTCACAAGCTCCTGGGTGCCTATGCCCGCACAACAAGCACATCTGCAAGTGAGATATGAAGATGGCAGGCATTGACACTGACAGTAAGTATACAGTTACTGATGCCCGTGACGTCTGGATGCTCACTGTTTCCAAGGGCATTGGAAGAGGTGAGCAGTAATGGAAACCGCAGATAGCCAAGTAGAGGACCCAGATAAAACAGAGGTCATCAAATTGTGCAGCTTCTCAGCAGAGATGTAACAGAGATGATCTTGCCACAGCAGGGGCCCTGAGCCACACTATGTGATGCTAAACATAAAGTCAATCACCACCGTGAAAATCAGTGTCTGATGAGAGAGAAAGCTGCCACCAATCCTCCAGCACTCCTCCAGCCTGATTGTATCCCCATCCAAGGTTGATTACTCTGGATTATGTTCCCTCCTTTGGAGAAGCTTTAGCTTTCAGGCTCAATTGTGCAGTAAAAATCAGACATGCCAATCCAGAAAACAAGCAAAAGCTTCAAAAGTCATTACCGCCCTTGAAGAAAGGGATGCCTCATAAATCGTGCTCTGTCTAAGCTTTTATGGTAAGGTGAAGATATACACAACATTCATTTATTTTAGCATGGAAAACAACTTCAGCTCTTATCCATACATTTTTGCTGCTTACACTTTTACACATAATGTTGTTGTCTTCAGTATCAATCACTCTGAGTACTGCCCTTGTTGACATCTCATCTGCTCTCCATAAACTCCAACCTAAACCGAGTTACACTCATCTGTCACATTCCTGTTCAATGAGGGGCAATGGTTCCCCACTGACCCCACCCCTTTCCCCATCCCCTAATACATTCATATCAAAATGCTTTTCCTCATCTACAAACCATGTGCAATCTCCTCCGGCCTTATATGGCCAACCATTTCTGTGATGTCAGTCTTCTATATCTTTGTCCTGCCATTGGTGGAAGAGCCTTCAGCCCTCTGAGTTGTACTTTCTCATCGATCTACAGGGTATTTCTCTGTTCTTCCAGCCATTGTTATTATTTGTTTGCTATCGCACACTCAAATGTGAAGCAAAATATGTTAAATTCTAACATCTGAAGAGAATGTGAAATTTAATGGAGCTTCCTTGAAAGGTTGAAAGGGGCGATCCTTTAAAACAGAGATGAGGAGGAATTTCTTCAGCCAGAGGGTGGTGAATCCTTGGAACTCATTGCAGCCGAGGGCTATCAAGGCCAAATCACTGAGTGTCTTTAAGACAGAGATAGATAGGTTCTTGATTAATAAAGGGATCAGGGGTTATGGGGAGAAGGCAGGAGAATAGGGATGAGAAAAATATCAGCCATAATTGAATGGCGGAGTAGAGTGGCCTAATTCTGCTCCTATGTCTTATGGTTCCCGTACCGGCCTCCCCGAACAGACGCCGGTATGTGGCGACTAAGGGCTTTTCACAGTAACTTCATTGAAGCCGACTTGCGACAATAAGCGATTATTAATATTATGTCTTATGGTGTTCCCACGTCATTTCCCTAACACTGAAGATGAGGCACAGTTCGTTCACCGACTATTTGATTTTTTTTGAAGAAGCCAATCATGTGCTGGTCTTTCAAGGCAAAGAGTTAGAACATAGAACATAGAACAGTACAGCACAGAACAGGCCCTTCGGCCCTCAATGTTGTGCCGAGCCATGATCACCCTACTCAAACCCACGTATCCACCCTATTCCTGTAACCCAACAACCCCCCCCCCCAACCTTACTTTTATTAGTACACTACGGGCAATTTAGCATGGCCAATCCACCTACCCCGCACATCTTTGGACTGTGGGAGGAAACCGGAGCACCCGGAGGAAACCCACGCACACAGGGGGAGGACGTGCAGACTCCACACAGACAGTGACCCAGCCGGGAATCGAACCTGGGACCCTGGAGCTGTGAAGCATTTATGCTAACCACCATGCTACCCTGCTGCCCCAGTTATGTGGGAAATAATAAAATCAGCAAGGTTTTACAAGAACTCTTTTGGTGCCAAACAGATTTGTTAATAGAAATTGGAAATAGATTGGAGGCAAGTAAACTGACCTGAGAGACACCTGCCCGAGAATTGTGACAGGAAAGTGACCCAAAGTGGCCTATGAAGAAGTGATGCCTCCTGTTCTGTAGGCCACTGGGCATGCCGCAAGACGTCAGCTGCAAAGTTACAAAGCTGAGAAGGAACATTACCAAAAAAAAAGTACTCTTTTCAGAAAATAACTCCAAGGAAATAATTTGAAATACAAATATTTTTTAACTGGAAGGATTAACCCAAGTAACTATGAAGTGAAGATCATTCCTGAGTAAAAACTGAGCTGCACAAATCCTCATGACTGACGACTGTTCTGTTTGGTGTTTAGTTGATTACATCAGCACTCTCTGCATGAGACAATGGTGAGGTGGTCAATATTTCACAGTTCTTATGGCAAGATGCTCCACAGGGTGTGGATCGGGGCTGATGAAGGTCAGTGGTTGCCTATCGACTGCATTTGATAATGCATCAGCTGAACCATTAGTAGAATTGATTTCGCATTTGGTCAAGCTTCTGGAATGCCCTCTTTCGATTTTGTTCCGCCTCTGATGGGAGAAAACTGCCGTGAATTAATATTTTGAACATGTGACTGACAGATCTGTGGGGTAAATGTATTCACACCATTGCTTTTGGAAACGTTTTTTAAAAATAAATTTAGAGTACCCAATCTTTATTTTCCAATTAAAGGGCAATTTAGCCTGGCCAATCCACCTACCCTGCAGATCTTTGGGTTGTGGGGGTGAGACCCACGCAGACACGGGTAGAATATGCAGACTCCACACGGACATTGACCCGGGGCCGGGATCGAACCCGGGTCCTCGGCGCCGTGAGGTAGCAGTGCTAACCACTGTGCCACAGTGCCACCCCTGCATTTGGAAGAATTAGTGCATTTCAACCTCTGTCTCAATCTCCAATATAGAACACAGAACATACAGTGCAGAAGGAGGCCACTCGCCCCATCGAGTCTGCACCGACCCACTTAAGCCCTTACTTCCACCCTATCCGGAGTGGTTCACGCCAGTCCGCTACGCCGGGACCCCCGCCCCGCCAGGTAGGGGAGAATCCCGCCCCTCAAGTTCAAAAAACGAGTTATAAATGTGTTCAAGATTTCTAAAGATGACAACTTTCTTAGCTGTGACCAAGTCATGATAAACTGTGAGCAAAGAAAATAGAGCTACCTTTTATTTGGCCACGACTACTTCCTTTGAGGATCATCACACAGTGACCCTGTGGCAGGAATGGTGTTTTTTAATTCAGCATTCCCAGGAATATCACACCAAATTGATTTCACATTAGAACATAAGAACATAAAGCCTAGCAGCAGGAGTAGGTCACCTGGCCCCTCGAGCCTGCTCCACCATTCAATAAGATGGCTGATCTTTCTGTGGACTCAGCTCCACTTACCCTCCCGCTCACCATAACCCTTAAATCCTTTGCTGTTCAAAACCTGTCTTTGTCTTAAAAACATTTGACGAGGTAGCCTCAACTGCTTCACTGGGCAGAGAATTCCACAGATTCACAACCCTTTGGGTGAAGAAGTTCCTCCTCAACTCAGTCCTAGATCTGCTGCCCCTTATTTTGAGACTATGCCCCCTAGTTCTAGTTTCACCCACCAGTGGAAACAACCCCCCTGCTTCTATCTTAATTATTCCTTTCATAATTTTATATGTTTCTATCAGATACCCCCCCCCCCCCTCTTTCTTCTAAATTCCAATGAGTATAGTCCCAGACTACTCAGTCCCTCCTTATAAGCCACCAAGCCTCTCAACTCCGGAATCAATCCAGTGAATTTCCTCTGCAACCCCTCCGGTGCCAGCACGTCCTTTCTCAAGTAAGGAGACCAAACCTGCACAGCATATTTATGGAACAGTGTTCTCTTATGAACAGTGAGAAGCACATTTATTTCCAACATAGGGCATTCGAAAGTTTAACTGGAGAAAATTTGAAATCTGGAGCAGAACTGATTTTCGATCAAAATTTAGACTACTTCTGATCAAACTGTGAAACTGAACGAAATTAAAGTGTGTGTGTTTTTTTAAACCTCCCATCACGTTGCTAAAATCTTTCACTGCCACCATGACCAATAGTGAAAATGATTCATCGTTGGAACTGCAAGCAGGTTTCTGAACCTTAAGGGAATTTTCAGAATGGCAGTGAAAGCAATCTCATGTTGGAGGGGTCTAATTGTAATTCTGAGTGTGATGTTTTCGAACGATCCGGAGAATCAACTCCCAGTTTCATAGGGTAAAAATGTGCACCTACCTGACAAAACAATTGTCTTTCTCACTCAGTTCCAGATATGCTAGAATATATAAACCTGAATTAATGACTAGTTATCAGAGAATGAATTAAATCCACAGCAAAGAGGTTCTTGCACCTACTTTCCATTTGATTTTTTAGTTCTACGGTCAACACATGAGAAAATACGAATTTGATTGGTTTACACAATAAGAGTTTCATCATGAATGTCCGTTGAGTAGATCCTTACTATCTCTCAGTCTGCCTCTTATCTTCATTTTACCTTCTTGCGCCCACTCACAAGAGTGGAAATGTTTTATGCGAGCAGATTTTATAACTCAGGAAATGGGGGGATTTGCTGTGTGGTGAAGTTAGTTCCTGCGTGTATTTATAACTCAGTACAGCCCAAGATCCATTGGCAAGTGATTGGGATGATACTAGGAATCCTCAACCTATGTGTTTCCGTCCTGGAATGGGAGATTAACCTCTAACTTCTGAGTCTTTGAACTACACATGGCATGCAGCATCCTAGTTTACTGGCACACAGAATAGCTGTTAACCTCCTTTTTCTGCTCCTCTGTAAATGCCACGATGCACAATAGTGAGCTAAGGTGATCACTTCTCAGATTTATTGACATCTTCCTTCCATGAGTTTCAATGAAATCCACCATTGCATCTCTCTCTCTAATCAGTGATTTCTTGGTGGGACAACTTTAAATCTGGCCAGTCCTGTTGGCGTTGATGCTGTGATTTATGATAACACAATTGTCACTTTCTCGTAATAATGCCTGTAACCAAGCATGTATCTTTATCGTTTTCAAGTTTAAATGTGTTAACCCTGAGAGTTCTGCTTGCCTTGTCTTCCCCCGAATAATCTATCAGTTTATCAGATGAATTGATTGAATCCCAGTTTGCTCTCATTCCTAAATGGTAATAAACTAACAGTGACAAAACACAGTTTGAGCCTAAAAAACTGATGATTATAGAACAGTCCATGATAATCATAACCTAAATGCCATCATTAACCCACTGCAAGAATGGGCGAAGCCGAATGCATGTAAAAGAATTGGTATTGATCCAATGTTTATGGCCATTGCTACAACAGGACTATGTAATCTGTTTTCACAGATGCCATTGACTGGAATCAATATGACTTATCGATTGTTTGACGAAGAAACTACAAGTTATTCTGAAGCCAGGTCTATTGTGCTCTTTATAATGGGAGCTGTGATCATGTTGTGTTTACATGCTTCGAGTTGGGAAAATAAAAATAAATTTAGAAATAGAATTCTCCGCTGCTGTCCATACTGTGATCTCTGGTAAACTTAAGGTTGGGAGGTTAGTTTACCTCAGTTGGCAAGATGGATGGCATGTGGCACGGGTTCAATTTCAATTACGGCTGAGGTAGATTTGGAACGTGCCTCCTCGCTCTGCCCCTGAGAGTGGAATGCAGCGGCAAAGCACTGCTGAAAATGATGATGACCAAGAAAACAGTCCAGAACAAAGCATTAGCAGGCAATGAGCCAAAGCAAGACCGTGAGCTGTGCCTTGAGGCAGAGCACATATGCCACACCAAATTTAAGGTTAAATATTTTTCAAACAGCATTTTGATTGACATAATTTCCTTCATACGTTTGAGTTGGCAAATGTACCATGACCAAATATACCACTCTAAGCATCTTATGTTGCATCCTAGAAAAATATAACATAAATACTGTCTATATTTCCTGAATTTATTTTTGGCATTGAGATTGAGATTATTTGCGTAGCAATCTAATTTATCCTGAGTCACAAAATTGAACATCTGGGGCTGGATTCTCCCCTACTCGGCGGGGCGGGGGGTCCCGGCGGGATGGAGTGGCGTGAACCACTCCGGCGTCGGGCCGCCCCAAAAGGTGCGGAATCCTCCGCACCTTTCGGGGCCAAGCCCTCACCTTTAGGGGCTAGGCCGGCGCCGGAGTGGTTGGCGCACCGCCGGCTGGTGGGAAAGGCCTTTGGCGCTATGCTAGCCGGGGTCAAAGGGACTCCGCCGGCGGGCGGAAGTCCGCACATGCGTGGGAGCGTCAGCAGCTGCTGACGTCATCCCCGTGCATGCGCGGGGAGTGGGTCACCTCCGCATCGGCCATCGCGGAGTTTGATGCCCGACGCGGAAGGAAAACAGTGCCCCTGTGGCACAGGCCCGCCCGCGGATCGGTGGACCCCGATCGCGGGCCAGGACACCGTGGGGGCATCCCCCGGAGCCAGATCGCTCTACGCCCCCCCCACCCAAGCTGCCAGTCCCACCGGTAAGGGAGGTGGTTTGATTCACGCCAGCGGGACCGGCATTACAGCAGCTGGACTTCGGCCCATCGCGGGCTGGAGAATCGCCGGGGGGGGGTCACCGACAGGCTCGTTTCCCACCCCCGCTGAATCTCCAGTGCCAGAGAATTCGGCGATCGGTAGGGGCGGGTTTCACGCTGGCCCCCGGCGATTCTCCGACCCGGCGGGGGGTCGGAGAATCCAGCCCCTGATCTTAACAGAGGGTAAAGGCTTGAGTTCAAGAGACGTACTGGTAATATTTGCACTTTTCTAATCTAGAATGTTCTATAGTTCAACATTTTGACAACAGAAGTGCGCATTCAGTTCTTCAAGAATTAATAGGTATTGCAATAATTCAGTACAGATTTGGATACAAGCAAGTTACATATGCTAGACAAGAGTTTCTGCTTTGGGTGCAATTGGCAATCCAAGCGCAAATTATGCTGAAAATTGTGCTGGTTTTCAGAATCTTTTGTTTGCTTATGTTTCTACTCAAACGTATTTGCATAGTGCGGAACTTAAACTCTTCCATGAACGAGTATAAGCAGCATTCTGGAATTTATTTCCATGAAAATAATTTGGTTCAAAAAACATTAGTCCATGATACATTTAAGAATTGTAACTTCATGCAGTTTGGTTGCGACATCTAAAATGGGTTTACCACAAAATTAGCATTTTTAATCAGTGTCCACCATCTGTGAGTAATCCAATTTTAAACAGTGATAATCGTTAAAAAAACCTATGCAGAACCATTTACTCATTAGCTTGGTGCACTGACTGAATACAAGCATTGAAAAAGTGCTTATTAGGATCCTTGTGCCTAAAAAGACACAATATAGTTTGACAAGCCTCTTTGTAGGCCCACACACAAGTGTATTAAAGGGAACTCACAGTTGTGATCAATTCAAGCTGCAAGTGTGGCCAGTTTTGTGTTCTAGGCCGGTTCTAGAGGATGATTTTCAAATGAATCCAGAAGAGGTCTTGGAAATTCAATTTGCATTGGATTTAATTTACGCTTGGAACTTCTTCATCTTTTGTGTTGGTTTTGCTGATGTGATTTGGACTGAAAAAGATCAGCTCAATCTAGTGGAAACTTCTGTTACAACGATCATTATCTTGACCACTTCACATTGCTGTTGACTCTGTCATTAGCTACAGCCCACATCCAAACTGCAGAGCTGACTTGATAGCTTCTTTGTGTTGTTGGGGCAGTGGTGGTATGATACCAAGCGACAGTAATAGCCTATTCATTGAAAATCTACACTTCTAATTTGAACACATTGCATGTTCAGGTTCTTGTGACCCCATAGGTTTCTACATAAACTCGACGTGCAGTATTCAGCTGAGACATGTAATATGAGGGGCTTGATTGTCCGTCGCCTGCCGCCGTAGCGAGGTTCCTGATTCGGCAGAGAATCGAGTATTGGGCTAAAAACTGGAAAAGCACTCCGATGCTCTGGTTCCCCGCCAGCAGCAGCAGTGAGCTACAGACCCCATGCCAGTGGAAGGATGCAAATTGGTCATTTGTACCTAGTATTTCCAATCATGGCCTTGTCTCTTCGTACCCTGCAGTGGGTCAAGGCGATAAGTATGTAATGTAGGCGCCGCCCCACAACCCAAATCCTGCCCACCCTACCCCTTCAGATCACCCCATCAGACCCATAACAGAGACTCTCATAGAGACCCCCCCATGAGACCCCCAAAGGAGACCACCAACAGAGACCTCCATCAAGTGCATTGACTTCCTCTTTTTCATAGAAGGCAGCACTTAGCTGCCTTTGATGTGGTAAGGAGCTGTCAATCATAGCAAGAGTGCTTAACAATGTGGTTAGCATCAAAGCATGATAATGGCGATGAGTTCAAGGCTGAACAATCCACCAAGCCGCTGTCCCTGGAGTAATAAAGCTGTCAATCACTGGCTATTGGAATGTATTGCTGTGTGAGATTCAATCAACGATCTGCATCTCAAAGCCCTTTGAAGTATACTGTGCTTTCCAAGAAGCTTCTGATATTTGTAACAGTTGCAGCTTTGAACATTTCTGTCTGAGGCAACAGATGTTAGGAAAGGGTAAGTAAAAATGCAATGATATTTCAACCTACTGCCTGGACTTTTAGTTTTAAGGCAGGAGTCTCTGATGGGGAGGGAGGTCTGATGAGGGATTTATTTCGGGTGTCTGATGGAGGCACTAATGGGGGCCCCCTGTTATGGATCTCTGTTGGGGGTGTTTGATGAGGGTGCCTGATGGGGGTCCTCTGTTGGGGGTCACTGTTGCAGAATCCCTGTTGGGCTCTCTTTTTCAGGTCTGATAGGGGTCTCTGTTGGGTGTCTCTGTTGGGGATCTGATTGGGGCGTCTAATGGGGAGTTCTGATAGCGGATCAATGGAAGAGGGGCCAGGCCATCCTAATGCGTGCGTGCTGTGGGGGTGACCCATAATTCTAGTGATGTTGGGAGAGGATGTCTCTACTTGTCAGTAGAGGGGGGGCATGATTTGCGGTGTGAGGGAGGGGGCCAGCCGCCAGACTGCTGTATCAGGCCACCTCTCAGAATGACGGCCCGATAGCGGACTTCCCATTTTGCAAGCTCCCTGACATGCATATATTTGCATGGCACAGTAGAGGGAATTTCTCCTGGGAGCCACTCCTCGTGCCAGCGAAAACCAGGAGTGATTCTACTCTGGCGGGAAAACCTACTGGATTCTCTGATTTTGAGGCTATGGGCGCAATTCTCCGCTCTCACGAAAATTCGGAGAATAGCGGGCGGCGTAAATTTTATGGACACGCTGGTCCGACGCCCTCCCGCTATTCTCCGCCCCCCCCATGCTCACCTCCCGACACGAATCGCTGCCCGCCGTTTTTTTACGGCGAGCAGCGATTCTCTCCTGGCCGATGGGCCGATTTCCAAGGCCTTTACGGCCGTTTTTACAAGCGTAAAACACACCTGCTCTGACCGTTCGTAAAAACGGCCGTAAAGTCCCGTTCTCGGGAACCATGGCACCGACATGGCAAGGGTGCCATGGGCCCGAGATCGGTGGGCACCGATCGCGGGCAGCGGGTACTTACCCCGCGCACTCATTCTCCCTCCGCCGCCCCGATGGATCCATCCGCGGGGCTTCTGCGGGGCATAACGGCCCGTGCATGCGCGGGTTTCACGCACAAGCATGATGAGGTCATCCGCGCATATGCGGGTTGGAGTCGTCCAATCCGCGCATGCGCGGCTGACGTCATCTGACGCGTCAGCCGTCGCTAACTCTGGCTAGCGGGCTTAACGAAATTCGTTAAGCCCGCGATGCTGGAGTTCACGGCCGCGCGATACTAGCCCCGACCGGGGAGCTGAATCGGTTCCCGGTCGGGGGGGGTGGAGGCTGGCGTCAAACGCGCCCGTTTTTGACGCCAGCTTCCCGGGTTTTCGTAACTCGGGAGAATCGCGCCCTATGTCCAGAGCATGTGTCTAGTCTTACGATCAAAATGTCGGCGGTCATGCTGTGCAACATGGCGGCGGCCGTGCGCGGATCCGGCCTGCTAGATAGTGCCCCCCTATAACCCACCTTGGCACCCCGGACTACCCCACTCCGCTGAAGACCCCCCCCGCCAGCAGAACGCCCCCCCCCCCCCCCCCCCCCCCCGACTGTGGCTGGACATAGCCCGTAGCTGCCACGTGAGTTTGATAAAACCTCAGACCACAAGTGATCCACGCCGTCGGGAAGTTGGCCCATCAGGGACGGAGCAACGGGGGAGAGCCTTCAGGTGATGTCCTGAATGCGATTTCGGCATCGGCAATCGGAGAATCCAGACCTTAATCTCCCGAATGGTGAATCCAACCCCAAATTTCTTGAAAGAAGGCTAACCTTCTTGCAAAAAAATAATTCTATTGATTCCTTTTTGTTCAACTTTCATTCAATATTTCTTATTCAATGAGACCTCAGTATTGTAGAATTGTTACAGTGCAGAAGGAGGCCATTTGGCCAATCATGTCTGCCCTGAGACTGATTTAGGGCAGCCTTCCTTCTTGGCTCAGTCCCAGAAACTGGATGACAACTTCAAAACCTCGCTGTGAGGTGATTTCTAGTAAGCCACCAGGCCTTTCGCTTTAAATCAGCTTTTGTCCCCAAAAAGTAAAATAATTGCAGTTCCAACAAACCAAAGAGCGCTCCTCCTTCAAGGGCCACACTACTCAGCTTGCAGAAATCATGCCATTTCCGAGAAAAGCCATGCTTGTTGACAATTGAAGGTGAACCTATGACCTTTGAAAATATTGGCTGCTGTCGTCATTGTTGTGAGACTATGCATAAAGAGCAATAAGACCAGTGGCGGACTGGCCAGGGTGTCAGCTTGCCCGATGGCAAGTGGGCCCCTGATGAAGTGGGCCCCCTATATCAAATAAAAATGCAATAAAGAAACAAACACAGACAACTGTTTTAGTAATAAAAAGGAATAAGAAAAAAAAGAGAACAGGACACAAATAAGCAGTGCATGAAAAGGAACGAAGCAATTATTGGCAGATTCGCACAATCATCTAGCGAACACAAACGGTTGCTCTTAATATAGTGGACTGCATGCAATGCTCTATTGTGCGTTTAAACTATCTGTTAATGTGTAAATTGTGCAGTAAACTATTTAAAAATATCAACCAATTACTTAAAAAAAAAATTTAAATTAAAAATTCAATTATAATATTCTGTATACATTTGGTATCTACTACCAGTAATATGTATAGTACATGTACACTGTAATTACTAAGAAATACACATTATTTCCACAAAAATTTTAATTGTACCCTTTTTTCCATATGTATTTTTCAAAAATTTTATTTATTCGTTATGAAAATTAAATGATAGCATTGTAGTTGTGGGTGGGCCCCCTTTGTCTCCTGGCAACCAATATTTTTAGACCCAGTCCGCCACTGAATAAGACTACTCACAGAGCTGGCCAGCAAGGTTTAATATTTTCTGCTATGTTAAAGAACTGAATTTGCAGGTGCCTTTAAGATGTTTCTTTATTGTTCTGCTTGCCCTTGAGAAATAGTAAACAAGGCAGAAGTACAGCGCAGAAATAAAGCTAATGGGACTAATGTAATTATATACAATGGGGTCCCACATGCTCTGGGGTGCAGTGACTTTCCTGATAGCCACTGCCAAGGACTGGCTGCCTATGCTTCCTTCAGAAAAACGAACGCTCCACTCTCTCTCTCTCTCTCTCTCTCTCTCGTTTAGCGAAGCTGCTGACACTACAACACCTACATGCTTCACTTAGAACGCTCTTCAACAAGAGATAAAAACCTTTGATGACATTCATCGCGATAAATATGTTTTTCCTTCAGCTTGAATGAAGGCTGGAACCTAAATTTTATGCATCTTTGAAAAGGTGATAGTAAAATTCTGACATTTCAACTACTGCAGATGATAATTGAATTTTAGACAAAATGCGACAATTGTCCTTTAAAATGCACAGACAGCATTTTAACATGCTGAAAGTCATTCTTTCCTTTCTTCTGTATTTGTTGAGAATTACAAAGGTTTTATTTAGTATTAACTAAAACCACATTGAACAGGTCCGTCATGCTGGCTAGGATTTCAGGGTGTATGATGTTGCCATTTCACCATGTGTGTTTGAACTGGGAGTTTCTACTTATTTTCAGAATGTCATTTGGAATAAAGGCAATGTTGTAAAAGCAATAAGTGAAATCAATCTGCATATTGGTCTTTTTCTGCCCGCTTTATATGGCTGCAAAGCTTCAAAACAGTTTATTTTTATTTATTTCTTTGCTCCTCACTTTTATTTTAAAAAACACAAACGGGTTCTGCATAAAATCTGTTACTAATTGATTGAGGTTCAATTTTAAGATTGGACGTATTTATTTCCAATTACTTCAGTCTATTTGTTCTAGCGATTATGGGATTACAGGACATTAAGACCACAAATTTCAAATTAAAAATGAAAACCGCTTATTGTCACGAGTAGGCTTCAATGAAGTTACTGTTAAAAGCCCCTAGTCGCCACATTCCGGCGCCTGTCCGGGAGGCTGGTACGGGAATTGAACCGTGCTGCTGGCCTGCTTGGTCTGCTTTCAAAGCCAGTGATTTAGCCCAGTGTGCTAAGCAGCCCCTGAAAGCCACGGTGACAGAACGTAGTGGTTAGATTCCTTCTAAGCTTGCTTGTTTTGGCCTGAGCAGAACTCCATACTTGCGTGGGTACTACTGAGGGCAGAATGCAGAGTGGTCAGGTTGTGGCATCAAACAGCCTTTATGGTTGCTGCCCGACCGAACTCCCGATTGGTGCCAACTTCGCTGCTGTAAAGTTTGTGGAAGCACTGTGCCGTGCTCTTGGAGTTTTGATAATTTGTTCGATTTTGAAGGGAGCCTTGTTGTTATTCTGACAGGAAGGTCGGAGGAGTTTTCTGTCCACGACAGCAGGAGGACAGTTGGAATAAGACAGCTATAGTTGCAGTCCTTCTTGGGCAGCAAGAAGCCAGGGAAATGGAGCATTGGCAGCAGAGAGGGGAAGCTATGTGCAGAGCGAGGCGGGTAAGGAGGGTTCTCAACAAAAGGCCCCATGCACATAGAGTATTCAGAGATCACTTTTCATACTTCCACCTCAGCCAAGAACAATGTTTGAGGCACCTGCAATTCAGCAAGGAGCTGCACATTGAACTGCGCCACGTCCTTCAAGAGGCGCCACAGCCGCACAGGGAGACAATGATGGTATTGGCAGTGACTGTAAAGATCACCATTGCCCTCAATTTCTATGCATGAGAATCTTTCCAGGTGACATAGCTGAGGCTTCACAATTTTCTGTCTGACACTGCAGCAAAGGCTTTGTATGCCAAGAGTGGGGAATTCATCCTCCTCCCCCTTACCAGAAATAAACAGGATGAGTGAACATGTGGCTTTGATCGGCTACTGGGATTCCCAATGATGCTGTGACTGCACTCACGTGCCTCTGTGGACCCGTGTGTAAATAGGGAGATGTTCCTGAATCACAAGCGCCACCATTCCATTACCATGCAGTTGATTTGCGACTATCGGCCCACATTTTCTGCTCCCCCATGGTGTGTTTTCGTTGGTGGAGGCAGCTCGTCATTGGCCGCCATTGGGATCTTCCAGTCCTGCTGAGATCTATGGCATCTTGTACGGCTTGCCCGCCCTGCTGCTGGGGAACATGCCGCAGAGGGTCATCTTCGGTGGGACCGGAAGATCCTGCCGGCAGGAAGGGCTGGAAGATCCCACCTGTGTTGGTGAATGCCTGCTACCCTAGCAATAGCCCCAGTGCCTGAACAGTCAGCCATCCCTGACATCTATAGGTCACCATGAAGAAACATAGGTTGGCTGTTGGTGACAGGTTTACCCACTGTATAACTGGCTCATGCCACCCTCTGCCACCCGAGCTCACGAGGATAGCATGCCTTTTACAAGAGCCATGGAGTCATAAGGAACATCATGGAGTTTACCACCGTCTTCCTGGAGCAATGGTTGCACTGCCTGGACAACTCGGGGAAAACTCTCCAATTCTGACCAGAGCAGATGCCCAAGTCTTTGGTGCATCCTCCACATCCTCAGTCTCATGGGCTGTCTTGGAGGGAGGAGGAAGAGGAAGTAGGGAGGGGACATTCGGAATTCCCTTCACTCTAGACAGTTGGTCTATGAGCAACTAATGAGACTCCGATTCCCCTGATGTCATCATCCCATCATCACCATTGCTCCACAGTTCCCCATATCACATCTCGTGGCCACAATTCTGAAATAAAAGACACCAGCAAAGGAAAATCCCCAACATCTTTATCCAAAATAACACACCCAATAAAACAGGAAAAAAATCCTGACCTATTCAGCTTTCTGCTTCGCTTAGTGCCTGTCTTGTGCGTGCCATTGTCTGACCTCATGTTGCTATGCAGTGCTACCCCAGTGGCTACAACATGGCTGGTGGAAGGATACTGACTTTCACTGGGGTAGACTGCAGATTGCCTTGCAGGATGAACTCGAGCAGCTCTGGGCCTTGAAGGCATGGTTTCAGGCTACACCACCTCAACATGTGTGGTAGCAACCTCATAAGGTAAGGGGCGGAATTCTCCGACCCCCTGCAGGGTCGGGGAATCGCCCGGGGTCGACGTAAATCCCGCCCCCGCTGTGGCCGGAATTCTCCGTCACCCGGGATCGGCGGGAGCGGGATTCATACCCGCGATGGGCCGAAGTCCCGCCGCTGACAGGCCAATCCAGCCGACGTGGTTTAAACCACCTCTGTGCCGGCAGGATTGGCGGCACGAGCGAGCCCCCGGGGTCCTGGGGGGGGGGGGGGTGTGCAAGGCGATCGGACCCCGTAGGGTGCCCCCACGGTGGCCTGGCCCGCGATCGGGGCCCACCGATCAACGGGTGGGCCAGTGCCGTGGGGGCACTCTTTTTCATCCGCCGCTGCCACAGCCTCCACCATGGCGGAGGCCGAAGAGACCCCCTCCACCGCACATGCGCCGGTGGTGACATCAGCATCACAGCCATCAATGTCTCAAAGATCTTCGCAGCCATTTTGGGACTGTGGCGATTGCCCAGTTAAGGGAAAGGAAACAGAGTAAGGGCCACATGGCCTGGATGACCAATTGGAACTTCGAGTGTGGGATGACCCCATGGTGAGAGAGGCTCCAAGACAGTGACATTTTAGGAGTTAGCTACAGCCATGTGGCTGCTGTACAATTCTTTGTACTAAATACCTTTTGGGCTGGATTCTTTAGCTGCTCCCGCCCCAAGATCGCACGGACAGGACGCATACCATGAAAAGGTTCATTGACCTCGGGCGGGAAGTTCTGGTCACCGAAGAATCCTGCCCTTTGTGTTCACTAATGAAGCCTGTGAAAGTGCATCTTCACAAGTATTTTTGAAGTGTAGTCACTGTGGTGATGTAGGAAATGTGACAATCAGTTCGCACACAGCTGACTGCCACAACAGTAATGTGATAATGCCCAGACAACCTGTTTTTGAGATGTTGATTGATGGATAAATATTGGCCAGGACAGCGGGGAGGGCTCCCCTGTTCTTCATCAGAATAGTTCCATGTGATCTTTTGCATTTCCCTGAACAGGCAAACAAGGCCTCTGAAAGGCAGCACTACCGACAGTGCAGCACTCCCTCAGTACTACACTGGCGTGTCAGCCTTGAATGTTTGTGCTGAAGTAGTGGAGTGGGAGGATGAAAATTTATTTTGGTATAGCACCTTTATGTAAAGAGTATTTACAGTCAGGTTCTTGAGGAAAGTTCACTCTGTAATCAAACAAGGCCAGATCTAAGCAGTATATCTTACTAACGAGATGTCCTGAAGGGTATGTTGCACTCAGGTTTCATAGCTGCATGTCTATTTGTGTTATATATGGGAAGTGCATAATTAAATTAATTGCGTATAGATACCAAGTTTAATGGATATGTTGTTAAAAGAGCAGTTGTTTTTGCATAACCAATATATCCTTACAGCTTCACCAATTACAACTCAAATGATTCAAAGAAACAATTTACAAATCAATCTGATTTGCACATTTGTAATTTCTTTCCCTATATTCTTCATTTCTATTTACCCAGCTCTCTGTTTCCATGAACAGTTGATACAGCTAATGATTATGAATCATTTTATGCCTCAAAAAAACACATATGACTGACCTGAGGGAATATTTTTTGATATAAGCATTAAGGTACAGGCACTTAGAACAGAATATTTGTGCAAACAATGAATTAGCTTGAACATGAGGGTGAACCTTCAACCTGTTCATCAACCATATTATTTAAAAATGCATTCTTCAAACAGATTTCCCAGGAACTTTGGCTATTCGTCATAACAATCTTCAAACCGTTATTAACTATATTTTATTATTCTTTCATGGAATGTGGGCCTCTCTGTCTGGACCAGCATTTATTGCCCACCCATAATTGCCCTGAACTGAATGGCATTTAAAACCCAAGAATTTAGAGTACCTAATTCATTTTTTTCCAATTAAGGGGCAATTTAGCGTGGCCAATCCACCTACCCTGCACATCTTTGGGTTGCAGGGGTGAAACCCACGCAAACACGGGGAGGATGTGCTAACTCCACACGGACAGTAATCTGGGGCTGGGATCGAACCTGGGACCTTGGCTCTGTGAGGCAGCAGTGCTAACCACTGTGCCACCGTGCTGCCCTTTAAGAGTCAACCACATTGCTGTGAATTTGGAGTCACATGTCGGACAGACCATGTGACGACAACAGAATTCATTCCCTAAAGGACACTAGTGAAACAGATGAGCTTTTACGGCAAATGTTTCATGGTCATCATTAGACTTTTAATTCCAGATTTTTATTGAATTCACATTTGCCATGGTGGGATTTGAACCTGGATCCCCAGAGCATTACCCTGAGTCTCTGAATTACTAGTCCAGTGATAATGCCACAATGCCACCATGCCACCGCCCCCCCCCCTCCCCCCCTCTCCCCCCCCCCCCCCCCCACCACAATTTCTTCTTTCTTAGACCTGCTTTAGGAATTCAGTATGAAATGTTATCCACACCTGCCCATCTACCTTTAGATAGGCACCACAGTGAGATGTCTACTACCTCCCTGTTATTAAGGCTTCTATGGGAGACATTTTGTGGAGGTGATGTGGTTCTTGCCTGTTGGCTGAAAAGACAGTGAGAAACCTTGCATTGCCTCCTTTACAGAAAGCCTGAAGAACCATAAACCAATCAAGCAGTTGATAGGCCAGTGGCTGACCTTTCCCTGCAATGAGTACCCCAGTGGCGTTGACCCACCTACCAATAGCTGCCAATCAACCAGAGACTGGTGACTTTTTTGTTCAGCAGCATCAGCAGGGAGAGTGTGGCTGCTGCAAGGAAGGACATGCAGCAGAGGCTCCACATCACAGAGAAATGAAAGCCAGAGGTAAGTAACAGTGGGAGAGGTTTTGCAGGGGGAAGGGGGAAAGTCACAGGTAGGAGCGGTGTATTGGAGGTCAGCAGAAAGGCAGTGGGCTGATTCTCAGCAGGCTCTACCTATCTCCGATGCCAAGCCTTTGAAGGTGGGACTACCCTCCCCAACAAAACACATGAAAGACAACATGCAACCCGCACAGGTTTATTTCTTCATGCCACATGGAGTCAAGCTTGCCTGTAGCTGGGTTAATACCAGTGGTGGCAAAATGAGGCTCTTAGGTGGTCATTAATTGTCCACTTCAGGACCTCAATTGATGGACGGTTAGGTTGACCACAAAGGCTTCCTGACCCGGACTCAATTATCGACAAGGTTTCCACCCAAGTTAATGTCTCCCCACTTCAACACATGCCCCTTGAGAGAGCAGACGATTCTGCCCCATGTGTGCAATACTCTGATGGATTTCTCCAACCATCATATAGTTCATTGGATGCCAACTTGATAACATGATCCCCAGATTATAAGAATACCGTTTTAGGTTCACTTTGATGGGAGCCGGTGGCTGAGTGCCAATGTCACAATTTTTTATGGGCGGCCCAGTAGCACAGTCGGTTAGCACCGTTGCTTTGCACTTTGGATCCCAGGTTAGATTCCCGACTTGGATCACTGTCTGTGCGGAGTCTGCACGTTCTTCCCGTGTCTGCATGGGTTTCTCCGGCTTCTCCAGTTTCCTCCCACACGTCCCGAAAGACGTGCTGTTAGGTAATTTGGACATTCTGAATTCTCCCTCTGTGTACCCTGAACAGGCGCCGGAATGTGGCGAGTAGGGAATTTTCACAGTAACTTCATTGCAGTGTTAATATAAACCAACTTGTGACAATAATAAAGATTATTGTTATTATTATTATTACAAGACTAGTAATCCAAAGGCCTGGACTAATATGCTGGGGATTACGGGTTCAAACCCACCACGGCAGCTGGTGGAGTTTATATTCAGCATTGTTTTTAAGATCTGCAATTAAAGGCTAATCTCAATAATGGTGACCTGTTGGTGGAAGAAAAAATCCATCTGGTTCATGAATGTCCTTTAAGGAAGGAAATCTGCCACCCTTACCTGGTCTGGCCTATATGTGACTCCAAACCAACAGCAATGTGGTCCTTAAATGCCCTCTGAAATGTTCCAGCAAACCATTTAGTTCAAGGGCAATTAGGCATGGGCAACACATGCTGGCTTTGTCAGCGATATCCCATGAAAGGATAAATTTAAAAAAGAAATTCCCATGATTTAATTGGTTCATAGAAATCTTTTTGACCGTGATTGCCAATAGAGGAGTGGTTTCGAGACTTGTCTGGACGCCTTTGAGGAGATGCATATAACCCAGCAGTCTGTGGAGATTTGAGCAGTCATTTTAGTTGCTCTGTATCTTCAATTAGTGAAACGATCATTCAGAGGAATTTACACCATGATGGCAAAACACTCACACAATTTATTGTGAGTTGGTGTGTTCATCCTGCTGCTTGTGAGATTTACTATCTGACTGTTGAGAACTCAAACTGTATCAGTTGACTTATCAACTAACTTGTGATCCTCTTCCTTAGAGAGAGACAAACGGGGCCTTCACGTTAGCTCCAGGGTGACAGCTGGTGATGGAATATTCGAACCAAGTTGAAATGAAAAATGAAATGAAAATGAAATGAAAATGAAATGAAATGAAATTCGCTTATTGTCACGAGTAGGCTTCAATGACGTTACTGTGAAAAGCCCCTAGTCGCCACATTCCGGCGCCTGTTCAGGGAGGCTGGTTGTAGGCAGCACGGTAGCAGAGTGGTTAGCACAGTTGCTTCACCGCTCCAGGGTCCCAGGTTCGATTCCCAGCTTGGGTCACTGTCTGTACGTTCTCCCCATGTCTGCGTGGGTTTCCTCCGGGTGCTCCGGTTTCCTCCCACAGTCCAAAGACGTGCAGGTTAGGTGGATTGGCCATGTTAAATTGCCCTTATGTTGGGTGGGGTTACTGGTTTACGGGGACAGGGTGGAGGTGAAGGTTTAAGTGGGGTGATCTTTCCATGAGCAGGTGCAGACCTGATGGGCTGAATGGCATCCTTCTGCATTGTAAATTCTGTGATCTATGATATATAAGTTAACCCTCTGTGGTTGACTGAGAAAGTCAATTCCCAACTAAGCGGGTGGAGACTATTCCAGAGCAATGTTGATGATGACTGGCCATCCTGACTTATTGGTGGCCTGTCCTTGAGGGCTCTTCCTTCCACAGCAGGTGGGCTGAGCTGGCAATTTTCCCAACTCCACCTACCCACCTTGAGGATGAAAATCTAAGCTTGTTTTGCTCTCCAAAGATGCTGCCTGCTCTGTTTTTATTTCAGAATTCCAACATACACCATATTTCGGTTTTCGGCAGTATTTGATGTTTTATCTTTGCAACAGTCACAAAAATGCTATTTTGTAGTGAAGGGGTTGAAAGAAATGAGCAGTTCATTCTATTATTCAAATGTTAGTTAGGGATCAATTTCAATAAAAGCACGAGAGTTACAACGACAATGATTTAGCATATTTTCAATTTAGTAAAGCATTTCACATGTTAAGTCTGTTATTCAATGGTTGCTGTCCTTGAATGAATAAGCATGACAGTCAATACTACTTAGCATTTTATATCTTTGTGGATTTTCTATTTTATAATGTCTGACAGCTAATAAATAGTACAAATGTATCGGAATGTTTGAGCTTCTCTGAGAAGATCATTTGGCTGTGTTGGGGCAGAGAGGAGGGAGGGGATGATTGTGCGCAGAATATACACTGTGCCAGAAAGGTACAGCCACAGTGGACTAGTTGGTCTTTACTTGGTTAGCACTGTTGCTTCACAGCGCCAGAGTTCCAGGTTCGATTCCCGGCTTGGGTCACTGCCTGTGCGGAGTTTGCACGTTCTCCCTGTACCTCCGTGGGTTTCCTCCGGGTGCTCCGGTTTCCTCCCACAAGTCCCAAAAGACGTGGGGCGCGATTCTCCCAGACAGGGAGAAATCGTACGGCTGGCGCCAAAATCGGGCGGGTTTGACGCCAGCCTCCCCCTCCCCGACCAGGAACCGATTCTGGTCCCCGGTCGGGGCTAGTATGCCGCAGCTGTGAACTCCGGCATCGCTTGCCAGAGTTTGCGACGGCTGACGCGTCACATGACGTCAGCCGCGCATGCGCGGATTGGAAGACTCCAACCCGCGCATGCGCGGATGACGTCATTGCGCATTTGCGCGAAACCCGTGCATGCGCGGGCCGGGATGCCCCTCAGCCGCCCCGCGAAGTGATACAGCGGGGCGGCGGAAGGACAAAGAGTGCGCGGGAATCGGACCCGCTGCCCGCGATCGGTGCCCACCGATCGCGGGCCCATGGCACCCTTGGCACGGCCGTGGTATTGCCGTGCCAATCGGTGCCATGGTTGCCAAGATCGGGACTTTACGGCCGTTTTTACGAACGGCCAGACCAGGTGTGTTTGCCGTTCGTAAAAACGGCCGTAAACGGCTTGGAATTCGGCCCATCGGCCAGCTGAGAATCGCTGCTCGCCGTAAAAAAACGGCGGCAGCGATTCGTGTCGGGAGTCGGGCGTGGGGGGGGAGAATAGCGGGAGGGCATCGGACCAGCGTGGCTGTAAAAATTTACGACCTCCGCTATTCTCCGCACCGTCGTAAGTGCGGAGAATTGCGCCCGTGCTGTTAGGTAATTTGGGCATTCTGAATTCTCCCTCCGTGTACCGAAAGAGGCGTCGGAATGTGGCGACTGGGGGATTTTCACAGTGACTTCATTGCAATGCTAATGTAAGCCTACTAGTGACATTAAAGATTATTATTATTATTGTCCTTTATAACGGCAATACAATAAGCGTACTAATATGACTCTTAAAATGGACTTCACATATACCACATCTTGCGCACAATTCCCCTTTAGCTTCAGAAAAGAGCATTACATTTCCAGAGACCAACTTTGCCCTTCATTCAGTAATGTAGTGTTGTGGCATATTAAGATGATACCTTAATTTAACCTATTCCGAAAGGAACCTCCAAAACAACAGCTCTCCCTCAGTCCTGCATCGGGGTGTCAGTTCAGATAACATGCTGAAGTTCTGAAGTTGGGTTCAATGCAGCCTTTTTCAGACAGAGGGGTGGTTGCATCGTCGTTGAACCAAGCTGATGTAAGTGGGTTGTTTGCAATTCAGTGCCAAAGGTCCTCTTGTGCTGGTCACTCCCTGGAGAAGTGGTTTCTGGAGGACGCTTCACCAGGCATTTAGAATGCACTGGATGGGCAAATCATATCGGAGAGATTGCATGTCCTGGCCTGTAACAGACTAGTAAGCAGTGGAAAGTCCCAATCCAATTTACCTGTTACTTCCCCATATTCTATACTTTTTCTCTTTTGAGTGTGCCTCTGGTGTCCTGACTGCCTGACCTTCATTAGCCAATATGGAATATATTCATCGAAGAAGAAAATGCTTGTCAGGATTGGCCAATTCCAACAGAATATTCTGAAATTCAAATGTGCAACTTTACGGAACTTTTAAGGAAGAATAAATGTGACCACTTCACAGCCTACTTCACTGAGCTGAGTGCAGCATCTGAGCTCTAAGCATACCAATGTAATCTGGGTAGAAACAGTCTCAGAGAATAGGAATTTGTAACAGTTGAGTTGGATAATTGGGAAAATGTCTTGCATTTTCACTGAACAGGGATTATTAATCAGGCGTATGTGTAATTAGCATCTTTATTCTCTTCTCTGCAGCTCCGCCAACTGTAAGCATCATGCACTCTGGTCAAGCATGTAACATAGAAGAAGAACGGTACACGGAGAGAGTGTACACAATTCGAGAAGGAGAAACCTTGGAGCTAGCTTGCCTTGTGAGAGGTCATCCTCGGCCACAGGTGAATCCCAAAATCCTAGATTATCGAGAAGAGTTACCAACGTGCTTGCTTAGTTTTGTTGCATGGTTATTTGACAATTTTTTTTTCAAACAATGAATAGTTAAAACACTAATATATTCCTTTCAAATATAATTCAAATGCAACATACTTGATGCAAAGGGTTAAACATTTGCCTTTCAATTCTGTGACTGGAATTAGTTCCACCCGAAACTGGTCCGATATTAAATAGTTTAGGCAGTCTCAATCCAGTTCCCAATCGTATAGCACATTACACAAACAATCCATGTTTGGTACTAATTAGCTCTACAGATTGACAACATAATTAAGGCCATAAAATTGTTGCAGGGTACAATGGAAAAACTGACACACTCATGGAAAAGGGTGGTGCTGCCCTCAGGGAGGGGTGCAACACAGTGATGGGGGAGCAGAGGGGCAGCACGGTAGCACAAGTGGATAGCACTGTGGCTTCACAGCGCCAGGGTCCCAGGTTCGATTCCCCGTTGGGTCACTGTCTGTGCGGAGTCTGCACGTTCTCCCCGTGTCTGCGTGGGTTTCCTCCGGGTGCTCCGGTTTCCTCCCACAGTCCAAAGACATGCAGGTTAGGTGGATTGGCCGTGCTAAATTGCCCGTAGTCTCCAGAAAGGTTGGGAGGGGTTATTGGGTTGCAGGGATGGGGTGGAGGTGAGGGCTTAATGTGGGTCGGTGCAGACTCGATGGGTCGAATGGCCTCCTTCTGCACTGTATGTTCTATCTATACCCGTCCTGAGAGCACGGATTATGGGCTCATTAAATGCAAAATCACTATTCTGTGGGATGAATATTCTTCATCTTGATTGAGGACAAGAAAGCAAAACTTGATATAAATGTATCACCCGCACAGAACATCTTTTAATTTGCTTAATGCTACCTCTTATCAGCATATTTCCACCTTAGTCACTACCCTTGATTGCCTTCAGAATGATGTACACATCCAATGATAATTTGTCTGTGCGTCTGGAGTATGCAGCACTCTGTTTTTCAATCAATCTTTTTTTGATTGAAGATGTACTTGTGAAACAGTTTGCAGCACGCTGGATTGTTGACAGGCACAGTTAGCACTAGCACCATTTTCAACCAAGGAAATAACGGTTTGCTCACATTGTGATATGTCTGAAGGCAGTATTTTACAACCCAGGCTTGTGTGAATAAAAATAACAGACTCACTACACAGGGCTGGATTTTTGTGGTGTCCGGAGGCCCTTTAAAACGGTGGGTGAGAGACCCAGATGTGGAAGTCCTGCTCCCATTTCCAGCAGATCTAATTTTTGCCGGCAAAGGGGAAGAGGCAGGACATGAATCACACAGGTTGGAAAATCCAAACTCAGCGGGGCTATTTGACCTTAGCCCTGAGTTCAAATCGACCCAATTTTCGTATTTCTGAAGGTCTTAGCTCACAATGTTGGAAGCGCAACTATATGTAGGAGGCATAATTGCCTTTGAAGGCTCGATATAGTCTGTTTAAATGTGATGATACTAAATTAATTCGGACCCCAGCTCTTTAAAAATGATTTTTAAAATGACAGCTTTCAGTTGTATTAAAAAAGGTAAACCACTGCTGAGGAGCAATAATTGACAGGCCATCTGGTGTAGCTTTAAAAATAACATTAGTACCTGCTCCTGTAGTTTGAATAGACTCCAATCCTAATATTTCCCATGGGTTTTCATTGCAGTTGTGCCCATTATGAATGCTTGGCAGAGATTTAAAAATTCCAAAACCACTCATCTCAGTCTTTGATGTGGTCAATGAATAGAAGTATGTGTTTGCAACAGATTGACCATTTGGGAGGATTTAAATTTTTGAATGAGTTTCATGAATAAGAATTTTTTCCAGTATCAACTGTGTGAGAATAAGTGTTCTCTTAGATTGGGAGAAAATTTTTCTTTTAATATAATCATGGCTCTTGGGGTCTGCCCATAATAGATACTGGCTATGGAGGTGGCATGAACATGGCGTGGAGTGCATGGAGGTGGCATGGGAATATGTGGGGGAGTGAAGGAAATGGAAGTGGCAGGACCTTTTGTGAGTATGGAGGTAGCACAGGGGTATGAGGGTTATGGGTGTGGGTGGGGAGGTGAGAGTTGAGGGATAGAGGGTCTAACATCCTTTTGCACGACTGGGTCAAAGTGTCAGAGAACTGAGGCAGTTCTTTCAATGAGCCTGCTTGGCATTATCCCGTCTGCGTGGTCACCTTTGAACTGCCTCCAAAGGCAGTGGGCCCAATTCCATCTTGCCACTGCCTCCCCCGACAAAAACATGGTAAGCTGGGACCATTTAAAGGAGACGGATCTGTCAGGAAACCTCCCAACTTGAGCAGTCCATCTCGATTGCGAGAATCCAGCCCAGAATCTAGGCTGGGATTCTCCCTTCTGGGGACTAAGTTCCCACGCCGGCAGGAAAACAAACGCCAACCACTCCGGCGTCAACAGCCCCTGAAAGTGCGGAATTCTCCACACATTCGGGGGCTAGGTGGATGCCGGAGGGGTTGGCGCTGCTCCAGCCTGCGGCGAAGGGACTGCGCGAGTTTGCACATGTGCCGAAGAACTGGCGTGATCTTGCGCATCCGCGGAACGGCCGGTGTGGTAGACCAGCCGCCGTATTTTGGCTCTTGCGCGGGGGGTTCTCTTCTCAGCGCCGGCCATGGCGGTGCCCTACAGGGGCCAGAGCAGAAGGAAGAAGTGCCCCCAAGGGACAAGCTCGCCCGCACATCGGTGGGCCCCGATCGTGGGCCAGGCCACCGTGGAGGTCCCCCACTGGGTGGGATCCCCTCACACATCCCCTGAGTCCCACCCCCGTCAACTTACCTGCCAGGTCCCGCTGGTATGTGAGTTGAGTGATTCACGCCGGCGGGACTGGCAATAAATAGATGGCCGCTCGGCCCGTCAAGGCCCGGAGAATCGCCGGGGGGGGGGGCAGCTGCCAAGGGTCCCCGACCGGTGTGGCGGGAATCCCGCCCCCGCCCAAAAAACGGCACCGGAGAATACGACAGCCGGCAGCGGGGCGGGATTCGCGCCGCCCCCCCGGGGATTCTCCAACTCGGTAGGGTGTTGGAAAGCCCGCTCCTAATGTGGAGTTCAAAAATTGTGGCCTTGCCTTTGAGCTTGGCTGCCTTATACATTGGTATTGCTACATTATTATTGCAGTCCAATGGAGTTTTATATTCCCCAAGTACTGCAAGGAGCAATGAAAGGTGTGCATTGCATTTTGAAGAAAAAACTCGCCTTTCTCCACATATTTGGTGCATAATGAGATGTAAATATACTTAACATCTTACATTATCGAAGCAAGGTTCCTGTGAACAAATTCATGTTGCATTTGTAAACAATAAAACAATGAATGTAAGGCTGCATGCCCAATCCTCTTATCTCCTCTGTAGAAATGATCCACTTTCAGAGAAGTAAGCCAAAGTAAATGACAGCCAGCCAGTTACACTGTAAGCTGAGGGACACATTCACTTCATCACTGACTGCTTAGAAGGCAGGTGAGGCTTAATCTCAGTTTGAATATCGTGAGGAACAGAAATTGGAAGATTGCCGAGTCTGAAGCTAGTGGGAAAATTTACAATGGGCCATAATTCCGGCCCATTGGGTCGACTTACCTGCAGTTAAATTCTTAAGCAACTGTCTTGTCTGACAGGCCCAGTTAGAATCAGGAAGAGAAGAGTGTCCTCGGCTCCAGTGGTGAAGCAGAAAATAAACGATATGAATAGGGACACACAACATTTCTTATGGTACTAGCTGCCATAAAGTGGGTGAATTAAATGTTCCATTGAAAATAACAGGCCAGGGAGAAGGTAATTATCTGAGGGATGTGAATGGGATGTGGGGGTGAGGGGAGGGTTAGGGAGAGATGAACATTGGCGGGTGGGGGGAGTCGGACATTGGGGGTGGGGGTTTTGATCATCTTGGGGGAGTCAGACATGTGGGTGAGGGCGTTTGGATATCGGGACACAGTCAGTTATTGGGGGGTATGGTGGGCATGGACATTGGTGGGGGCACCGATATGGAGGGGTGCAGAAGTCCGACATCAAGAGGTTGGGAGGTTCAGACATCAGAGGAGAGCTGTACACTGGGGGGGGGGGGGGGGGGGGGGGGTGGCTGGAGGGTTTGGATATGGTAGTGGATTTGGACATATAGGGCTGGGGTGTTCGAACATCGGTGCGGGAGCTGGACATGGGGGTGGGTGTTTCTTACATCACGGCAGACTCAAACTTGAGGAGGGGGTGTGGGGGGTTTGGACATTGGTGTAGTGTTGGACATGAGTGGGATGGGGGGTTTTGGGAATCATCTTTATACTGCTTTGATCCTGAGTTACGTTTCTTCTTTGTAAGCTGTTCACCAGAGGCCCTGGAGCTAGTACAGAGCTAACACTAGCACTGTTCTGTCATGTGGATTCTCCTGAGCAGCTCTCTCCAGCAGATTCTGTTGTGAGATCCTGGCCAGTAGGTACACTGCCTATTAGAGTCTCTGGCCATCTCTTTCTTGTAAGAAACCATCCATCTTAACAGTCGTCCTGCCTTGCTTGCTAGCAGCGGGAAAATGGAAGAAGCTCTCCTCTGTGATTTGGTATCAAAAGCACGTACGTACAGGCTGCATGCTTTCAAGTGTACATGCAGGGCGTATGATCTGCTCACTGCTGCCGCTTACAGTCAGAAGACTGCACAAAGCCTCATTTCATTCATGCCAGTAGCAGCCGCCATTCTCAGTTTAAATGCCTGTCGTGGCTGCTGGGCACTTCTCCTATGGTCAGGACCATCGTTGAAATGTTGTGATCGATTGCTCTATGATCCTCCCAACATCCGCCTCTGACCCACCTGCAGACTGCGACCCACACTTTGAAAAACACTGCAATAAATTATTGGGGTACTGAAGTGCAGAGGAACAGAGCAACCTTGGACTGCATGTCCACAGAATCTGAAGATGGTTGGTGACTGGTGAGGTCTTTGACAAAGCATATGGGATACCCCCCTTCAAAGGAATAGGGATAGAATATAAGTGCTGGGAGGTTATGTTAGAACTGTATAAACCACAAGTTAGGACCGAGCTGGAATTTCTAATTGCTCTCTGGCCACAGCGAAGGTGCTAGAGGACTGGAGGACAGCTGATATGGTTCCACTTTTTGAGAAGGGTGGAAGAGATGAACCAAGACTTACAGAGCAGTGAGTCTCACATCAGTGGTCGGAAAACTATTGGAGAAAATCCTGAAGGACAGAATCAGTCTCCACTTGGAGAGACAAGGTTTGATTAGTGACAGTCAGCATGGCTTTGTCAGAGGGAGGTCATGCCAAAACATTTGATTGAATTTATTGAGGAGCTAATCAGGTGTGAAGATGAGGGTAGTGCAGTGGATGTAATTTATCTGGATTTCAGCAAAGCCTTTGACAAGGTCCCACATGGGAGACAGATAAAGAAGGTAAAAGCACATGGGATACAGGGTCATGTGACAATTTGGATCCAAAATTGGCTTAGGATAGGAGACAGAGGGTGGTGATAGAAAGCTGTGTGCCTGGAGGCTGGTTATACATGGTACACCACAGGAATCAGTGCTGGGTCCCTTATTGTTTGTGATATATATATATATATATATATATAAACAATAGGGAAGGAAATGTGGGGGAGATGATAAGTAAGTTTGAAGATGTCACGAAGGTTGGCCGGATGGTTGACAGTGAAGGCGGCAGGACAGGTGACTATAGTTAAGAAGGCTTACAGGACACTTACCTTTATCAGTCATGGAAAAGATTATAAGAGCAGGGAGGTAATGTTGGCACTGTACAGGATTTTAGTTAGGCCACAGCTGGAGTATTATGTTCAGTTCTGGTCACCGCATTTTCGAAAAGGATTTAATTGGACCAGCAACGGTGCAGAGGCGGTTAAGCAGGATGACCTGGGATGGAGCATTTTAATTATGGAGAGGTTGGATAAGCTTGGGTTGTTTTTCTAAGAGCAGAGAAGGCTGAGAGGGGACCTGGTGAGGTGGACAAGATTATGAGGGGTATGGGTAGGCTGGGTTGGAAGCAGCAGGTCCCCTTACCTGAAGGGTCAATAACAAGGGGCATAATTTTAAGATGAGAGACAGGAGGTTTAGAGGGGATTTTCCACCCAGAGAATGGTGGGAATCTGGAATGCTCTACCTGGGAGGGTAGTTGAGGCAGTAAAGCTCACAATCTATAAAACATACTTGGATAAGCAGTTGAAATTGCACAACAGGCGACAACTTGGTACCGTTGTTCCTCAGACTCTTTGAAGAGTGGCCCCTCGATCGGACCAAGAAAGGCTGCAACCTCGGCACAGTGGTTAGCACTACTGCATCACAACTCCAGGGATTCGAGTTTAATGTCGGCCTCGGGTGGCGATGTGGAGTTTCTCCCTGTGTGCGCGTGGGATTCCTCCGGGTGCTCCGGTTTCCTCCCACAGTCCAAAGGTGTGCAGGTTAGGTGGATTGGCCAAGGTAAATTGCGCCTTAGTGGCCAAAAGAGGTTTGGTGAGGTGACAGGTATAGGGTGGCGGCGTAGGCTTAAGTAGAGTGCTCTTTCCAAGGGCTGGTCCAGTCTTGGTGGCCTCCTTCTGCACTGTAGTGATTCTATGATTCTATTTTATGATTCTTTCATTTGGCAGCCAAGAGACGCAAGAGGTTTCTGGGAAGGGGCGGGCACTCAGATTACAGATCCAGAGAAATGTGACCAGGTGTATGAAAGTTCAGCCAGAATCCATTCTGCTTATTACAGAAGTGGGAGAATGCCAAATGTTTTTTGTAATAGATAACATGAAAAAAATGGAGGAAATGTAGAACGGAAAAAAACTGAGAGGCGCTCACAGGCAAACCAGAAGAAGTCAAGACGATGGGTCAAGTGCTGGAAAGTGGGATTGGTGCAGATTTAGAGTATTTTTTTTGTGTATTTCAGGCTCGATGAGCTGAAGGGCCTCTTCTGTATGATTCTATGATTCTATGGAGTACTACATGTCATTATAGTCACCGTAGAAAAGGTACAATTGCACTAGAAAGTGTACAAAGGAGATTTATGAGGAATAGGCCAGAACTGGGAAGTTTAGTTAGGAGCTCTTGGGTAGGCGGCAGTTGTTTTCTTTGGAAGCGGGGAGTGGGTGGGGAATCATTTGAAAGGGTTGAGATAGTATGGATAGGAAGGCCCATTCCCTTTAGTTGAGGGGATAAAACCAGGGTGATGGACTTGGGGCAAGATGTATGAGATTTAGAGGGGATTAGAAAGGATTTTTTCTCATCCAGCGATTCTGGAATTCACTAAAAGCAGTAAAAGTGGTAAAAGCAGAAACTCACATATCATTTAAAATGACTTGGATATGCATTTGAAGTGCTGTATATAACCTACCAGGCTAAGAACCAAGAACTGGAAAGTGATATTTCTGGATGTCTATTTGTAAATTGGCAAGGAAATAATGTGCTGCTTGGCTTCCATCTGTGTTGTCAATGTCTATGATTTTATATAGACATAGACATATCTACAGTATAGCAGGAGGTGTTGTCAATGTCTATGATTTTATATAGGCATAGACATAGAATCTACAGTACAGAAGGAGGCTATTCGGCCCATCAAGTCTGCACCGGTCATTGAAAGAGCACCCTACCCAAGCCCACACTTCCATCCCAGCCCCGTAACCCAGCAACCCCACCCAACCTTTTTGGACACTAAGGGCAATTTAGCATTGCCAATCCACCTAACCTGTATGTCTTTGGACTGTGGGAAGAAACCAGGGCACTCGGAGGAAACCCCGCAGACACGGGGAGAACGTGCAGACTCCGCAGACAGTGACCAAAGCCGGGAATCGAATTTGGGAACCTGGAGCTGTGAAACAACTATGCAAACCACTGTGCTACCGTGCCGCCACGGTAACCCACTACAAACCTTAGCAGCGTTCCGGAAATTCTGCCGGATTCTTTCATTACACAGCATCCCCTATCTTTCTGCAGCACTTTGCTGTATTGCCATTTGTCTTCCTGAATCCAAACCTTTACATATCATACAGCACTTTTTTCACAATATTGAGGTTGGTTCATAGCTCATTCAACCTTTGTGCATCTGCATCACTAAAACACCTGTATTATTGATCGTTTTCGACTGTTCCCCCTTGCAGTTTGTTTTGGTCAATTCCTGAACAAGGCTCTTCAAGCTCTTGTTCCAACAAAGGGTGCGCGATTCTCCCATGCCGCGCCGTATGGAAGAATTGCCATTCACGCCATTTTTTCCCGCGCCGCCGGTTCGAGGCAGGCAGGCAATTCTCTGAGGAGCGGAGAATCGGCGCCATTTGCGGCAGTGCATTTGGCGCAGCGCTGGTCGTGGGCAGCTGTCCGCTGCCGGGCCGCCGATTCTCCGGCCTTGATGGGCCGAGCGGTCGTGCGGAAACGGCAGAGTCCCTGAACCCCAACGCCATGTTACGTCGGGGCCGGCACGCTGAGGAAGTCCCCCTCGTATTCGCGGGTTGACGCGGCCCAGCTGCGCATGCGCAGATTGGCGCGGCCCAACTGCACATGCGTGGGTTGGCGCGGCGCCGGGAAGGGAGGCTGGAGCGGCGTGAACCGTTCCAGCACCATGCCGGCCCCCTGTGGGGGCCTAAATCGGTAGTTCCCGCACGGTGCAAACACTCTGTCTCCATTTCGGAGAATCGCGCCCAGGATCTCCACTTGAAATATAAAACTTTGCTATTGTTTCTCTCCCTAATGCTGACTGATGTGTCTTTCTGTTTGTTTGTTTTTTCCAGACTTCCAGTTTTTCTTACCTATTTTGTGTTACTTTTCCTTCCTTTCCAACTCAGTATAGTTTCAGCAAAATATTTAAGATTCTCTACAGGTGCAATCTCTATGGGTGACATGGTAGCACAGTGGTTAGTACTGTCGTTTGACAGCTCCAGGGTCCCAGGTTCGATTCCCGGCTTGGGTCACTGTCTGTGCGGAGTCTGCACATTCTCCTTGTGTCGACATGGGTTTCCTCCAGGAGCTCCGGTTTCCTCCCACAGTCCAAAGACGTACAGGTTAGGTGGATTGGCCATGATAAATTGCCCTTAGTGTCCAAAAGGGGTTGGGTGGGGTTGCTGGGTTACGGGTATGGGGTGGAGGTGTGGACTTAAGTGGGGTACTCTTTCCAAGGGCCAGTGCAGACTCGATGGGCCGGATGGCCTCCTTCTGCACTGTAAATTCTATGTCTATGTCTATGGTCACTTTAAAGTTACTTTATATCATTAGAAAGGCTGGAAATAAGAGATGTTTTACAGAGATTATTTCTTGTATCAATGTATTCCAGTTAGTACTCCCAAAAAACACACGGACCCCGAGAGCCGAGAATGATACAAACTAACTATTTTGGAAGAAGTGGCTTTGGTTCCTCCCAGATGAAGCAAGCTTCAATCACATATGCTTTAATGTTCATTAGTGCCATATATAGACTAAGTTCATCTGGCACTGAACATCTTCTGTCATCCTCAGCCACTGAATATTTGTAGCCGCTTGGAGCACTGGAACATCTGAGGTGCCATAAAAAATTATCATCAGTATTCTAAACAGAGCCATAAATAATCAGAGATAATGAGAAAACAGTTGTTTATGCACATAGCAATTCCGTTAACTGGTGGAAGGCCTGGTTTATTCTGCACGCTCAACAACATTATTACAGTCATTTCAAATGTGTCTGTGAAATCTCCTCTGGTCAGCAGTATGTCTGGGATCTTTTTTATGGTTAATCTTCCCCCAACGCTGAAGTCATTAGACAGGGCATGTCACAGATAGTTAGCTGAATACAGTATGCTGGAGAAGCCATCACTGAAATAAGGAAAGAGATTAATTTGTGACTCGGACCTGTCATCTAATTCAATGCTTCTATCTAATTCCCATAACCGTTATTCAATTCTGTTTTTCCCAATACAACTATCTAATCTCTACTTAAAAGAATTAAAAAATGATTTATGAAAGAGAATCCCACACGACAGTTGACCATTCACAATGATCCAGTAGCAATGATCAATCACGAGATTACAATAGCAATGATCCAGTAGCAATGATCAATCACTACTCTCCAGCAGCAATGATCCAGTAGTAATGATCCAGAAGCAATGATCTATCACTGCTCTCCAGCAACAATGATCCAGTAGTAATGATCCAGTAGCAATGATCTATCACTACTCTCCAGCAGCAATGATCCAGTAGTAATGATTTATTACTAGATTACAATAGAAATGATCCAGCAGCAATGACCTATCACTAGATTGCAATATAAATGATCCAATAGCAATGATCTATCACTACATTCCAGAAGCAATGTTCCAGTAGCAATGATCAATCATGAGATTACAACAGCAGTGATCTGGTAGTAATGATCTATCACTACTTTCCAGCAGCAATGGTCCAGTAGCAATAATCTACCACTAGATTGTAATAGCAATGATCCATTAACAATAATCTATCACTACATTCCAGCAACAATGATCCAGTAGTAATAATCTATCACTACTTTCCAGAAGCAAAGATCTACCTCTAGATTACAACATCAATGACCTAGTAGTAATGACCTTCACTAGATTACAATAGCAATTATCCTGTGGCAATGATATGTCACTACCTTCCAGAAGCAGTGATCCACTAGTGATGATATGTCACTACTTTCCAGAAGCAATGATCCAGCAGCAATGATCTATCACTAGATTACAATAGCAATGATCCAGCAGCAATGATCTATCACTAGATTACAATAGCAATGATCCAGCAGCAATGATCTATCACTAGATTACAATAGCAATGATCCAGCAGCAATGATATATCACTAAATTACAATAGCAATGATCCAGCAGCAATAATCTATCACTAGATTACAATAGCAATGATCCAGCAGCAATGATCTATCACTAGATTACAATAGCAATGATCCAGCAGCAATGATATATCACTAAATTACAATAGCAATGATCCAGCAGCAATAATCTATCACTAGATTACAATAGCAATGATCCAGCAGCAATGATCTATCACTAGATTACAATAGCAATTATCCAGCAGCAATGATCTATCACTACGTTCCAGAAGCAATGATCCAGCAGCAATAATCTATCATTAGATTCCAATAGCAATAATCCAGTAGTAATGATCTATCACTATGTTCCAGAAGCAATGATCCAGTAGTAATGGTCTATCACTACGTTCCAGAGGCAATGATCCAGTAGTAATGATCTATCACTAGATTACAATAGCAATGGTCCAGCAGCAATGACCTATCACTACTTTCCAGCAGCAATGATCCAGCAGCAATGATCTATCACTACTTTCCAGAAGCAATGATCCAGAAGCAATGATCTATTACTATGTTCCAGAAGCAATGATCCAGTAGTAATGATCCATAACTACTTTCCAGAAGCAATGATCCAGAAGCAATAATCTATCACTATGTTCCAGAAGCAGTGATCCAGCAGCAATGATATTTCACTAGATTACAATAGCAATGGCCCGTGTCAATGATGTATCACTACTATTATGGGCCAGGGTTTAGAGAACCCCAAAGTGTATCATGGAGTTCACATGACCCACAACTGTTACTAGATTGTGGTATGGGGAGCACACGGCCCACTCAACAGGCATGGTACAACATAATCGAAAAGTATTTTTTAAAACAAAACAATGTTTATTCTATGAACTCAAGTTAACCTGTTTAAAACATACAGTGAACATCTTAGCAACCATCAATTCAAATACAACCCCCAAAGAAAACAACACATAGTAATCATCAAGCTTTCCTTTTAACATCCATAAGTCATTAAAAAAAGAACCTTTTAACAGAAGCACGTCAGGTTTAAATTCACAACTGAGAACAGTTATCACTCTGAATTCACCAACTGATCAAAAGATAGTCTTTACATGGCAGAGAGAACAACATTACACCTTCTATGGCTGACTGCAGCTCCAACACTGAAACAAAGCCAAAAAAACACAGACACATCCAAGCTTTTCTCAAAGTGAAACTAAAAAGCAGAGCCAGAGCTCAGCTCCTCCCACACTCTGACATCACTGCAGTAACATGATCAGACAAACATTTATTAAAGTGACATTCTCTTGACACCTCCTCCCAAGACAAAAAAAAAAACCATGAACTTCAAAATGGTTTAACTTTTCACCTTTTCACTATCCTTCAAGAAATGCACACAGTAAATATACATTTTCATTTCAAAAAACCAACACATGCGAACAGGTATAATAATATAGTCCAGTTTTGTTCTTCTTCCTCCAACCAAAATCCTTCCATTCCTCACAATCGTGACAAAGCATCGGCTATCACATTTTCTCGTCCTGCCACGCGTACTATTTTTAAATGAAATGGCTGCAACAATAAACTCCAGCGAAACAGCCTTGCATTGTTATTCTGGAATCACTCCAAAAACTTCAACGGATTATGATCAGTCTACATAATTGGGTCAGACTGATTGCTGGTCACAATAATTGTGAAAATGTGGCAACGCCAGCACCAAACTCAAATTCTCATTCTTAATCGTTAAATACTTTTTCTGGTGAGAATTCAATTTCTTTGAAAAGTAACCAATGGCTCTATCTATTCATCGTCGTCTTGTAGAAGCACCGCACCTACACCCACATCACCCGCATCAACCGCCACTTTGAATGGTTTGGTATACTTTGGGATGACTAACACAGGAGTAGTGGTTAACACAGTCTTCAGGCCGTCAAATGCCTGTTGACACTCCGCTGTCCACTGGAATTTGTTACGCTTCTTGAGCAAGTCCGTCAGTGGAGCGACCACACTGGTAAAATTCGGTACAGACTTCCGGTAAAATCCACCCACACCAAGAAATCGCATTATTTCCCGTTGTGTCAAGGGTATCGGAAACTCCCCAATCACTTTTGTTTTCACATCCCGTGGGACCATTCGGCCCTGTCCGATTGTATGGCCAAGGAAAGTGACTTGGGCTTTTCAAAATTCACTTTTGGCGAGGTTTACCACCAAACCCGCCACCTGAGGTTGGTCAAATAACTCCATCAGATGTTTTAAATGTTCTTCCCATGTCTGGCTGAAAATTAGCAGATCGTCAATGTATACCACACAATTGGTTAATCCTGAAGCAACTTTGTGAGTTAACCGTTTAAATGTGACTGGGGCGTTTTTCATGCCAAACGACAGAACATTGAATTGGTAAATACCATCTGGAGTCACAAAAGCTGAAATCTCCTGCGCCCTGTCGGATAAAGGTACCTGCCGGTAACCTTTGAGTAAATCCAGTTTGGAAATAAAAGCTGATTGCCCCACTTTCTCAATGCAATCCTTCAAACATGGGATAGGATAAGACTCCGTTCTTGTAACTGCATTAACCTTTCTATAGTCCACACACAACCGTTGGGTACCATCTGGTTTAGGTACCATCACTATGGGTGAGCTCGATTGGCTACAACCTACTTTAATGATGCCATTTTAAAGCATCCTCTCAATCTTTTTGTTAACCTATGCCAATTTTAAAGGGTTAGGTCCATATGGATGTTGTTTGATTGGAACCTGGATCCTTTTAACGTCCATAAGACATAAAAAAAACTTTTAACAGAAGCACATCAGGTTTAAATTAAATACTGAGAACCGTTATCAATCTGAATTCACCAAATGTTCAAGAGATAGTCTTTACATGACAGAGAGAAGAACATTACACCTTCTCTAGCTGACTGCAGCTCCAACACTGAAACAAAGTCAAAAAACACAGACACATCCACGCTTTTCTCAAAGTGAAACTAAAAAGCAGAACCAGAGGTCAGCTCCACCCACACTCTGACATCACTGCGGATACATGAGCAGACAAACATTTCTTAAAGTGACATGCTCATGACACTACTTTCCAGAAGGAATGATCCAGTAGCAATGATCTATCACTATCCAGAAGCAATGATCTGGCAGCAATGATCTATCACTAGATTACAAAAGCAATAAACCAGTCCTAATAATCTATCACTACTTTCCAGAAGCAATGATCTATCACACTTTCCAGAAGCAATGATCCAGCACCAATGATCTATCACTACTTTCCAGAAGCAATGACCCAGTAACAATGATCTATCACTAGAATACAATAGTAATGATCCAATATCAGTTATCTAGCACTACTTTCCAGAAGCAATAATCCAGCAGCAATAATCTATCACTAAATTACAATAGCAATGATCCAGCAGCAATGATCTGTCACTACTTTCCAGCAGCAATGATCCATCACTAGATTACAATAGCAATGATCCAGTAGCAATGATCCATCATTACTTTCCAGAAGCAATGATCCAGTAGCAATAATCTATCACTAGATTACAATAGCAATGATCCAGCAGCAATGATCTGTCACTACTTTCCAGCAGCAATGATCTATCACTAGATTACAATAGCAAGGATCCAGTAGCAATGATCTATCACTAGAGTCCAATAGCAATGATCCAGCAGCAATGATCCATCACTAGATTACAATAGCAATGATCCAGTAGCAATGATCTACCACTACTTTCCAGAAGCAATGATCCAGTAGCAATAATCTATCACTAGATTACAATAGCAATGATCCAGTAGCAATGATCTGTCACTACTTTTCAGCAGCAATGATCTATCACTAGATTACAATAGCAAGGATCCAGTAGCAATGATCTATCACTATAGTCCAATAGCAATGATCCAGCAGCAATGATCCATCACTAGATTACAATAGCAATGATCCAGTAGCAATGATCTATCTCTACTTTCCAGAAGCAATGATCCAGTAGCAATGATCTGTCACTACTTTCCAGCAGCAATGATCTATCACTAGATTACAATAGCAAGGATCCAGTAGCAATGATCTATCACTAGAGTCCAATAGCAAGGATCCAGTAGCAATGATCTATCACTAGATTACAATAGCAATGATCCAGTAGCAATGATCTATCACTATTTTCCAGAAGCAATGATCCAGTAGCAACTATCTATCACTAGATTGCAAAAGCAATGATCCAGTAGCAACTGCCTATCAATAGATTACAATGGCAATGATCCAGTAGCAATGGTCTATCACTAGATTACAATAGTAATGATCCAGTAGCAATGGTCTATCGCTAGATTACAATAGTAATGATCCAGTAGCAATGATCCAGTACTAATGGTCTATCACTACTTTCCAGCAACAATGTTCCAATAGCAATAATCTACCACTAGTTTCCAATCTCAATGATCCAATAACAATGATCTATTATTAGATTACAATGGTAATGATCCAGGAGTAATGATCTGTTACTACTTTCCAGTCGCAATGATCCAGTACCAATGATATTATACAACAGACCTGTTGAGATTGTCCAATATTTTCTGTTTTTGTTTCAGATTCCAGCATCCACAGTAATTTGCTTGTTAACAATGTGTCAATGATCTATTAACAATGGTCTATTACTAGTTTCCTGTATTAATCATCCAGTAACAATGATTTATTGCTAGTTTCCTGCATCAATGGCCCAGTAACCATGTTCAATCACTGGTTTCCTGTATCAATGGCCCAGTAGGGGGCAGCACAGTGGCACAGTGGTTAGCATTGTTGCCTACGGCGCTGAGGACCCGGGTTCGAATCCAGACCCTGGGTCACTGTCCGTGTGGAGTTTGCACATTCTCCCCGTGTCTGCGTGGGTTTCGCCCCCTACATTCCAAAAGATGTGCAGGATAGGTGGATTGGCCACGGTAAATTGCCCCCTTAATTGGAAAAAATAATTGGGTATGCTAAATTTATATTTAAAAAAAATCAATGGCCCCAGTAACAATGATCTATCACTAGTTCCCTGTATCAATGATTAAATAACAATGATTTATCACTAGTTTCCTGTATCAGTGGCCCAGTAACAATGCTCTATCACTAGTTTGCTGTATCAATGATCCAGTAACAATGATCTATCACTAGTTCCCTTATCAATGATCCAGTAACAATGATCTATCAACAGTGCCCTGTATCAATGATTCAATAACAACGATTTATCACTAGTTTCCTGTATCAATGGCCCAGTAACAATGATCTATCACTAGTTTCCTGTATCGATGATCCAGTAACAACGATTTATCACTAGTTTCCTGTATCAGCGGCCCAGTAACAATGCTCTATCACTAGTTTCCAGTATCAATGGCCCAGTAACAATAATTTATCACTAGTTTCCTGTATCAATGATCCAGTAATAATGATCTATCACTAGTTTCCTGTAACAATGGCCCAGTAACAATGCTCTATCACCAGTTCCCTGTATCAATGATCCAGCAACAATGATTTATCACTAGTTTCCAATCTCAATGATCTAGTAACACTGATTGATCACTAGTTTCCTGTATCAATGGCCCAGTAACAATGATCTGTCACTAGTTTCCTGTATCAATGGCCCAGTAACAATGCTCTATCACCAGTTCCCTGTATCAATGATCCAGCAACAATGATTTATCACTAGTTTCCAATCTCAATGATCTAGTAACACTGATTGATCACTAGTTTCCTGTATCAATGGCCCAGTAACAATGATCTGTCACTAGTTTCCTGTATCAATGGCCCAGTAACAATGATCGATCACCAGTTTCCTATGTCAATGATCCAGTAGCAATGTTCTACAAATGGTTTCCAGTATCAATGATCCACTTGTAATGATCTATCACTAGTTTCTCTGTCATGATCATGAAATGCTGTGATTTATCGCCCATTTAATATTCTTAGATATTTTGAACTAGCCCTAACTTCTGGTATCTCTCCTCATAACTATAATATTGGGAATGGCCTAGTGAATCTATGCTACAGAATTTCCATTGCTTGTTCATCCTTCCTAAATGGAGTGCCTCAGACTCGGTAACAATCCCAGACCTATTTGCTAAATTGACCTGACCGACGGATTTCTGTTCAAGCTCCACAGTCCATAGCACCCAAATGGAATTGGGGCCAGATAGAACTCCAAACAAAACAAAATGATGTCCAAGTTTGTTCACCAATTTGATTTGGCCTATGAGCCATCTCCCTTCTGTCAGGAAATTACAGAACGCAGCTAAAACCTGGAGTTTTTTCAGGGACGTTGAATGTCTACAGGAACGTGGCTGGCTTCCTAAATGTACTGACCTGTCTCATTTCAAATTTTCAGAATTTGACAATTTCATCCGCAAAAGATATTCAGTCTAATTCCAAACTGATTTTGCAGCTGATATAACGCCGCCAGCCTACCTCTTCATAAAATTTGGCCAAAATCACTGTTCAGAAAATGTCTGATTTTTATGTTGTTGTTGAAGCGAATGATGTGCCCAGAAGCATCCGGTCCTTTGTTATTGCGTGTGTTTTCTATTTGGAATATTATTCCTGATTTTGGTACACCCAGCCTCAAATTCACTTGCCTCACGCAGCAAGCTGCAAATGTTCAGCACCTGGAGACCACATGGTCAAAGCAAACAAAAGCATTTCTCACCACATAACTACGTACCAAATACATTCACGATCCGTTTCATCTATCAAGGAAAGCCTTTCAGTGTTAGCATAGAACATAGAACATGCAGTGCAGAAGGAGGCCATTCGGCCCATCGAGCCTGCACTGATCCATTTAAGCCCTCACTCCCACCCTATCCCCATAACCCAATAACCCCTCCTCACCTTTTTGGTCACTAAGGGCAATTTAGCATGGCCAATCCACCTAACCTGCACATCTTTGGACTGTGGGGGGAAACCGGAGCACCTGGAGGAAACCTACGCAGACACGGGGAGAACATGCAGACTCCGCACAGACAGTGACCCAGCGGGGAATCGAATCTGGGACCCTGGTGCTGTGAAGCCACAGTGCTAACCACTTCTGCTACCGTGCTGCCCATAGAAGAGAAGAGTTATATTCTCTTGTTAATGAGTTTGTGAGGCAAAAACCTCAAGGGCCCAAATTGGCATCCTTCACGACAGGCCCCACGGAATCGTACTTTATTTTGTAGTCAGAGAGTAGTGAAGTGTCTGGAAGCTGATAGTGTTAGCCAGGTGGTTCTTGTGAAATTTAAGAGCATATGAGCACTCTGTTTTAGTCCTGCCCCATTTGATTCAAATGATTTTTTTTGTCAGGCTTCCTTTAAGTTTACAGCAATGTCGATGAAATGGTTCCAGGAGATTGTAGTGGGTGACGGGGGTTTCTGCAAGTGATATTTACACATTAAAGGGGACATCCCCATCAAACCAGTTGGTTTTGCTGATTGATTGTCATCTTGGGGAGGTAAGGCGAGAGCTCCACTCTGCAGCCTGTGACGCAGCAGTGACTGACAAACATCAACTTTAGGATTTATGCATCGATCTGCGCTTGTGCTAAATCCTGAAGTTGCAGTCAGTTTTAGAAGGGTAATAGCAGTGAACACTGAAGGTTCACTAAGAATACCTGCAAATTCCGAGTCTATATTTGATAAACATTTGCCAATTTTTGAAGATGGTGGCCCTTTAGTTGAAATCGCAGCAATGACTTAGGTTTGAATAAATGTATTTGCATTTAATGAAGTTATCACAACTGTTTCTCACTCTGCTCTTTACTGCAAATTAAAATCATATTGGCCTTGGATGCATGCATTCCATACAATTGTTTTAAAACTTACAGTATTACTAATCAGATAGGTGGAAAAATATCAACTGCTCTGAGTCACATCTCCCTGTGCTATTGCCCAACTGGCAGGAGTTCACTTCACCCCAAAACTCTCAAATGTCTCTGCGTGATAACCCAATTTAAACCAGAGATACATGGATGGTCAAATATTGTTCCACACCAAGTCCTCAGGATTCAGTGTGCCCTTCGGGCAGCATGGTAGCATAGTGGTTAGCACAGTTGCTTCACAGCTCCAGGGTCCCAGATTCGATTCCTGGCTGGGTCACTGTGCAGAGTCTGCACATTCTCCCCGTGCCTGCGTGGGTTTCCTCCGGGTGCTCCGGTTTCCTCCCACAGTCCAAAGATGTGCAGGTTAGGTGGATTGGCCATGCTAAATTGCCCATAGTGTCCAAAAAGGTTAAGTGGGGGTTATGGGGATAGGGTAAATAAGTGGGCTTGAGTAGGGTGCTCTTTGTAAGGGCTGGTGTTGACTCGATGGGCCTAGAGGCCTCCTTCTCAGGGCCGGCTCAAGGCACCGGCAACACGGGCAGTCGCCCGGGGCGCCATGTGCTAGGGGGCGCCAAAGACTCGGGTCCCGCGCATGCGCAGTTGGGCCGGTGCCAACCAGCGCATGCGCGGTGGCCGCCCACCCCCAGGGCGCCCCCCGCTCGGTCCGCCCCCCCTCGGTCCGCCCCCCGCTCGGTCCGCTCCCCCGGTCCGCCCCCGCTTGGTCCGCTCCCCCGGTCCGCCCCCCCTCGGGTCCCCGCCCCGCCCCCCCCGGGTCCCCGCCCCTAGGTCTCCCTCCCCCGGGTCCCCGCCCCCCCCCCCCCCCGGATCTCACCCCCCCCCCTTCTCGGCCTCGCCCCCCCCCCTCGGCCCCGCCCCCCCCCCATCTCGGCACCCCCCCCCCATCTCGCCCCCCCCATCTCGGCCCCCCCCCCCTCTCGGCCCCGCCCCCCTCTCGCCCCCCCCTCGGCCCCGCCCCCCTCTCGCCCCCCCCTCTCGGCCCCGCCCCCCCCCTCTCGGCCCCCCCCCTCTCGGCCCCGCCCCCCCTCTCGGCCCCCCCCCCTCTCGGCCCCGCCCCCCCAAGGGCGCTGAAGTTCAGCTTGCCCGGGGCGCCAGCAAACCTAGGGCCGGCGCTGCTCCTTCTGCACTGTAAATTCGATGAACTATGGCTGAATGAGATACATTGTGTGCCCTTCCTCTCAGCTTTCTGGGTTTTTTTAAAATGATCAACTTTAATGCAGAACTGTTAAACAAAATTAGATTGGCTCCTCTGAAGCAGGCTCCGAGTATGTGTTACAACTGCAGCAGTCTGATACAAAGAGAGATGAAATGGGAAATTGAAATGCAAGTATCAAGAATTAGAACCAATTAACCCCCCCCCCCCAACC